>NC_056505.1:34489896-34505680 GCF_014905685.2 Nematolebias whitei
GGGGGCAAAACTGTTCAGTGATTTGTAGACATACATGAGTATTTTGAACTGGATTGGAAGGTGAACCGGTAACCAGTGCAGTGAGGCCAAAACTGGTGTAATGTGCTCTCGTTTGTCTGTACTGGTTAAAAATCGGGCTGCCGCATTCTGGACCAGTTGTAGTCGTGCAATGGAGGTCTGACTGATACCAAACAGGAGTGAATTGCAGTAATCAAGCCTAGATGTAATGAATGCATGTATTACTGTCTCCAGGTTATTTTTGGACAATATGGGCTTCAGTTTAGACAGCCGCCTCAGTTGGAAGAAACATGATTTAACAATCATGTTTACATGATTGTTAAGTTTCAGGGAAGGATCCATTATCACGCCCAGATTAGTGACTCTTTGTTTTTCTGACAGGGTTAGAGCGGAGAGGTCGATGCAGTGGTTTGTGATTGAGTCATTGGGAGGGAACAACATGACTTCAGACTTCTTTTCATGAAATTTAAAAAGTTTAAAGCCATCCAGTCCCTGATGTCGGCCAGGCAGTCGAGCAGAGGTTGAATAGAGCATGTGCCATTGTGTCTTAGTGTGAAGTAAATTTACCAGTCGATCACAATCTACCGGTCGATCACAATCTACCGGTCGATCACAATCTACCGGTCGCTCGCAATCTACCGGTCGATCGCAATCTACCGGTTGATCGCAATCTACCGATAGATCGCAATCTACCAGTCGATCACAATCTACCTCGATCAATCGCAATCTACCGGTCGATTGCAATCTACCGATCGATCGCAATCTACCGATCGATCGCAATCTACCAGTCGATCACAATCTACCTCGATCAATCGCAATCTACCAGTCGATCGCAACCTACCGGTCGATCGCAACCTACCGGTCGATCGCAACCTACCGGTCGATCGCAATCTACCGGTCGATCACAATCTACTGGTCGATCACAATCTACTGGTCGATCACAATCTACCAGTCGATCACATTATGGGTAGATTGCGTGGCATTAAAAAATAGACGTCAGCCTATCATCCATCCTCACTATGAAATCTGTCAATTGATTGACATACAGGGCAGCCAGTTTGAGGCCCCGTTTACACGATGTGAAACAGCAGCCTTCCTGCTGCGGTTCAGTCGTTCATTTACACGACAGCAGCACTCATTCTCTTTGAAACCGAAGGTTTCTGAATCCAGATCTCAGTGGAGATTTTCAAGGGAACCCCCATGGAGGTATGAACTGATCCACCAGTGTGAAGTTGCGCATGTGCACTGTAGGTGACTGCAGTCCAAAGTTTTTCTGCACTAACAGTTATAATAAATGGCAGAGAGCAGTGTTTTTGTGCTACTCACTCTTTTTCATCATTTTGGAGCAAAACTAATCAAATCCAGGGTCCAAGAAGATGCTAGTATATTTATCAGTTTGGACATAAATGTGATCATGGTGCATGTGCAATGAATGCAGGTGAGTCCTGCATCAGGGTTGCCAGAAAAAATAAAAATATCTAATTTACCCCTCCTTTTCTGTGCACATGTTCAACAAACACAACAAACACCTCATCTTAGAATATCTTTACTCAGCACATAGGACAGTTTTAAAGCCACAGTACTTTAGTTCATAATTTCTTATCTGGCAACCTGACTGACATAGAAACTACAGCATTTTTGTGTAAACCCACTAATTTTTTGTTTATTATCCCCTATAAACATTGAAAAAACACTAACGTTTCCAGAGATTGTTCTCGTGTAAACATGGTCTTATAGAAGGTACTTGGTCATTTTAAAAGGTGCTCGCATGCTGAAAAAGTGTGGGCACCCCAGTGCTAAGAAAATGAGAAAAACTACCCTCTTATTGGACTTCAGCACACAGAAGTATACAGCAGACAAGGCCAAACATGTTGCATACCCTGGCCAGCAGCATTTTAATTGGAGGACCTGTATCTACTTTCACAACAGTAAAGGAATCTGTATCTGTCGCCTCCAAATGGTTGATTTTTTATTCTGTGGCTGTGGTAAAACAGCAGGCCTGCCAGGGATTTCTATCTGACACCGACATACGAGCTGGCTACTGAACCAGACTCAAAGCCTGAAAAAAAGACAAAGAATAGTTGGGAAAATGAGGGAGAAACTTGGGGGGCAGAGAGAAACAAAGATGAAACTAGAAACTGTGAGCTGTGTTTCAGATGGAGGACAAGATGAAGGCATGTATCACTGTGACATGAGGTTTCACAAGGCTGAGCAGTACTTCCATCTATGGTGATTTCTTCTGTTTCATATCATCAAACAAATGGTATTATCAGACCAAGCTAACCTCATTAAGTACAGAATGCATTTTAAATGATCATTTCATTTTTCAAATTCAAAAAGCCATCCGAACCAACCTGGTCCTGTGTGAAAAACAAACTGCCCCTAAACTTACAGTAATTACTGGCTGTGTTGTTGGAGGCAAAAGTCGTTTGTGATAACTGCTGGTGGGTCTTTCACGTGACACAAGGAAGGTTGATGTCCTGATACAGAACCTAAATGACAGAATGAAAAAAAAAAAAAACAATATTCAGAATTTTCTGGTAAAGAGCAGAATTCATGATTCCATCATTTACAGCGAGTCGTCCAGGTACAGAGCAAAGCAGTTCTTTTTGATACGTTCTTTTTCTGAAACGTTTCAACTTCATCTTAGAATTTTTCCCAAAAGTCTCGGGGATTATCACAATACTTTTGGGAAAATGTGAACTGTGTCTGTCAAGTTGTTACTCATGGAGGTTATTTAGTCTCTCTCTTGAACCATGAACTCTGACCTGAGGAACGTGACACCTTCAGAGCTTTAGATGTTTGGATGGAATCTCCTTTTATCGAAGTCATTTTGGTCGGTATCTCCTGGGAAGGTTCACCTCTGTTCTATATTGTTTTTACCTTTGTGAATATCAGCTCTGTTTCTTTAATTTTTGTTGTTTTGACAGGCCAGTCAGTAATTAGGCCTGGGTGTGCAGTGAAACTCTGCTGTCCCAAAAAATTTAACTAGTAGCAAATGATTTGAAACAAAAAAAGGAGGCATTTACGTATTTACAAGTGCAAGGTTTGTTTTGACAGCTATTTTCTTTTAATAAATTCATCATATGTGTGTGAGTGAGAGAGTGAATGGTTGTTTGTCTCGTTTGTCTCTATGTGTCCCTGTGATGGACTTGCGACCCGTCCAGGGTGTACCCCGCCCCTCGCACATTTATTGCTGGACATGGGCACTGGCGACCCCCGTGACCCAAAATGGAATAAGCGGGTAAAGATAATGGACGGATAGATGGATGGATTTGAGATAAGAGTGGTACAGTGGTGAAGTGGGTAGAGCTGCTGCCTCTCAGCGAGAAGGTCACCGGTTCAAATCCCAGCCAGGTGTCTTTCTGGGTGGAGTTTGCATGTTCTCTCCGTGCACACGTGGATTTTCTCCAGGTACTCTGGTTTCCTCCCACAGACCAAGAACATGCATGTTAGGCTGATTGGTAACTCTAAATTGTCCCTAGGTGTGAGTGAGAGAGTGAATGGTTGTTTGTCTCGTTTGTCTCTATGTGTCCCTGTGATGGACTGGAGACCTGTCCAAGGTGTCCCCCGCCTCTCACACAAGGATGGTTGGATTTGGGCACCAGTGACCACTGCATCCCAAACAGGAAGAAGTGAGTAAAGATGGGACAGATAGATTTGAGATCAGCATTTTGTGTTTACTCAGGTATTCTCTGTTTGATTATTAGAAACACAAAACTGAGACAAAACAGAAAAATCTGTAACGAGTGAAAATGTCTTCACAGCACTGTAGTTTGACAATAAAACCAGAAATAGTAGAATGATTGTGACAAAAAGTGCGCGCGCGTGGTTTAATAGATTTAAGGAAATAAATATGAAAGGCTACTACAAATGTTTTAATTGTGGCTTCCAGTTAAAACCACAAAATCTACATGGGAGTAAAAATCTTAGTTTATTTTAAAGTTCTGTGGAAACAATATAAAACTTACCTGTTGTTGACTTTTTGGACAAACCCAGTTTGTTGGAACAGGCTGGTTTCACAGATAGGGCTTAAGACTACCTGCTTGTTGAAATTGTAATAACTCTTAAGAAACTGCACAGACTTATCTTAAATTATTTGTAGATTTTGTTTTTTAAGATGACACTAAGATAATTGCTAGAAGGAGGAATGAGATACTTCTATACTAACCTGAAGCCTAAATGAATTATTTAAAGCTGCGTGATTAACTTCAGTTTTGTTGTTTGTCAATCATAAATAGATCCGTTTTTGTTTTGTTTTTTGGTAGAAATGAATAAAATGCCAAAATAAATTAGAGTTTCAGACCGTTTTAAAATGCATATTTTGATTAAAATATGACATATACAGTTTAAATGCCACATGTTTTTATTTCATGGCCTGTAATCTGATTGGCTGTTTCTGTTTTTAATCATAGTTTTCTTCTGCAACTCTAATTCAGTCTGTCAAACTCTCCTTTTCATTTCATATTGTTACTTCAGATATTCATTTTTGTCTTCCTGACATTCTCTAGCTTACATTTCCGTCATTCTCATCTTTTATTTTATTTTTATTTTTGTTAAAGATGGTGCCAGGGTATTTTGCTGGGGATGATTCAGCAGGTGTGAAGGACAAACACTCGCTGCATTGGTGCTTAAAACGTTTAAATGTTCACACTTTTATTCCAAAATTGAACATTTGACTGACATAGCAATTTGCAAAAAAAAAAAAAGGTTGCTATTTGCAGTGGTGGGATGTAACTATGTACAAATACTTCGTTACTGTACTTAAGTACATTTTTCATGTATCTGTACTTTACTTAAGTAGAGTTAAATGCGGGTACTTTATACTTTTACTCCACTACATTTTACATCAAGTATCTGTACTTTCTACTACACTACATTTCTATAACGCGTTGCATTACAAGTTACATTCATGTTGCGGCTTTTTGATTTGTTTGTTTCTTTGAAAGTAACCAATGGTGAGAGGGGAGCTGGTCCATTGAATCACTGCAAAGTTGGCAGGTAATGTTAGGCCCGCCTTCAAGAAGAGCTGGGCCAATGACATATATTCTAGTATATATGTCACTGAGCTGGGTGCACCTGCAGCACCACTAACACACTGAAATGTATTCCAGTGCAAGAGAGTCAGCCAGAAGATATGCTTCACCCATGGCCTTATTGAAAGACTGCTCAGTACAACAGGACAGATTCTCTCTCCCAAAAGAGCCAGATTGAACTAAAAAATCTTTGAAAACCAACTTCTTCTGAACTTGAACAAGAAATTATTGCTGCAATATTAAAATGTGTCAGTTCATGGGATGTTAGGAGACAAGAGATGTCTCCAAATGTCTCAACACTCAGGTCCAAGTTTTAAAAATGGTGTCAGGAAGTTAAAATATTGTTCAATATTGACTCATTACAAGGTTGAATAGACAGTATTTTAACTAGAGTTGATGACAAACTGGAGTTGAAATATCAGTGGAAATGATCAGAGCCTGTTCCTTTGTTAGTTGTGTCTAATGCTCCTTTTGTTCAGGCAGAAAACTTTTACTTCAATGTGTTTACTGCAGTTAAAATGACACATTGGTTTTCCTTTGTGTTAAATAAAAACTTTCAAAGGTATAATCATTCCTCTTTCTTATTTTGATTAATGACATTTAACTCTGCAGGTCATCTCTGAAATTCTGATGCACAGAATCACAAGTCCAAGTGTGAACTGTGTCACAGAGTAAACACAATAAAAACATGTATTATCTGCAGCATTGTTTATTAAAATGGCTCAACACTATTAATGTACTACAGAAAATATACATACGGTACGCAGACTTAAAGATATGTAGACCACTGCATTATGTAATACATTCAGGAAGTACTTTTACTTTTAATACTTTAAGTATTTTAAAAGCAATTACTTATTTACTTTTACTTAAGTAAAAATGTTAATGTGGTACTTCTACTTTTACTAGAGTACATTTTTGTCTGTTTATTTGTACTTTTACTTAAGCACAGTGTTTGAGTACTTTCTCCACCACTAGCTATTTGACTATTCTGTTAGTAAAATATTGAATAATAAAAATAGATGGTTCGTCAAATAGCTTAAAAAAAATAAATGTACACAAAATTATATACAAATGTATGCTTTATACCTGCACAATATGTAGCTACTTTGTAAAATGTGTCCTTGAGGGAAGAGTGTAACCTGGATTAAAAGTGTGGATTACCTGGATTAAAAGTGTGGATCATTGTAGTGAAGCCTTCGTCTTCAACCATCGACAGAGGCCTTGTGTCAGTGATGATCATTTAAGGATGTTTTCAGTGAAGACAGCTGCTGCTGTGGTGTCCATGATGTCTGTCCATCATGAAGTGGTGTTGTTTGTTGTTGTTTTCTGGAATGAGAGAGTAAATATTTATTATAGAATAATTTACAGCAACTCTAGAAACGCCTTGTTTCACTTACAGTGTTGGGTTAAGGCAAATAAGTAGCCCAAAGAGCAATTAAACACACACACGCACACGCACACACACACACACACACACGCACGCACACACACACACACACACACACACACACATTTACACACACGCACACACATATATAAAATACTTAATTACACACATTTGAGTAGATGTAATAAATTACTTTAATTCCCGTTTAAATGCAAATCATCCTGCCATACATGCAGTATCTTCAGACTTTGCCAGCAAAGTAAAAGTTGAAGCTTAATCTTTAAATTATTATCTTTGTGTTAGATTTATTTATAAATCACATTTAAACACTGCTTGTACCTATTAAATTAAATAAAAAGTAACACACACGTTCTCTATCACCGTCATTAATCAGCAAACAAACAAGCAGCAGCTTCATCTACAGAGAGACTGACGTTACGTTTTCTCTCTTGAAACAGAACAATGTGTTAAATTGTAGAGACTCACCTGTAACACATGACGAGTTGTATCTGCTGCAGCTCCTTCCTCCTCCTCGTAACTCTGACATGTTTACATTTATCTCCGTGGTTCTCCCGTGTCGTGTCGTCACTTTTCAAAGCTGCATGTTTCAGTTTTTATCTTTGAGAAAAGAGTCCACTTTGGAGGACTTGGGTCGAACAGTTTTCGCTGCGTCGGTCATTTGTAAAATGTATTTAATTTCCTTTGAAAACACAGACTCTGCTCTGCTTCTTCCTCCCCCCTCGCTCTATTCAACTTGCGCTGCAGAGTTTTTTTTCTTCAAACTTTATTCAGTCAGTCATTGACAATGAACTTCAGGTGAACAAAATGGCTCCGCAGCGCCGTGAGAGATGCTTAATCGCGCGACACAACGAATCGATAATGAAATTCGTTGCCAACGCTTTTAATCATCAAATTTTATCGATTTTATCGATTCGTTGTTGCAGCCCTAAAACCATCATTCCTCTCTATCCAGGATGTGAACATCTTCATCCCTGAAAGAGTGATCGCTGGCCTGGAGATGAGTGTAGACCGCAGAGTCCTGGCCTAATGTTGTTGCTCTTCTGTGCTGGGCCATCCTTTTGGCCAGTGGCTGTTTAGTTTCCCCGATGTAAGACTGATCATAGCCCTCCTGACACTGAACAGCATACACAATATTACTCTGTTTGTGCCGGGGGACTGGATCTTTGGGATGAACCAGTCTTTGCCGTACTGTATTTTGGGGTTTAAAAGCCACTGGGACGTTATGTTTAGAAAATAAAGTCTCACTTGCTCTGATACTCCCTCAACATACGGAATGACCACTGGTCTGGGTCTGGGTTCCTCCTTTTCACCTGATGGCTGACTGGAGTCCTGTTTGGGTTTCTTCTCTGCTTTCAGGAAGGCCCAGTTAGGATATCCACATTGCTCTATAGCCTGTCTTGTGTGGGATTTCTCCTTCTGTCTGACTCCTGTGTTAGTAGGGATGCTGTCTGCTCTGTGATACAGAGTCCTGATGACTCCTAACTTGTGCTGCAAAGGGTGATGGGTGTCAAACTGCAAATACTGGTCTGTGTGGGTGGGTTTACAGTATACCTCAGTTTGCAAATGTCCTCTATCAGAGACTGAGACCTCACAGTCGAAGAAAACCAATATGCCATTTTTTACATGTCCTCATGTGAACTTGATGTATTTATCCACAAAGTTGATGTGGTCAGGAAAATGTTGGACTTCCTGGGATTTAATTTTAACCCAGGTGTCGTCAACATACCTGAACCAATGACTTGGTGGTGTCCCTGAAAAGGACGTCAAGGCTCTCTTTTCTACCTCCTCCATGTACAGGTTGGCAACAATAGGAGAAACTGGAGACCCCATAGCACACCCATGTTTCTGCCTATAATATTGCTCCCTATATGTGAAGTAGGTTGACTGCAGGCACAGTTTCAAGCGTTGACACAGTTGTTCTGTGGAAAGCATGGTCCTGCTGCTCAGAGTGGTGTCTGATTTTAATCTTAAACTGACCACCTCTACTGCATCATCAACAGGAATGCACGTAAAGAGTGATGTGACATCAAAAGAGACCATTGTTTCGTCAGTCTCCATGATGACATCCCTCACCTTATCCACAAAGTCCATGGCGTTCTGTATGTGGTGTTCTGAGCTGCCAACTAAAGGGATGAGTACAGATGCCAGATATTTGGAAACATTGTAAGTGAAAGAGTTAATCATGCTAACAATTGGTCTTAAAGGTACACCTTGTTTGTGGATTTTAGGTAAACCATACAGACTAGGTGTGGCCTCCCCTGGGTATAGTCTGTGGTACAGAAAACTGTCAATAGCTTTGTCCTGTTCCAAAAATTTCAGGCAATCTATCAACTTCTTCTTGTAACCACTTCCTGGATCTCTTTTCAAATGTTAATAGGTGTTTAAGTCACTAGGGAGTGTCATAACTTTCTCATGATAGACTTTCTGGTTCAAAATCACTGTGCACCTTCCTTTGTCTGCTGGGAGAACATCATAATTCTCCCAAATATTTCTAAAGAGACTGACAGACAGATTGGTGCAGCATTTGCAGTAATGTGGACTGTGTACCGGTCTGTTGTGGTGAAGAGAGAGCTGAACTGTAAGGCAAAGCTCTCAGTTTACCAGTCGGTCTACATTCCTTCCCTCAGCTATGGTCATGACTCTGGGTAGTCCATCCATTCATCAATCCATCCATCCTTTATCTTTACCCGCTTATTCCATTTTTGGGTCACGGGGGTCGCCGGTGCCCATGTCCAGCAATCACTGTGCGAGTGGTGGGGGTACACCCTGGACAGGTCGTAAGTCCATCACAGGGCACTCTGGGTAGTGACTGAAATAATTAGATTGTGAATGCAGATGGTTGAAATAATTTTCCTTTGCAGGGTAGCTGGAATCTCCCTTAGAGATAGGGGGAGAAGTGCAGTTATCCGAGAGAGACTCAGAGTAAAACCACTACTCCTCCATGTCGAGAGGAGCCAGTTGAGGTGGTTCGGGCATCTGGTAAGGATACCCCCTGGGTGCCTCCCTAGGGAAGTGCTTTGGGCATGTCCAATTGGGAGGAGACCCCTGGGAAAACCCAGGACACGCTGGAGAGACTATGTATCTCGGTTGTCCTGGAAACGGCTTGGAATCCTCACAGAAAAGCTGGAAGAGGTGGCTGTGGAAAGAGATGTCTGGGCTTCCTTGCTCAAGCTGCTACCCCCGTGACCCGACTTCAGAATAAGCAGAAGATAATGGATGGATAGATGGATGGATGGATGAATGGATCTCTTTGCTTCCATCAGCCAGATTGTACCCTTGTGGGTATTTATGATCACCTGTTCACCTATGGAGTGCTAGCTTAACCTACCAGGACTCCATATTCTCTGACTAAATCAGATATACTGTAAGACATGTTTAATGTCACACAATTCACATAATTAATCCTGATAACGATCTACCTTTAGCATTGTCTAAAGTCTGGCTATGAAACAGCCCATAGGGTTTAATCATGACCTGATTGACACGCTAACCGCTAGTCTGAGCCAAACCATTTCTGAAGTTGATTGATGACATCTTGACAAAAAAATTAATTTTAAAGTTTCATAGTGGTTTATGCACACATTGATTTATCAATCACTATCATATTCCCATGACATGCATCACAACGGAGACGTTTATTTACAGTGATACAGTAATATTTACTATGTACAGTGGGAATGTCTGGGAAACCCTGGAAGGGAAGGACAGACGTCGGAAGCTGTGTGTAGCTGTTATATAATGCAGGTTATAGATTTCTTACAGGACATTGGTAAGAGGGCAGCATAGAGATGAAGGCTGGGGATTCCTGATTAGAGGAGATCCTGTTGGAAGGAGTACAGGCAGAGTATGAACACAAGTGGTTGGAAGGTGTACGAGCAGCTGGAGAAGTTCCACAAGGAGAATTCGTATCTCACAGGTAGGTACAGGAGTAGGGGACATGAGGACAGAGACAGAGATCCAGGACTGGAGGCTCAGGGACCAGGTTCTGTGAGAATGTGAGGAGAACACAAGGTAAGACTAGTTGAGCCTAGATTAACACAAAGAGGTTGATAGCACAAATGCCAGAAGGTAAGTAATGCTCCAGCAGTGAAGGACGCTCTTCTGCAGCCTCTTTAGTACCGGCTCTCATTAGTAGGACTCTCAGCTGTTGTTGGTTGACTCCACCTCTGGGCTCTGGAAACTGCAGGAAGAGTTAGAATTCCTGAAGCACTGGTATTTACACAGAATACTGTGGCTATTTGCAAGGGCAAGTAGCTACAGCAGAAGCTAGCTTTAGCAATTCTGGATTGTTACAATATTTCTGCCAGAATAAGCACATCAAGAAAAATTGATGGTGATACAAATGTTTAAAAACTAGTTTTATTTTTAACGGTCTATTGGGACATTTTTATTCTCAATATTTGTTTTTATGAGACAACAGCATTGCTCTTTAGTTTTGACCCTGCTTATACTAGCCATAAGCTTTTCAATCTTGTTAGAATTACTCAATTTCTCCAAAGTGAAATGGATCAAAGATCCACCTTCGAGATAATATTGTTCATTACCTTTCCACAAAATGCCAATTCAAAAGATCTTAAATATCCCGTTCAGGACACACATTTGAAAATACACATTAAAATGGCTGTACCTTGTAAACTTGAGAATCCTTGAAAATAAATACAAAGGTATGTCATACAGTCCCAGTAAAGAAAAATGACTGAGTTCGAAGTAAAAACAAACAAACAAACAAGCCACTACTATTTATCTCACTTATAACTGGAATAAAACAGATACTTGTGTGTAATAATCACAACATAATTTGTCAAAGATGACAAAATGAATGGCTCAGCATGTCTGAAGTGATAAAATTATTCACAGGCAGCAGGATATAACTCGCTGCTATTAAGACATTATGAGGACGTAATTTAGCATGAATAGGTTTTTGCATTATAAAAATTTTAAATAGAAATAAATTAACAGTCAGTCCCCGTGGGTAAGGACTCTGAGATGAAGCTCTGTTTGGTGGTACATTACCCACTGTGGAGTCAAAAAAAAAAAAAAAAAACAGCTGTGAAATATGATACCCCAAGTTCAAAGCAACTTCAATCAGGATACATTTCTCTACTTGATGAATAATTGAGCAACAGCCCGAACAGCCTTGAAGCTTTGCACTTTTTTTGTGACTGCGCTTGCATGAATAAAACACTGTTTGGCCTGCAGAGCTGTCTGCGGTGCAGGGATACGGCCCTGTGTCGTAACATGAAGATTGTTCGAGCCTCTCCTTTTGTGTTCCCTTCCCCTGCATGTTTAATTCTGCTTATCTCTCTCCATCTTGAACTCTTCCACACCTCTCTCTCTCTCTTGCTCCTCGCTATTTCTCACTGATTACCTACCTTCTGTTTAACCAATCTCATGAGGAGATAAGGGAAGAAAAAAATCTGAACGCAAATTCAGTTCAATTTTTTTTTGTTCCTGACCATTCAGGAAACTTAAGCTCCGGGCGTGTTTCAAACTCATTCGTTTTGTTGTTTAAGTGGACAAGGTTAACAAACTTTGTCTATTTGTTAAAAATATTATTCTAGTATGCTACTTTAATATGCAATTTTGTCAGCTTTATTTTTCGCAGCTTCCTGTTTAACAATAACAAATATCTTGCAGTTTTTGCTTGTAGTACAAGACAATATTTAATGGAAGCGATGTGTTTTGTGTTATTGTTGTTGCACTGACATGGAAGGATAAAAGCTTCAAAACCTTTTAGCTTCTGAAATAATTAGTGTTTCCTGGTGGAACAGACATTGTTCTTTATTTAATTATTTTAGTACTTAATCTACATTAAATTCTTGATGTGTGAAGTAGACTTTCTGTCATATTTTACTCATTAACCTTGTAACACTTTACAATAAGGTACACACAATTTGATTAACTACTAAGGAACGCCTCAGGAACGAATCAGAAATGTCAAACTCACTTACAAAAGTGGACCAAAATTAAACCCTTTCTCAAAGTAAGGGTCAGTTTCAGAATCTACATTAACTCAAGTTAGATACCCAACATATTTTCTTGGTTGCAGATTCCTCAACAAAAGTTTGATTGGTGATTTGACGTTCTCTGTTGCATTTTTGACATCATAATCAAAGATTACTGAAAAAAAAAAAGTGATAAAAGTATTTTACATTTAAAATATAATCTTGGGGGCCAGAAAATATGTCAATGAGGGCCACATTTGGCCTCCGGGCCTTGAGGTTGACACATATGATGTAGAGACATGACTAGAAGAAGCTTGAAGTTGAAGCCACAAAGGATAAACGCCCCCTAGTGGCTATTTGAAGTACAGTTGTTAAGTCCTGTCCCTCCATGTAACTGACATTTGCCTGCTTAAATCATAAAAATACTCTTCAGATGTAATTTTTTTATTAATTTTTGTAATTATTACTCCTCCTCCACCATCAGAGCCTCCAATGACCATCAGCAGGGAGGCTTTGAGGATGGAGCTCAGCCGTCTAGGTCCAAGCAAGTCTGCAGGTCCAGCTGGATTAAGGCCCAAACTCCTGAAAGGATGTTCTGCTTGGCTGTGTGATGTTTTTCAACACAATTTTTTCACCTGAGCCTGAGCATGAGGGTGGTCCTTGCTTGTGGAAACCAACATGCCTAGTTCTGGTGCCGAAAAATAACCACCCAAACTCATAAAGTGACTACAGACCTGTGGCCTTGACATCATATGTCATGAAGTCACTGGACAGGCTGGTCCTGAAGCACGTCAGATCAGTGGTGGAACCATACCTGGACCCCCTAGAGTTTGTATACCAGCCACACATTGGCGTTGATGACGCCATCATCTACCTGCAGCACAGAGCCTACACACACCTAGACAGGGCAGGCAGCACTGTAATGCCCCTTCTCCATTAGTACCTTTAGTACAGCACAGTTCTACTTGGCTCGGTACAGGACACATTGTGTTTCCATTAGGCTTTCAGTACCGGTTCCATTGGGCAGGGTTCAAATTGACGTCACGCGCCTCATCAGCTGGTGGCGGTGAGACGCTCAAACAGGTTTCAGTACAGGGTGGATTTTATTTTGAAGTTTCTGGTAAATTAAAAAGTATACAGAGTATTAAAATGATCGAATTAAACAATAAATACACTATATATATATATATATATATATATATATATATATATATATATATGTATGTACACATGTACATACATATATCCTGCTAATGAACTTTAGTTCACCATTAAATCTCTGATGAAGCAGATTCTACAAAAACATCTATATTTAAAATGTTATATTTTTCTTCATCATTTGATGTATTTGCACTCGTGTCTACTTTTATTGTTCAATTAAGATGTATAGTTTTGTTTCTTGTTCACAGATTTATTCATTTTATTTTAGCTTTGCTTTAAAGTTTAATTCTTGTTCTATGATTTGTACATCAGTGGGTTAGAATGAAGTTGAACTAAAGGTCGTATCTCTTCTTTAAACATGTTTGAGGGAAATATTCCTGAGAGATCCAATAATTCTGTGCCTTTATATAATTTTTCAGCTGAGTTAACTTTAATAGATTATTTAATAGTCATTAAAGTAAAAACAGGATTTCATGACAAAGTATTAGACGACGGTGTTGTCATTATTGTTTTTAAAATATTTAAAAGCGATCCAGCTGTTGTTCTGAGTTCGAACACTGGTAATTGCAAATGGCGGATCTTGTTGATGTGAAAGTTTTTTCAACAGCCAGTGACTCCGCCCCCTGATCAATCAGTGACCGACAGTGTTCAGACATCATGTTTTGGTGCCGGCTCGGCTCGATTGGTCCCACAGAGAAGAAAGGACCAAAAAAGGTGCCAGTTCCACGAAAATGTGCTAGTGGAAAACGCCTCGGAAGTGTACCAAACTGAGGAGCTATGGAAAAGGTGCTCAATGTTACACATTTTTAAGCTTCAAACAAGTACTGACTTAAATAATAAGTCAATTAATCAATCAACCTTTATTTATACAGGTAAATCCCATTGAGCCTCGAGGACTCATTTACAAGAGAGACCTGATTTCAACAAAGAAAGATGACAACAATGGACAACAGCAACAACAATAAACAGTTATAAAAAAGCATACTACAGTTTTGTTTTTGTTTTTTTTGTTTTTTTAACAAATAGGATGGCTAAAAGGAAAAGGTAACAAAACAAAAAACAGCTAGATTCCAAGACAAATGTAGAAAACTAACAACAGGAATTAAGATGCTTTTTTTGAACACATTAAATTATTACAGGGTATTATTGGATATAATTATTACTTATTAAGAGCAGAATGTGGGGTTTTGGTCCTGTCTCTGCCTGTTTCCTCATGTTTCCAGCTTTTTCCCTTTTTGTGCTCAGCCCCTGTCTCACCTGTGTCTCATGCAATCACTGCAGGTGTCTGTCATTATCCCAATCAGTGTCTGTGTATATATAATCAGTTATCTTTGTCTTGTCTTTGTCTCAGGATTGTCCTGATGGTGCATTTCTGCCTTCCGTCCTGGTTCCTTGTGAGTACGATGCCCCGTCAGCTTCTGCTTTTTGTTTTTGTAAAATAAATATTTTGAGTTTTTTCCACGTGCCTCCTGTCATCCTCCTGCAATTGGGTTCAACACTTCGTACGACAGAATATGACAAAACCCCGAGACCAATTCTGAACCCAGCAGGAGGATGATTACTCTGTTTGAGTTACTGGCCCATGAGGCAGAAAAGACCGCCCAACGCGACAGAGAAAAGGAGGAGAGAAACAAGAATCCGCTTTGGGGGACCCGCCTGGCCCATTAAACCCAGGTCCTCAGCCTCTCCATCTCTCTCCTCCTTATCTGCTCACCCTGCTGCTGCACCCCGCTGCCCACCTCCTCCTCATTCGCCTCCAAGCTGTTCCGAACCAGTGTCGGAAAGAGGGGAGCAAAACGCTGGTCCTCCCTGAACCCAGCGCAAGAGGGGGTGACCTTCGTGAGCTGGGGGAAAACCCAGCTCTCAGGCACTGGAGGAATGGCGGGAGATTTTGCTGGGGGAGAGGTGCCCATGCCCCCACTCGCCTGAGGAGCATCCCTCCCTTCCCTCGCCAGAGGAGCTGGAGCGGTGGAGGGCTTCTCTGATGGCAATATACCTGGAGCCGTTTCTGTCCTGCTGCGAGGAGACCCAGGTGGACACTCCTCATTCCAGTCTTCCAGAGGGGTTCATGACTCCCATCTCCTGTGGCAGCCCCAGCCCCACCACCTGCTGCAGCTCTGGCCCAATCACTGGCTGCAGCTCTGGCTCCATCACCCGCTACAGCACCAGTCCCTGGTTCCCCAACTGCAGCCCCGGTCCCATCTCCTCCAGCT
>NC_056505.1:34505690-34519010 GCF_014905685.2 Nematolebias whitei
CAGTCCCTGGTTCCCCAACTGCAGCCCCGGTCCCATCTCCTCCAGCTACAGCCCTGACCACAGTCCCTGGTTCCCCAGCTGCAGCCCCGGTCCTATCTCCTCCCATTGCAGCCCTGGTCCCGTCTCCTCCAGCTACAGCCCTGACCCCGGTCCCTGGTTCCCCAGCTGCAGCACCAGTCCCTGGTTCCCCAGCTGCAGCCCTGATCCCGGTTCCTAGTTACCCAGTTGCAGCCCTGACCCTGTCTCCTCCAGCTGCAGCCCTGACCCTGTCTTCTCCAGCTCCAGCTCCAGCTCTACCACCTGCAGCACCAACTCCACCACCACCTGCTGTTGTATCCCCAACTCCACCACCACCTGCTGCTGCAACCCTGGTCCTTGGTTCCCCAGCTTCAACCCTGGTCTCGACTCCCAACTCTTCATCTGCAGCCCTGGTCTTGGCTCCAGACTCTTCAGCTGAAGCCCTGTCTCCATCTCTGGTTGCAGTCCAGACTCCTTGATCTACAGCTGCAGTCCAGTCTTCTGGCTTTCCTGCTGCAGCTCCGGTTCTGGTTACTGGTCCCCCCAAGATCCTTGTTACTGGCTCGTTGGCTGAGGTCCTCACTCCTGATCCTTCGGCTGAGGTCCTTGCTCCTGGTCTGCTGAGATCCTCATTCCTGGTCCGCCTGAAATCCTCGTTCCTGGTCTGCCCGAGGTCTTTGCCCCCAGCTCGCCTCAGGTCTTTGCCCCCGGCTCGCCTGAGGTCTTCGCTCCTGGCTCGCCTGAGGTTTTTGCTCCTGGCTCAATCGCAGAAGATCCCGGCTCACCTGAGGTCTTCATCCCCGGCTCGCCTGAGGTCCTTGTCCCCGACCCACCCGTGGCCTTCGTCCCTGACCCGCCTGAAGAGGTCTCCATCCCTGGCCCGACTGCAGAGGACTCCGTCCCTGGCCCACCTGCAGAGGTCTCCATCCCTGGCCCGCCTGCAGAGATCTCTGTCCCTGGTTCGCCCCCTGGTCTTCCTGAAGAGGTCCTCGCCCTTGGTTTGCCCCCTGTTCTGCCCGAAAAGGTTCTCTCCTGCTTGAGTCCAGGTGGACACAGGTGGATGCCCCTGCAGCCCACAGATGAACGGTCTCCTGGCTGCCTGTCGGGACCTGGGCCTGGGGATGGACAGTTCTCAGGCCACCCTCCTGATCCCCTGCCTTGTTGGGGATGGTCACCGGACCATCCGCCTGAACTCCAGACCAACCTTGGATGGTCTCCTGACCATCCACCTTGACTCTTGGTTGGGGTCCTATGTTTTGTGTTTGATGTTCCCCAGGGGTTGTACCTGTTGTTTTTTTGTTCATTTGGTCCTCTGTGTTTCTCAGTCTTGGTGTGTCCTGTGTTTGTCCCGCCTCCCACCCAAGTTGGATGTAGCTTGTCCTTGGGATGTCTGGAACCATTCCTTGAGTGGGGGGCACTGTGGGGTTTTGGTCCTGTCTCTGTCTGTTTCCTCATGTTTCCAGCTCTCAGTGTTTTCCCTCCTTGTGCTCAGCCCCTGTCTCACCTGTGTCTCATGTAATCACCGCAGGGGTCTGTTGTTGTACCAATCAGTGTCTGTGTATATATTCAGTTTATCTTCATCTTGTCTTTGTCTCGGTATTGTCCTCGTGGTGTATTTCTGCCTTCCGTCCTGTGTCCTGGTTCCTTGTGAGTACGCTGCCCCGTCAGCTTCTGCTTCTTGTTTTTGTAAAATAAATATTTTGATTTTTTCCACGTGCCTCCTGTCATCCTCCCGCAATTGGGTTCAACACTTCGTACGCCAGAATCCGACACAGAACTTCTCAGAGGATGTTTCACTATGTCATGCTGTATGTTCATTCATACCCATCTACTCACTACAGACTCATGTTTGGGCTGCTGTTTAATATACTGTATTATTTTTCAATATTAGCTTTTAGCGTATATCTTAGATATTTTAACGTATTGTTTAGCATCCAGTGAGCATATGATCCTTGTATACTGCTTCTTTTTTTACTTTATATTTTTGCTATTTTTGGGTGTAACTGGGACAATGAGTACAAAATTTCATTCCACCTCTTGTACCACATGTGATGCGAATAACAATAAAGATACTTGAACTTGAACTTCATTTGCACATGTACTGCAAAGCTTAATATTACCATGTCAGGTCTGTCTTGTAAATGAGTCCTCGTGGCTCAATAACATTAACCTGAATAAACCTGAATAAATAAAGGTTGAATGAATGAATGAATGTCCTTCTTTTTCATCTTCATATAACATTTAAAAACAATCTTTAATCTTTTATTGTTCATTACATCATGCATGTAAGGTTAAAGAAGCTATGACCACAAAAGCTTTAACTTTAAGCTCATTATTGAAAATGATGTCACTGCCTGGGTTTCAGGGAATGTGCCGGTCAGAAGGGAAGGAATTAGTTTACAGTCAGGCATGTTGAGTAATGGCTTGTCAGATCGCTGAGAGGAAACTCCAAATGGTCGACACTTTAATATTTCATACTTTATTTCTGACTCTCTTTGCCTTTTGCTATGGGCAAAGACAAGAAGCTCTATATTTCATGGCAGGAAGCTTTATTGGAACAGTGAACAGTAACTCAGAGAGTGAGTGTCTGAGGACAGAGTTATGGGGGTACATGTCTGTTAGCTGTTGTCATACACATGTTTTTAAATTACCGGTAGTGTGCCCTCTGAACCTTTATTGGAAAAACTGTAATAGCAGCTTTCCAATAGTATTTATGATTAGTAAGCTAATACAAGATTGAGATATGAGTACTATTAAAGTAAAGGTATCAGTAAAGACAAAAGGCATTTGGTCAGAATATGTGAAATATTTTTAACAACAGTAAAAGTTCTAGAATGAATACTTCACATCTGCCAACTTCCCTGCCAGACTAAGGTCATCTTAGGTTAACAAATAAAGTTAATGTCACTTTGATCGCATCTTTAAAATAGAATTTTGTGCATTCTAATGCTACCAAACCAAATTATAACACAATATCTGTTCGCTGTGGAGTAGCTGTTTTTGTCTTGACTAAGCTGTGGTGACCATCTTTGGATGGTTCCAAAAGTTTACCAGTTGTACCTGTGCACCCAATAATTTGATTTTGAAAGTTTCTAAAACCTATCAAGTGGTGCATGAGATATGTTGCTTACAGAAATACTATGCTTACTTCAAAAACTAATACCAAAATAAAACTGAACAAATAAACGTTGTACAATATGTTGCGGTCAAAGATTGTGTTTGGGACCATGATAACGACAACCAGATTTTAAATCAATTTTTGTAAAATTGATATAATTTTTTTTGTGTGTATTTTCCGTTATCAGTTGGTTGTGATGGCCATCTTGAACAAAGTTTAATCCCCCCAACCCCTAAATAAAAAAAAATAAATCTGTTTTAGATGCACATTAAATGACATTCTGGAAGTGTCATAACAATGTTCAATGATTCAAGTGATATTTTGCTAACAGTACAGAAAGATGAACTCACAAGCAAACACGAACAAAAATGTTATCACCTTGTTCAGCAATGGGCAATAAAGAGTAGAAAAGAACACACTGCATGTAATCACAATCAAATAAACTTGACTTTAGAACCACAATTCCACATTTGCCATTTTTTATATGCAGTATATGATGAAGGTTTGCCCATACTTCATTTATGTCTCACCCAAATATTTGCAGCAGTAAGTCACAAAATCTAATTTTTGTAAAACAGCTTGAAGATATATATATATATTTTAATTCTGCCACTGGGCCTCATTTTTCCCCTCATTCAAATAAACAGATGCCACTTTATCTGGAAACAAGAGGAGTGATTTGCTTCAGTGTCACATACTAAATCAGACAATGGCGGAAAGAACTGAAATGATTTCACTTCATTGTAACGAGTCTCACACTGGAAATGGGATTAAATGTTCTGTTCAGAAACAGAAGTGTGTTGGCTCTGAGCAGGGAATGAAGGAAACAGTAGTAGAAGAGAGGAAGGGAGGGTATCCTGCTGGCTCTGTGTGACCTTTGACCTGGGATATCCTTCTTAAGATACCGGTCCACACTTTCCACTGCCAAGGCCATGGCACGTCCCCTGATGTTTTACTAGACCAAGGCCTTATTGGGATAAACAGTCACTGTCTCTTGACATGTGAACCTTCTGGTTTAAAAAGCTGCTACAGTTATCAGCACTTTGACACAGATCTTTGATCCCATTTCACATTGTGTTCCCGTACACTCTTCATGGAAGCAGAGGTCTTTGCCCAAATCCATTTAGTTTAGAACCAAACCCATGATCAGACCCAGAATCTGATTTTTGTTTTGATAATTTTCAAAGGATGGTAATGTCCACACTACTCAATCCATTCATTCATAATCTTTACCACCTTCTTTCTTCTGGGTCTCAGGGAGTTGCTGGTGCCCATATCCACTCGTACTTTGAGATTTTTTTGAAGCAATGGACTGGTCATTTTTCAAAGTGCGTTCTGTCAAACTGTTAGTAGTTAGTACCCTATCCACCATGATACTGCAAGGCATCCAATTTTCATCCAAGCTAGGCTTCTGGCTAGCCAAATAAGGACACAATAAAAAAAAAATAAAAAATAAAAAAAAAAGGTTTTCTGGCTTATAAACCAACTTGTTCTCAAAAAGGTCAGTGGTAAATAACTACATTAGCTAATATTAAACCTCTGCACTTTTGCATGTTTGTTTAGTCTGTTGTTCTTTTGTCAACTGAATGTTGTGTTACAATACAAAAAAATGTCTGTTGAGCATAAACCATTTTATAACGTTGGTACTGTGACAGCAATTGTATCAGTCTGCCTGATCAGTGCCTTCAGTCAGCCCAAATGTTTTCTCAATTCATGGTAGACTTATACATTTGCAGCCTCAGCATCATTAGCAAATAAATGGTCTATGTTCAGCACACAAATTGTGCATCTGTGTAGTAACACAAGCAATGTTCAGTTGAGAAAACAGCAACAAACTAAATAAACTACCAGTATATCATGCAAAACTGTACAGGTTTAATATGAGCTAATGTAGCGTTCTTTCATATGGATATATTGTCTTTGAAAAAAGTTGTTTTATAAGCCAGAAAAGCTATTAAAAAACGAGCCCTCATTTGACTAGCCATTACCAAAGTCCGGACAAATATGTCCACCCTTTTCTTCAAACTCCTCTATGACCGATGTCAAGGCTGATAAGGTACTAGCTACTGTTTTTCTTTTACATTTTACTGTTGGATGTAACTGGGACCCTGTGTACACAATTCCATTCCACTACATGTACCACACAGGGTGCGAATGACAAATAAAGAACCTTGAATCCTTGAACTACTGACAACTATTTAGCAGAAAATCACATAAAATGATAAAACAATCCCGTTTAACAACCACTGCTTGTGATTGTTTCTATGGAACAAACACACCAACTTGATTATAATAGATTCATGTGGACACACTGCACTGGAGCACAGGTGTTTTATTCAAGCATTGTTTTCTACTAATTGGAGGTTCACTATCTGCAGTGATACATTTCTCCATTGAATTACTGTTTGCATGGTCTGTAAGGTAATTTGTGTGACAACTGCAAATAGAAGTTGCTCTTCTGTTCTTCCTTGTCTCCAGTCCTTTGTCTTTCTCAGTTATTAAAAACTTTTGTATTTATAATTAAAGGAAATATGAGTTTTATATATTGTCATTCTTGGATTACAGAATGTACAGTAGATTATTAGCATACTCACCATAGAGTCTTTGTTTCCTG
Organism: Nematolebias whitei; assembly: GCF_014905685.2. Lineage (NCBI taxonomy): Eukaryota > Metazoa > Chordata > Actinopteri > Cyprinodontiformes > Rivulidae > Nematolebias > Nematolebias whitei. The sequence continues at coordinate 34,511,441 of NC_056505.1, forward strand.
CTACAATATCCCTGACCTGTTAATACTACAAATATGTGAAAGTGATGACTCTCAGCTACTACCAGTAAGTTATAACAATTTGCTTATTTGTTGAGGTTGATTAGTTATAACAGCCATCACAAAATTGATTGAATCCAGAAATTAATTAGCTTTAGCTGTACAACTACTGTAACAACTTTTTGAGTTTCATTGAAAGCCATCTGGTTGTTTCCAAGATATTTTAACAGACAAATAGACAACCAAACATGCATAAACACATTTTCACCCACCTTTAATAGCAGAGAGTGATAATCAGTCACTGATATATTTTAACAATCTGCTTTTGTTTGTAATGGAAGATGGTCAAAATGTGGTAACATGCTGCAACCACATTGTGTGAAAAGAAAAAGGTTGTCCTCTTCATTATCTTCAAAAATGTAAAATATCAAATTTGTGTTTATTAAGGTAAGAAATCTGAACTAAAAGCTGTATACTGACTCAGATTCTGATGTGTTTGTTTGTAAAATTATTTGAATTGGTGGTCAAACTATACAACTTGGGCAGGCTACTGCACATTTGTAAACATCCTCTAATTTGTAGAAAACATCTGTAAATTTCTCTCAGTATACCTGTGGTAAATCAGAGTAAATGTTCATAAATTATGCAAATCCCTTTTGTAAAACAGATAAACTTGCCATTTAAGAGCAGATGGGTTTATGGAAAAGTACACAAATGCAGTCAATTTATGGTTGGTAAAATAAAGCACAGAAAATGAATGGCACACATTATTATAAGATAAGAGAATGTCAAAGAACTTTGAGTTGGTTGTTTAATGTCATAGTTTAAAGATTATTTTATTTTTACAATTTCTTTATATTCAATAATATGTAAAATGTTTTAATGCACAGTGGCTGTGCATAACAATGATTGTTCTGGTATTGTTGGAAGACACTTATCTTTAATAAAAAAAAAATGTAGTTTGAAACTATCATGTTCTGGGGTAATGTCGAACCCAAGTGCAGACAGACATGGGAAAACCCGAAGGTAAAACAGGGATTCTAATTTATTAACAAAAATAAAGGCTGACGCGGCAGCAAAACACTTACAAAAATCCAGAGTGCAGGAAAACATGGAGGAACAGAACACGAACGGCTGTGAGAAGCACAATCCATGGACAAGGTGGAAACATAGAGACACTGAACTTAAAGGGACACTGACGAGACACAATGATGAACACCTGGGGAAAGACAATGACGCACAGGTGACAGTGGTAGGAGCTGACTACATTGAAAAAAAAAACACAAGGAAGGCTGAACAGAAGACACAAGAAAACTCACAGACCAAACCCAGCCGGTCGAAGCAGATGGCGGCTTGTCCTGAGCCTGGTTCTACTAGAGGTTTCTTCCTCATGAGGAAGTTTTTCCTTTCCACTGTCACTTTCATGCTTGCTCAAGATGAGAGTTCTGTGATGGAGTTAAATTCAAAGCCATCTTCTCCTCATTTTATATATGAATGTTTCTGTTCAGTGCCCTGAGACAACTTCTGCCATGACTTGACTCTAAATAAATAAACTGAATTGAATTGAATAGATCTTAAAACATAAACACAGATTATCACAGTACCCCTCTCCAAGGGTTAGGGGTGTCTCCAAGTTAGATTTCCCCCCAAAAAACTATCTATCTTGGGTGGGCAGAGGGTGGGAAACTGAAGGATGGAGGGCACAAAGGAAAACACAAGGATAAAAAGACCAGAAACCAACAGGATCAAAAACCTGGGAACTAAATACATGGAAGAAAAAACAAACAAACAAACAAACAAACAAACAAACACAAAGATTTCAGGTGGAGAGCTAGGAAACCTTCCAGCATGGAACAAGAGTTTAGAGGTCAGGTGGATGGCCTGGAGACCATCCAGAGTGAGCCAAGAGTTTTGGTGGATGGCCAGAAGACTGTCCATCATGGGTGAGAAGCATGGGCCTCGCCGGGCTGTTGGAAGAACTCAGGATGAGCAGTGGACGGAAGCTACTTTTTTGGCATAGGCTGGCTCGGCAGCTTTGTTGGCTGAGACAGACTCAGCTGCTTTGTTGGCTGAGATGGACTCAGCTGCTTGATTTTCTACATGGATTATGGAGCATGCATCAGGATATTTTGTACCACTTTGACCAGGATTGCCTCATACTAGTTTGAGAATTTGAGCAGGAGGTGGGGGAGAAGGTGGACGACAGGAAGCACCTGAGAACCATAAAACTTGTTGATCCACTATGAGGAGGTGTTATTTATAAGATGGAGTTTGATGCAGCTCCTCAGACTGAAGAAGTCTTTTGGATAAAAGACTAAATGTTTCAACAAGAAGAAACCATCCAAAAGACCAGATGACCTGACTGAAAAATGTTGGATTGTATACCTGGATTATTGAGCATGGACTTTGTTGTTTTCAACCAGTTTGACATGACTGTAAACAAGGAAGAGGGCCGGCAATGGAGGAGGGGGCATACCAAAGAGACCATCTTATCACAAGCAGAATTGGTTTGTTCCACTTTGGAGTAAGCTGTTGGTGGAAGAATCAGTTTAGTTGTGTGTTTCCTTGACTGATGAAGCCTTCTGAATTGAAGGAGAAACGTTTCTGCAAAAAAAAAGAAACTGTCCAGATGACCTGACTGAAAATGTTGGATTTGTTGGATTGTATACCTGGATTATTGAGCATGGACTTTGTTGTCATCCAAAAGACCTGACTTAACTTTGTTAGATTGTTTCAGATAGTTTCCATTTGGAGCAAGTATTGTAATCTGCTTGAATATGGTTCTCAGCCATTTTTTTTTTTTTTTTTTTTAGTATTAGATTAAAACGGTTGCTTTGCCTTTTATTTAATTGGCTAATTAAGTGACACAAAAAATTTCTTAGAAGCACCTCCTCAGGGATTCAGAATCCCACCAGTGGTACTTGTATCACATTTTGAGAACAATGGCTTAGAGCATTTATGAGGGACTGGTGTTGGACAAGAAGGGTTGACTTGCAGTCTCCTTTTTAGTTGATCCACAAGATGGTACATGCGGATAGTGTCAGAGCTCTGTTAGTTGAGTCATGTTCTTCCACACCCAGTTTATCAAATCTTGTTTTGACAACACTGCTGGGGATCCGTCATGTCTAAGAAAAAAAAAGTTTTCCTCAAAGTGGTCCCAAATTTTGAAGCATGGCATAATTTAAAATGTTTTGGTGTGCTGAAACATTAACATTGACTTTTACTGGAGATCCGAGGGCCAAAACGCAACTGACACACCTGAATTTAACAATTAACACATGAAACTAAATACACTGCCTGGCCAAAATAAAGTTGCCACCAAAAAAAAAGGTCACACACTAATATTTCATTGGACCGCCATTAGCTTTGATTACGGCATGCAATCGCTGTGGCATTGTTTCAATAAGCTTCTACAATGTCACAAGATCTATTTACATCCAGTGTTGCATTAATTTTTCTTGCATTGATGGCAGATTCTGACCACTGCGCAAAGCCTTCTCCAACACAACTCAAAGATTCTCAATGGGATTAAGGTCTGGACTCTGTGGTGGCCAATCCATGTGTGAAAATGATGTCTCATGTTCCCAGAACCACTCTTTCACAATTCGAGCCCGATGAATCCTGGCATTGTCATCTTGGAATATGCCCATGCCATTAGGGAAGAAAAAAAAATCCATTGATGGAATAACCTGGTCATTCAGTATGTTCAGGTAGTCATAGTGGGCGGCCGTGGTGCAGTGGTAGTGGCAGCCGACTTCTGATCGGAAGGTTGGAGGTTCGAATCCCGACTTCCCACACCATGTGCCGTTGTGTCCCTGGGCAAGACACTTAACCCCGAGTTGCTCCCGGTGGGACTGGATGGCGCCTTGCATGGCAGCCTACCGCCACCGGTGTATGAATGTGCGTGTGAATGGGTGGATGGCTGGTACTGTAAAGCGCCTTGGGGCCCCTCATAGGGGGCTGGAAGGCGCTATAGAAGTAAGCTCCATTTACCATTTACCATTCTTTGAGCACATACTGTTGCTGAACCAAGACCAGACCAACTGCAGCAACCCCAGATCATAGCACAGATGCATGATGGGTGCATCACTCTGGAACAGGGTAAATCTGGACTCTTCAGACCACATGACCTTCTTCCTTTGCTCCAGAGTCCAATCTTTATGCTCCCTAGCAAACTGAAGCCTTTTTTTTTTTCCCAGTTAGCCTCACTGATTAGTGGTTTCCTTAAGGCTACACAGCTGTTCAGTCCCAATCCCTTGAGTTCCCTTCACATTGCGCATGTGGAAATGCTCTTATTTCACTATTAAACACAGTCCTGAGCGCTACTGTTGTTTTTCTTCGATTTGATTTCACCAAGCGTTTAAGTGATTGTTGATCACGATCATTCAGGATTTTTTTCTAGCACATTTCTTCCTCAAAGACGATGAGTCCCCACTATCCTTCCAGTTTTTAATGTGGTGGACAGTTCTTAACCCAATTTTTGTAGTTTCTGCAACCTCCTTAGTCGTTTTCTCTGCTTGATGCCAATGATTTGACCCTTGTCAAACAGACTGACATCTTTTCCATGACCAGGCAATGTGTCTTTCAGTATGGTGGTTTAAGAAATGAGAAGCAACTCATTGCACCAGTTGGGGTTAAATAACTTATCAGCTGAAAGATAATTGCCCATGCAGTAATTATCCAATAGGAGGCTTGTACATATTTGCTTAATTAAATCCAGGTGGCAACTTTTTTTTGGCCAAGCAGTGTACTTTGATGCATGGTATAGGTCTCTTGATGTGAATTGTACAGTGTACTCTTATGAGTTCCATTATCATTAGTTGCTTAACATATTTTCCTTATTTATTTGACTTGTTTGGGGGAAAACAGCTGTAGCTGTTTTTTCTCTCCTAAATATTAATTGCAAGATAGACTTTATGTCCCAGTTTCTTATAGTTTGCGTTAATCTGTTACAGGAAAAGCAGTAGATGCTGGCTGACATGGCCCTGTTTATCCTGCATGGCCATTAATCCTGAATATACAGATATTATAGTGTTACTTTCTTCCATTAATAGTTGTTTTTTTTGTCAGTTTGTGATTCAAACATTGACATGTCTTATTCATTTATTTGTCTGCTTTATTGAAGAGTTCAGTTTCACATTTTGATGTTGATCTCACAGTCAATTTATTTCAATTTAGTATAATAAAAATATTGCAAGAGAATCAACATTTATGATGCTTGTGTATCATGGGGCGGCAGTGGCACTGAGGTAAGGCAGCTAACCTAGGACCAGAAAGTCAAAGGTTCGATTCTCGACCATGCGCTTGAGCAAGACACCTTATCCCCAACTTTTCCCTGCTTAAATACCTGCCTACTGCTCCACTTGGGTTTACCTCGGATGTGATGGGTCAAATACAGAGCACCAATTGCATCATTGTATGAGAACATACAATAATGACAATGCATAGCGCGTTCATAATGAGTTAATAAATGTAAACAATAACTATGCATGGCTTAATTATTCTGGCAAAGGAATGATTGTGTTTCTGTTTGTAGATTTAACATTGCTAATTGGGATATCACCACCAATGTCCTTCTGTCTTTGTGGCAAAACACAAATATCTGTTTCATCCAAGTCCCTAAAAGTGAAAGACTTCCCTGATGTCAAAGTATTTTTGAAACTTGCAGGTATTTAATTGCTGAAAGGATAAAAACTTTATTATTTTTGTTTCTTTTCTCCAAATGCCGAAGGTGGAGATGAAGAAAAAGTTTTTTTCCTCCGGTGTGTGTGTGTGTTAGTTTGTCTTTAATTTGAACAAACTAGTTCATGAATCACTGAACAAGATTTTATGTACCTTTCAGAAGATAAGAATTGGTTTGGTCAACCTAGTTCAAGATGGCTACCACAGATAATTTACATTTACACAAAAATGGCAATAACTCAGTGAATCTATGTTGAACTAAAATTTAGTGTGGTAGTAGGAGAGAGTCATTAACAACATATACTCCACACTCTAACAGATCATGCAAGATATTCTAATATTGCATGAAATTGAACATAATGTTGTTTTCAAGATTTTATGACATTTGTCAACATAACATAATATTAGTTTAAAAATCTGACATAGAAGGCAGCCTTCCTTTAATCCAAGGAATGCAAAGCCCCTTTTTTAAATCAGAGTGTTTCAAACCAATGGTCCAGGTGAGGAAACAAACAAACAAATAAAAAAAAAACAAATGTAAAGAAAATTTAGATTTTTAGTCTATGTATTATCCATCCATCCATCCATCATCTTTACTCACTTCTTCCTTTTTGGGTTGTGGGGGTCACTGGTGCCCATATCTTACAAGTACCTGGGTGTTCACCTGAACAATAAACTGGACTGGTCTCACAACACTGATGCACTTTACAGGAAGGGTCAGAGCAGACTCTACCTGCTGAGGAGACTGGGGTCTTTTGGAGTGCAGGGGGTGCTCCTGAAGACCTTCTTTGACTCGGTAGTGGCATCAGCCATCTTCTTTGGTGTTGTGTGTTGGAGCAGCAGCTTATCATCAGCTGAGAAGAAGCAGCTAGATAAGCTCATCAAGAAGACCAGCTCTGTGCTTGGACGCCCCCTCGACCCAGTGCAGGTGGTGGGAGACAGAAGGACTCTGGCTAAAATAACATCATTGCTGGACAACGTCTCCCACCCCATGCATGAAGCTGTTGCTGAACTGGAGAGCTCGTTCAGTGACAGATTACTGCATCCTAAATGCACAAAGGAGCGTTACCGCAGGTCCTTCCTCCCAGCAGCTGTTAGACTCTACAACCATCACTGCTCCCAACAAACTCAATAAGGATTAAATACATGCTGACCTCTGCTTAAACATACACTCTGCCTGTAATACTGTACAGCAAATAGTCTGCCATTCTCAATGTTCCAATACATATTGAACATTATTATTGATATTGTTTATCTTATTTCTTATATATTGTGTTGTTTATTAACATTTTAGGAACTTTTATGTGAAATCTTTTTATCTTTTTATCTGTTGCTGCTGTTGCTGCTGATACACTGGAATTTCCCATCCGTGGGACAATAAAGGCTGTTTCTATTCTATTCTATTCTATTCTATTCTATTCTATTCTATTCTATTCTATTCTATTCTATTCTATTCTATTCTATTCTATTCTATTCTATTCTATTCTATTCCATTCATATCCACTGGTTACTGTGTGAGGGTGGTGACACCCTGGACACATCTTCAGTCCATCACAGGGACACATAGAGACAAAGAAGACAAACAACCATTCACTCTCTCACTCACACCTAGAGACAATTTAGAGTTACCAATCAGTCTAACATACATGTTTTTGGTCTGTGGGAGGAAACCGGAGTACCCGGAGGAAACCCACGCATGCACAGAGAGAACATGCAAACTCCACTCAGAAAGGTCTCGGGCTGGGATTTGAACAGGCGACCTTCTCGCTGAGAGGTGACAGCTCTACCAACTGTATCAGAAACATGATTTAACAATCATGTAAACATGATTGTTAAATCATATTTACATGATTGTTAAATCATGTTTCTTCCAACTGAGGCGGCTGTCTAA
>NC_056505.1:34544010-34555340 GCF_014905685.2 Nematolebias whitei
TAGTTAGGGTCGGCTTGGGTTTCCTGAGCTGTCCCTTAGTTATGCTGCTATAGGCTTAGACTGCTGGAGGACAAACTGACCACACTTTTCACTCTGCTGCTGTCTTTACTTACTCTGCTCAACCTGTTTTGTATTTGTAATTATTTTTTCTATCCTTAACATGTGGTTTTTTTTTTGTCTTTCAGATACACCTGGACCTACCACTCTGTGTTCGTCTGTCTCTCCTTCCTGTCCTCTCAACCAGCCGGTCAAAGCAGATGGCCGCTTGTCCTGAGCCTGGTTCTTCTGGAGGTTTCTTCCTTTTAAAAGGGAGTTTTTCCTTTCCACTGTTGCCACTGTGCTTGCTCAGGATGGGAGACTGCAACAAAGCCAAGATTCAACTTGTCTGCTGGATTCCTTAGATACAGAACTTTACTAATTGGCTTTTATGTGAATATTCCTGTAAAGTGCCCTGAGACAACTTTGTTGTGATTTGGCGCTATATAAATAAACTGAATTGAATTGAATTAATGACCAACAAGTGACTAGCATAATTCTAGTTGTATATTTAACCACTCTGCTTCAAGTTCATTCAATCATTCAATTGTCTAGTTTCCAGGTACAGGCCCAGCTTTTAGGCATGTTCCATAAATGCCTTCTTGGGTTGAGGTCAGAGGTTTTGGAAAGCCACTCTTGAAGCCCATTGTTGGCATGTTTTAACAGTCAGAAACAATTTTTATCTGCATTTGAAATTATTTTGATATTAGAACACCCAGATATGTCCAAGTTTAATTTGTTTAGCTGCTGATTTGAGGTAAAGTTCAAGAACTTAGTGCTAGTTCTTCATTCCATCCAATTTTTATTTTTTCTTCTTCTCTTAGCTTGTCTCTCTTCAGGGGTTACCACAGTGAGTCATCCTCCTCCATCTCACTCTGTCCTCTGCATCCTCTATCCTCACTCCAACTACCTCCATATCCTCATCTCCTCTTTGTCTTTTTCCTGGCAGCTGCATTTCTAACATCCTTCTACCAATATACCCACTGTTCCTCCTCTGGACATGTCCAAACCATCTCAGTCTGGCCTTTAACTTAATCTGCGCTATATAAATAAACTGAATTGAATTTATCCCTCAGTCATTCAACCTGTGCTGTACCTCAGATGATTTCATTCCTAATTTTATCCATTCTTAAGGAGAACCTCAATATATTTATTTTGGCCACTTCCTGTTCTTTCTCCTGTCTTTTTGTCCATGTTTCTGTCTCCAGATCATACAACATAGCTGGTTTCACCACTGTTTTGTAAACTTTTCCATTGATCTTTGCTGCCATTCTTTTGTTACAAATCACTTCTGAAACTTTTCTCCATCCACTCCATACTGCCTGGACTCTCTTTTTCACCTCTTTACCAATTTCCCCATTTTCCTGGACAACTGGCCCCAAGTACTTGAAGTTCTGCATCTTTGTGACCTCTGCTCCTTGTAGCCTCACTGTTCCACCTCCTCCCTCTCATTCACACACATACTCTGTCTTACTATGGTTGACTTTCATTCCACTTCTTCAAGTACATAACTCCAACTCTCCAAGTTCTCTTCCACATGTTCTCTGTTCTCGCCACAGATCACAATGTCATCTGCAAACATTATAGTCCACGACGATTCCTGCCTGACCTCATCTGTTAGTCAGTCCATCACCAGAGCAAACAAGAAGGGACTCAGAGCTGATCCTTGATGCACTCCCACCTCCACCTTGAATCTATCTGTCACTCCTACAGCACATCTCACCACTGTCCTGCTGTCCTCATACATGTCCTGTACCAGTCGAACATACTTTTCTGCCACTCCAGAGTTCCTCATGCAATACCACATCTCCTCCCTCAGTATCCTGTCATATGCTTTTTCTAAATCTACAAAGACACAGTCGAGTTCTTTCTAACCCACTCTGTACTTCTCCATCAGCATCCTCAAAGCAATGATGTCATCTGTGGTGCTCTTTCTTGGCATGAAACCATACAGCTGCTCACAGATAGTCACCTCTCGTCTAAGTGTAGCTTCCACAACTCTCTCCCAGAACTTCATTGTGTGACTCATCAATATAATTACACTGTAGTTGCTATAACTTTGTACATCACCCTTTTTCTTAAAAATGGGCACAATTTCTCTTCAGTTCCACTTCTCCATTTCTTCTCAATTCCTCAGGCATTTTATCACCCTCAAATGTGTCATTGGATATTTGAGTCAAAAACCTCACTGCCATTTCTACAAGACATTTCCAAACCTCTACTGGTATGTCATGAGGTCCTACTGCTTTCTCCTTCTTCATTATTTTCAGAGATTTCTGGACTTCACCCTCACTAAAAACTTTCCCACTTCCTGGTTCACAGTTTCTATGATCTCTACTCTTCTTTCTCTTTCATTCTCTTCATTCATTAGCTCCAAAGTGTGGGGGGAAGCGGGGGAAGTGGAGGGAACTTGTAGGTCGTCCTCCCCATTCAAGTTTTGAATTGGTGTAGCCTATTTTAACGAGTTGTTAAACATCAACATTTACCTACATTTATAAACACTTTATTAAATTAATATTTTAGAGAGCAACAACAGGTTGTGTGTGAATAGAGCAAATCTGATTCTGTCAAGCGTCCTACACCTGACCCCACACACCTCATGTTTCTGAGTCAAACTCTTCTCCGCTGATTTCATTCCTGTGCATTGTTGCTCCTGCTGCTCCACTCTCAATTAGTTACATTTCAGTTCAGTATAGTTTATTTATATAGTGCCAAGTTACAACAGAATTCATCTCAGGGACTGCCTTCTCAGTTGTCCAATGAAAGACAATCCATCTATCAATCCATTTATTTTATGATAGTAAATTAGACTGTCTTTTCAACATTTTTATCACTGCTATTTTGACAAATTAGTGTCATTGTTTTGATACGTGATTAATGTGAATAATACTCAAACATTTCTTTTGTCGTATTTATTTTTTTTACTTAAGCTTTTTTATTTAGTATGTCTGAAACATACTGCATACAGTTACTGGAACGCACCCTGTCAAAATGAGAGCATTCCCGGATCTTGTTCTGGCAGGATCTGGCTCAAATTAAGGACTGACTTGGTCTCTTGGACACAGAAAACATCTACTCTGCATCATGTCCGCTCTACCTTTGCCTGTCATTGTCTCCACATTTAGAGTTGCCACCCTCAGTCCTACATTCTTGACTTTCCTCTTCTCTTTCTGTCTCCTGACACATTTCCCTCCTCACGGTCTTCCACTAACAGTATATTTCCACTGGCACCCAGTTTGTCAACAGCACCTGTAGCAGTCATTGTTAACTCAGGTCTCGACTAATCTAGTTTGGTGTTGCTTAGAAAAACTCCCATATTAGTTTTGACAAAAATGGTTTACGTCAAATGCCATTTCTGACGCAACCCTCATCATTTATCTGAGCTTGGGACCGGCACAAGCGATACACTGGCTTGTGTTCCCTAGTAGGGATGGGGCCGATCCGATCCAGTATCGGCCTCCGATACCAGCATAATTTATGTATCGGATTTTTCCAATTCAACCTGCCGATATTTCCGATCCATGATGCATGCTGGCTTCAAACTATGGAATGGATTTCCTGAACAGAGGTGTGTCTCATTAACCCAGAGTAATAAGACCCGCCTCACATTCAGGAAATCCAGTTCATAGTTTGCAGCCAGCTACAACATGAGGACTGAGTTAGCAGCTCTGTGGCTAACAGCTAACAAACTTTTCATCTAAACATGTCCGCTGTGTGGAAGTATTTTACACTAGAAACACCACAAAACAAGACAGCAACGTGCAATGTCTGCAGAGCCATAGCGCCACATTAAACCGCGGTAAAGTTAGTTTTACGTTGGACATTCAAGCTCCGTGGCTTCAGCGGGGCGCTACTCTTTGCTCAACTCAAAACACCCAACTCGACCCCGGCCAGCTGCGTCCAATCTGCCCTGCTCAGTCTGCCCGTCTCTGAGGAGGGGCAGACAGAACGCGGCTGACCGAAATCAGACTGCTTGCTTCGGATTGAACAAGAAGAAGACACCGCTGAAGCCCCGGAGCGCGAATGTTTACAGAGAAGTTGCTAAACTTCATCATAATTAATGACCAACCACTATCAGTTGTAGAAAATGAAAGATTTCACAGTTTGATACTTGCAGCCAAGATATAGTTTACCCTCCAGGAGTTGTTTATCAGTATAACAGTAGATAATAATAAAATAAAAAACACCCATATGATTTGAAAATTATGTATATTAAAAAAATTAGAAACAAAAACAGTTATACATTTTAAAGTGATGTAAAATACTAAAAACAGGAACATGTCTGTTGGTTTATGCCATTAACTTAGCAGGTGTTTGAAGCCATTTAACTTTATTTTATTTATTTCATTTATTCGTTCATTTAAAAGAAGCAAAACAAATTAATCAAAAAGAAAACATTGAATGAAAAGAGTGCAGAAAGAAGAAAAAAAATTCTTATATCAGAGAGTCAGAGTTTCTTTGTCATTCGTACCTCATGTGGTACATGTGGTGGAGCGAAATTATGTACAGGGTCCCAGTTACATCCAACAATAAAATGTAAAAGAAAAACAGTAATAACATCTAAGATATGAACTAAGAAAAACATAAACTAAATATACACTAAGCACTCATAACACAAAAACAGTACGTCGAACATCAGCACAAATATGAACATGAGTCTGTGTGAGCAGATGAGCACGCATGAACACATCAACATTGAAACAGATCAGCAGCAACATGATGTGATTTTTTTCACAGTGATTATTCTAGTTAGAGATTCATGAGTCTAACAGCCTCAGGGTAGAAGCTGTTCCTCAATCTGGTGGTTCTACACTTAATGCTCCTCAACCTCCTTCCTGAGGGGAGTGGGGCAAAAAGTGTGTGTGCTGTGTGAGTGGGGTCCTTCATGATGCAGGTGGCCCTCTTCCTGCATCTAGAGGTGTAGATGTCTGTGATGGTGGGGAGACTGACTCCGGCAGACTTCTGTGCAGCCTTCACCACTCTCTGCAAAGCTTTTCTTTCTGCAGCTGTGCAGCCTCCATGCCACACGTTGATGCTGGAGCACAGGATGCTCTCCACTGCACACCTGTAGAAGGAGGTGAGGACTGAGCTTCCCAGACCAGCTCGCCTCAGCCGTCTGAGGAAGTAGAGTCTCTGATGAGCTTTCTTGATCAGGCTGGTGGTGGTGTTGCTCCAGCTGAGGATGTCATTCATGTGTACACCGAAGTACTTGTAGCTGGAGACCACTTCCACCACATATTATCTTATGTTCAGGGGGATGTAGGTGTTTTTGTTCCTTCTGAAGTCCACAATCATCTCCTTTGTCTTCTTCACATTGATGTGAAGGTTATTCTCTTTGCACCAGCTCTCCAGGTGTTCCACCTCTTGCCTGTAGCTGGACTCATCATTGTTTATGATGCATCCCACCACCGCTGTATCATCTGCAAACTTTACAATGTGACAGCCTGGATGGGTAGCTGCACAATGATCGAAACATCTGCCCCTTATTTAAAAAAAATAAATAAATAACTTTAAACAATCACTTAAATTAATCACTTTAATATCCACTTTAAAGCTAGGAATAAAAAAAAACATGTTTTGTGTTAACAGAATTTAATTCTAACTTTAAAATGTATCCAACATTAATAAAACTTAACTCAAGTTGCCTTTTTGGACATGCATGCGTAGATTTGTACAAATTGTACTTGAGAGGAGATTATTACAGCCTCATATAAAATCAATGATGATGATGATATCGGAACTGGATCGGTATCGGCCGATATTTCGATTTAGGTATCGGGATCGGATCGGAAGTTTAAAAAATGGATCGGTGCATCCCTATTCCCTAGTGGCTGGTTTTGATATTTGGTTTTATTCCATCCAGTTTGTACAATGCACCAATATGTCCTAATGCTTTCTCAGGTGTGAAAGTTTTATATTGAATCATCCAAACAAACTTTTTATGGTTAACAAATATTTTAAACTAACTACAAAGTTGTTAAATATATCATTGATCTTTCCTTGATACTAAAATGTGTTTTTATTTTAGTCCCATGTTTAAGTGGTCACACAGACTGCATGTCATCAATACACATTATTAAGCTGCAAAGCTAGCTTATGTTGATTTGTTACTACATCACTTTGTGGTAAATAGATGCATTGGGATGGGTTAGCTTCAACTCTGTCACCGCCTTGGTGTACTCATAAATCCCACCAAGTTGGCCTAAAAGCCAGCTTGAGGTGTTTTGTAGAGGACCCTTTAGTCTCGTCTGACCTTAAAATGTTTCTCCAGATTTGGTTTGTCAGTGTGTGCAGCTGCAAGTTTTAGGTGAGCTTGAAAGTTTTACTTTGGGAGCAGGAACTTCCTATTTGGTCAGCACTCTTTCAGTCCATGCAGAATAAATATTTGCTTCACTGTGGACAGTGACTGCTTTTTTATTTTTATTTTTAGCAGTTTCCATTTTTCTTGGTGGTTTCTGGGTTGTTCCTATTCATCCTGACCAATTTCTACTTTTGCTTAGATGTTTACCGAGTTCCTTGGACTTTTCCCATTGTTCTATTGATTTGAGCTCTGTCAAATGAATACTTGTTTTATACTGGCAATGAGAAACGACCAGGAGTGGGTGTTGATCATAAACATATATACACGGTTAGGAGGATGCTTGAGAGGAGCGCTACATCTGTAGCATCTTAGCTTAGCAGTAACTGTGACGCTGTAAGACAGTCTTGTCTTATTGTCTTATTGTCTTGTCTTATTATTGTCAGTCTTTCAACCAGTTTGACAAGACTGTCAACAAGGAAGAGGGCCGGCAATGGAGGAGGGATGTACCAAAGAGACCATCTTGTCACAAGCAGAACTGGTTTGTTCCACTTTGGAGTAAGCTGTTGGGGGAAGAATCAGTTTTGTTGTGTGTTTCCTTGACTGATGAAGCCTTCCGGTCCGAAGGTGAAACGTTTCAGCACAAAAAAAGAAACTGTCCAGATGACCTGACTGAAAAATGTTGGATTGTATACCTGGATTATTCAGCATGTGTCATAACCGCGGGGAACCCAGATTTGTATGAGACCCGGAACGAGACAGACTCAGGTGGATACAAAAGAACAGTGTTTATTTACAGGTGAAATAATATACAGTTCTGGTGCAGCTTCTCTGCATCTCCTGAAGGAGGTAGAGGAGGACAGTCAGAATGGAGGTGGAGTTCTTAGGAGCTGATATTTTGTGTTCTGTGAATCTCTTACAGTTTGGTCCAGAGGCGGGTTCCAATCCTCCAAGAGAGCTCCTGAGAGAGTCCAGTAGCTGGCAGGGCAGGCACTGGCTGGATTAGAAGCACCAGGCAAGGGAGATCCAGGCACGAGGGAGGTTGAGCCAAGGAGGGACCCAAGGGGGTCTACAAACCAAGAACAGGCCACGAGGGAGTCCGAGGGACCAGGAACAGGACACGAGGAGTCAGGAAACCAAAGGATCACGAGGGGTCCTTTTAACAAGCCGAGGAACCAGGAAACACTGGACACAAGAGAGCAAGGTTAGTACTTGTGAGTAATAGCCTAAAGGGCTTGAAGCACAACTACCGTGGAAGGTGATATGCTCCAGGGAAGAGTAGCACTGGACTGCAGCCTTTTGTAGCCGGGACGCCTCCTCAGTCTGATGGCCGTCAGGTGTGAGCAATTAGCGGCCATCTTGGAGGAGGAGCTGCAGGCAGTGGTACTCTTACAGCATGGACTTTGTTGTTAAAGCATTAAATGTTATATAATTGTTTCAGCACTTGGGGTTTCTAAAATCATTATACAGAATTCTTTAATTCAATTCAGTTTATTTATATAGCGCCATATCACAACAAAGTTGTCTCAGGGCACTTTACAGAAACATTCACATACATAAAAGCCAATTAGTAAAGTTCTCTATCTAAGGAATCCAGCAGACGAGTTGAATCTTGGCTTTGTTGCAGTCTCCCATCCTGAGCAAGCACAGCGGGAACAGTGGAAAGGAAAAACTCCCTTTTTAAAAGGAAGAAACCTCCAGCAGGACCAGGCTCAGGACAAGCGGCCATTTGCTTTGACCGGCTGGTTGAGAAGACAGGAAGGAGAGACAGACGAACACGGAATGGTAGGTCCAGGTTTAGGTCCAGGTGTATCTGAAAGACAAAAAAAAAAAACACATGTTAAGAATAGAAAAAATAATTACAAATACAAAACAGGTTGAGCAGAGTAAGTAAAGACAGTAGCAGAGTGAAAATTGTGGTCAGTTTGTCCTCCAGCAGTCTAAGCCTTTAGCAGCATAACTAATGTATGGGTATGTGACCCATAGACCAGTTTCTTTAAGGCCAGATGACCTGATTTAGCCTTTTTTTTTTGGTTATCTACCTGGATGATAGAGCCTACAAACCTTTTTTTTTGTAGAAAGTAGTGTTACTTTACGTCTCCGGAATCAATGTTGGAACTTCAACCATTTCTTCAACTGGTGCAAAAGAACTTGATGAAGAATAAATAAATGTAAAAACCTTGGATTTTATTCAAATTACTTTTACGCTAACTTAAGTGTTCAGTAACTTTTTAATATTTTTCATTAAGTAACATTGTTGCATTATTTGCTCCTTTTTTAATCAAAATCATTCATATGAAAACTGTATTTTTTGTTGCTTTGATTAACTATGCAACAGTTCTACTGGTGGGTGTAAAGACTTTGTCACATCTGGTTTCTGGTGAGCCCAAGCAGCATGAGTTTAATTTGTATTTTGGTCCCTCTGGAGATTGCTCAGGGACACTCAAAATAATCAGCAGCTGCTGCACACTTGCCAAACAATTAAAATACCAAATTTGATCTACATTTTCCCTCCAGGTTTCTGTGCTGACATTGACAATATGCAACAATGCACCATGTTTGATAAGTGATTTTAGCAGACTTTCAGGCAAAAGCACAAGGCCCCTAAAAACAATGCAACTTAGCAGTAAATAAGGACAACTAAAAATGTAAATATGTGTTTAATAAGATAAAAAATGATACATGTTACTGCAAAGAATACAAGCTTAACTTGCTTCTAAATTAAATGTCATGTATTATTTTTACTTTCATTTAACCTTTATTACAGGTAGTCTCATTGAGTCATGAGGACTCATTTTTAAGAGAGACCTATTTTAAACAGATAACATATAGAGTACAGACAACAATATACAACAATTAAAAACAATTTAAAAAAACTGTGTTATAAAAACACTGTTACTGTTAGAGGCAGGGTCCTGTTAGCAGTGAGGTTCCCTTAGCAGCATGGTTCTGTTAGCAGCATGGTTTTGTTAGCAGTGAGGTCCTGTTAGCCGCACAGTCCTATTAGATGTGTGGTTCTGTTAGCAGTGAGGTCCTGTTAGCAGTATGGTCCTGTTAGTAGTGTGGTCCTGTTAGTAGCATGGTCCTGTTAGCAGCATGGCTCTGTTAGTAGTGAGGTCCTGTTTACCAGTATGATCCTGTTAGCAGAATGGTCCTGTTAGCAGTGTTGCCCTGTTAGCAATGAGGTCCTGTTAGCAGTGAGGTCCTGTAAGCATCATGGTCCTGCTAGCAGCAGGGCCACCAATATGTAGATGAACAGATGCTGCGATATATTCATCAATTAAAACGGATACTTCATTTTTCTGGACTGAATAAAACGTGCATTGAATTTAATGAAATGTAACGTGAGACGTCATTTATCTTTGACCCATCAAAATGAATGTGGTCATTTATTTTACAGAATCAAAGTTTAACATCAAACATTTACATTAATTTGGCAAAATATGAAAATAACAACATAATTAAACAGCTTTACAGGTAGTGAGAAACAATGCGGCGATTGTTTTCACTCTTCAGCAGAACATTAATGAAAACTGTACAATTATGATCAATTATCCACACGGCGGTGGATGAGCACTTTACACAGACATTTCTAAAATATCTGGAATGATTTCTACTTGAGAGAAGAATTTAAAGATGGAAAGATGGAGTTTAAAGGGAGTGAAAGATGGATGAGGGAGAATGTGGTGTGTATGAGTGAAAAGTGTTGACAGGACGACACCCTCCATCCGACCCAGCTTTTCCTCGGTACGCTCAGTAGGAGACTAGACTCATTTACCTCTCTGAAGATATTTCAGAAGAAGGGGAGCTCCAGTTAACGCTACCTTTCAGCGTCTCCGTAGGACGGCTGTGAATCGTCCGAAGCAGTGAAGATATTCCGTCCAACACAAGCTCACCTCAGCAAGTGGACTTCACATGAATGGAGTCCTTCAGAAGTTCCACTCAGAGGTGGAAGATGTTATAATCCAAACTCGGAAGAGCCTTATCATGGCTGGACTTCTGTTCTCCCAAACGACTTCACAGAACTGCGAACATCTCAGAACTTCTCCGCCCGAGAGAACTAGGAAGTACCGGCATTTTAAAGGGCTCTATTTCCGGTATATTTGAGCGTTCCTGATTGGTCAATATCAACCAGACAGGGGTGTGGTTTGTGACGTAAGAGGTTACTAGAAGTCAGAAAACAGCAAGAATTGTTATGGAACAGATTAAACTGTTCTCAGAGAAAGAGAGAGTTTTGTTTTGTCGAGTTTGGAGAAACAGGTGCCAACTTCTCTGTTGACGTCTGAGAGGATGTAAACAAGACAGTTGTTCCAACACATGTCTGCTTCGACTCCTGACCTTGGAAAACGCACACTTGCTCATTCAAAGACAGAAATCAGAAAATGCATAAAAATCTGTAACAGGCCTTAACATGAATTCTACTTTGCATAAGCAACTAAAAAATCATTGTTACTGTTTTACAGTTAATAAAATTGATTAGTTCACTGTAACATCTAAAATGTTTGAACTAAAACACTTTGATTATCAAACATTTGTAAAACAGGAATGATAATAGAAAAGAGAGTGTTCTTTCACTTGAATTTTCAAGAAAGAAAGTCTCAGGATGGGTGAACCTGTATTTCTGGATTCAAATCAATGAAATTACAGTTTCTGTCCCACAAGGTTCTTAAGGTCAAGGGTTTTGACCTTAGGCTTAGTTTTGACATCAGGTTAAGTTCACTACAGTCCTGTTAGCAGTGTGGTCCTGTTAGCAGCATGGTCCTGTTATCAGCATGGTCCTACTAGCAGTGTGGTCCTATTAGTAGTGTGGTCCTGTAAGCAGCATGGTCCTGTTAGCAGTGCGGTCCTGTTAGCAGCATGGTCCTGTTAGCAGTGTGGTCCTATTAGCAGCATGGTCATGTTAGCAGTGTGGTCCTATTAGTAGTGTGGTCCTATTAGTAGTGTGGTCCTGTAAGCAGCATGGTCCTGTAAGAAGCATTGTCCTGTTAGCAGTGTG
>NC_056505.1:34555350-34583127 GCF_014905685.2 Nematolebias whitei
TAGCAGCATGGTCCTATTAGTAGTGTGGTCCTATTAGTAGTGTGGTCCTATTAGTAGTGTGGTCATGTAAGCAGCATGGTCCTGTTAGCAGTGAGGTCCTGTTAGCAGCGTACTCCTGTTAGCAGTGTGGTCCTGTTAGCTACATGGTCCGGTTAGCAGTGTGGTCCTGTTAGCAGCATGGTCATGTTAGCTGTGTGGTCCTATTAGTAATGTGGTCCTATTAGTAGTGTGGTCCTGTAAGCAGCATTGTTCTGTTAGCAGTGTTGTCCTGTTAGCAACATGGTCCTGTTAGCAGTGTGGTCCTGTTAGCAGCATGGTCCTGTTAACAGTGTGGTCCTATTAGTAGTGTGGTCCTATTAGTAGTGTGGTCCTATTAGTAGTGTGGTCCTGTAAGCAGCATGGTCCTGTTAGCAGTGTGGTCCTGTTAGCAGCATGGTCCTGTTAGCAGTGTGGTCCTGTTAGCAACATGGTCCTGTTAGCAGTGTGGTCTTGTTAGCAACATGGTCCTGTTAGCAGTGTGGTCCTGTTAGCAACATGGTCCTGCTAGCAGTGTGTCTTCTATTAAATACAAGTGTCCCAATTGTAATATTTAGTAAAATGCTCCAACTAACCAAGAAGTGAATACTTTTGAAAGCTTTTCAGCAACAACCATGACAATAACTTTCATTGTCAACCTGAGAGGGCCCCAATTATCCACTGATTTTCACCACACTGATAGGCTACTGCAATGATAGAAGTCTGCAATAGATTCCCTCTGTGACTAATTCACTGAAATCTCATCTCTTCAAGCAGTCATTAAGAAGAGCTATTTAGGTTATTTCTGCAATAATAAACAAACAAAAAAATACTTTAAAAGTGCTTTCTTGTGGTAGTTTGTACTGAAACATGAATGGAAGTCATAATTAATTCCAACATCTGATGACTCAGGTTTTATTTTGGTCAGTGTTTGATGTAACAACTAACCACAGACTCACATTAATTATCAGTTCTTCTAGGAATTATGCAACTGCTGTTCTGAAACTACAATGCCTAATTTATTTTTTATTTTTTTCATTTTATTGTTTTATGATTTATAGGTTTTTCTGACACAAAACAAGAAGTCAATTTAGGTTTTATTGACTCTGAGATGCAGTGTGAGTATTAGAAGATGAAATGTAAAATCACTTGATGTTAATGTTACATTAGAACATGTTGTAGCTAAAACACCACCCTTGTCTTCACATTGGGGGGTTAGCAGCAGTAAACACTCATGCTGACAATATTGGGCCTAAATAACTTAACACTCTGCTTTTATTGGTGTTAGGATAAAATAAGTCAGCTGGAAGCAGCTAATACACTTTGTAACTGTGTATTCTGTTTTGTTCGTGTTCACACGTTCGTGCTGCTGCTGTTCGGAGTATTGTTTTGCACTATTAGTGTTTAGCGTATTTCTTAGATCCTTATTTACTGTTTCTTTTCACACTGTATATTTTTGCTATTGTTGGGTGTAACTGGGACCCTATGTACACAATTTTGTTCCACCGTATGCACCACATGTGATGTGAATGACAATAAAACCTACTTGACTTGTCTTGATACACTTGGTAACCATGACACACAGTGCCCAAAGGCTAATCCTCATGTGACTGAGTTCATACAAATTAATGTGTTATTTTAATTTATTTAATTTGAATAAACTGGTGTTGCCTGCTCATTTTTATTTATTTTTGTGTACTACGTTTGGTTATACTTTTGGCAAGGATCAGTCAATTTGTATGGCAAGAATTATAGAAAGATGGGGCCAATGAAGATATCCCACTGGACTGCTGCGACTGCTGGAGGGTTGGTGCAAGAAAGTATACAAGTTTTCAGGTGCAGTCTCTATAATCTGAACATTTGCAACTGACCAGTGAGTGTGCCTGTGTTTTGTGCAACTATATATTAAAACTAAAAACAGCTTATTTTTGTGGTAGTTTGGTGGTCAGTGCCATTGTCTCTAAATCCCGAGGCTGCAGGTTCAAGCATTAATTAAGGCAGCTAGCCCATAAACAATTCCCAAACCTTTTGTGTGAAGTTTGTTCACCGTGGTCACCCCTGGAAAAGGGAGCAGCTGAAAAGAAAACAGCAGCAGCATTTGTGTGCACAGATGGAAAACTGTATTCTAAGTTATGTACTTTGTTTTTTAGCCCACATTATACCTACTCTCATACCCTGTCTCGCTTTGTACCCATCTTGGCAGATGTCCCACAATTATGATTTAATTTAATAGAGTACACTTTTAAAATAAGGACTGGCTGATTGGGACCATTCTTAAAAAATAGAAATGATGAAAACTGGAAACATAATGAAAGATTTAAAGCTACAGATGTACAGAGAAAAATATTTGATACTCCAATCATAAAGAATATAGTGAAATTAATGGAGATGAGTTGAAATTGAACAATGACATATCTCTGAATTATCAGATAACTGATTCAGACTTCGACCATATTGTGCCCATCCTGTATCTGAGGCACATCAAGCAATTAATTAAGATATGCCCGCGAGGTGGACACAAAGAGGACAAGTATAAGTTAGAATCAGCACTCACGTTAAAATGTGGAAAAGCTTGTGAATAAGAACTGTCTGAAGAAGCAGAACCAGAATAACGGTCTTAAACACAATGGCATAGCAAAAGGGTAATAAACCTAAAAAAGACCCGTAAAAATACAAGAACATTGTTATAAAACTCTTATTTTAGTTGCTAATATCATTTAGAATTACATCTTTATTTACTGATATGTTAATTAACAAGCAGTGATTTCAAATACTAAATTATGGTGTTGATTGAAATTTAAATCCTACTTCCTTCAGGGCTTTCAATAATCTCTTTAAAATCAAAAAAGTTTATTTGAAACAAGTTAAGCCAAAATAACAAGACACTGTGTTGTTTTTCCTGGAAATTGACATTTCCAATGTGGAAGAAGTCTCTCCGGCACACTCCTTTATGTAATTTGGCAACTTCAAGGAGCAATGAGTCAATTAAGTGGAGCATGGCAAATATTTTACTAGTCTCCCTTCTGAGGTTTTGTTATTCTAGGACAAAAAAAAAGGTAAATTTTATTTGACTCCCTTGACCTTGTTTCAGTACGATGTCAATATCGGCTCCATTCAGAGCTGAAGTTACCAAAAGTAGGAGCTCTTTTACCCTCGTGTGCATCGCTAATGACAAGAAAATAAACACAGGAAATGGCCGGCCCCAGCTCCCTGCAATTAGGTCATCGTCATACGCAAATACACACTAAAACCCCCACACTTTAGTGCTGACTACATCATCTTGTGTGTATGTCCGGAAAAGCTGCAGCTGTTAAAGGATGGGATTTCTTCAGAGAGAAAGGCAGACAGGAATCACATTAGGATAGTTTGGGTTGTTGAGAGACATAGAAAGAGAATTCTGTCTGTACAAGTGGCGCAAGTAAGGCTGAATACATTAGATTAATTACAAATAATGAGCTGCTTGGGCTTTGACTGTAGAAACAGATCAGCCACTGATATCATGAACCTTCTCAACAAAATCACTGCTGTTCATTAGCATTCAGGAAAAATAAATTATGTGAAACTGACTCAAAAGTAAGAAGCACTTACTTTTTTCCCCACAGTTAAATATAAAGATAAAAACCAACAGATAATGGGTGAGCTACATTTGGCACCTCAACCTAAATGCCTAAATATGAATAATCCCCTACTGACAAGCATTTCCTCCATAGACCACCCTGAATAAAAGTGTATCTAAAGATGTGTTTTACTTGTTGAATCATGTGGAGAGAAAATTATTTATGGATGTCAAACATTTGAAAATTCCCAGGCTATGCAGCTCAGTCACAGTGTAAGTCAGTTTGATTGATTTAGAGTTAGTAAGTTTTCAAGAAAACATGAGGTTCAGTTTTATACACTTTTCAAAACAGCTGGCTTAATTGTTCCCTCTTGTGGCGTTTTTCATTGCAGAGACTTATTCATATTAAAACCAGTTTATCAAACATTGTCAAAAAGGTGAGAGTTAACACACTAATGTTGCTTTCAAATTTCCTCTGTTCAAATATCTTGTAGAATTCATCATGCTAACAATCAGCCTTAACAGAACAACTTGTTTGTGAATTTTTAGCATTTTATCACACAATCAATAACATGATTAACGTCGTCATTGTCATTTCCACATCTGTACTCATCCCTTTAGTTGGCAGCTCAGAACACCACATGCAGAACACCATGGACTTTGTGCATAAGATGATCATGGATGCCATCATGGAGACTGATGAAACAATTGACTCTTTTGATGTCATGTCACTCTTTACGTGCATTCCTGTTGATGAGGCAGTGGACATGGACAGTTTAAAGTTAAAATCAGACACCACTCTGAGCAGCAGGACCACACTTTCCACAGAACAACTGTGTCAACTCTTGAAACTGTGCCTGCAGTCAACCTACTTCACATATGGGGGCCAATATTAAAGGCAGAAACATGGGTGTGCTATGGGGTCTCCAGTTTCTCCCATTGTGGCCAACCTGTACATGGAGGAGGTAGAAAAGAGAGCCTTGACGTCCTTTTCAGGGACACCACCAAGTCATTGGTTCAGGTATGTTGATGACACCTGGGTAAAAATTAAATCGTAGGAAGTCCAATATTTTACTGATCACATCAACTCTGTGGATAAATACATCAAGTTCACACGAGAAGATGTAAAAATGGTAGGTTGGCTTTCTTGTACTGTGAGGTCTAAGTCTCTGATGGAGGACATCTGCAAACTGATGTGTACCGAAAACCAGTAAAAATGTCTCTCTTGTAAACGAGTCCTCATGACTCAATGAGACTATCCTGTGTAAATAAAGGTTGAGTTAATAAAAACATCCACACAAACCAGTATTTGCAGTTTGACCCCCATCACCCTCTGGAGCACAAGTTTAGGAGTCATCAGGACTTTGTACCACAGAGCAGACAGCGTCCTCACTAACTCAGGAGCCAGGCAGAAGAAGAAATCTCACAAAATATAGGTCCTGGAGCAATGTGGATATCCTAACTGGGCCTTCCTGAAAGCAGAGAAGAAACCCAAACTGGACTCCAGACAGCCATAAGGTGAAAAGGAGGAACCCAGACCCAGACCAGTGGTCATTCCGTATGTTGCGGGCGTCAGTGAAACTGAGACGTTTATTTTTTTAAACACAACGTCTCAGTGGCTTTTAAACATCTCTTAATGAAATGGGGATAACAAGTTACAACAACAAATAATTTCCCTTTGGATTAATAAAGTATTTTTGAATTGAATTGAAACCCCAAAAAAACATTATGGCAAAAACTGGTCCATCCCAAAGATCCAGTCCCCCAGCACAAACAGTAATATTGTGTATGCTGTTCAGTGCCAGGAGGGCTGTGATCAGTTATACATTGGGGAAACTAATGATCCTTTTCCATTAGTAATGGTACAGCATGGTTCGACTTGACTAGGCATAGTTCCAAGGATTTTCCACTAGCAGTTATTCATGGAACCGGCACCTTTTTCAGGACCCATTTCTCTGGGGTTCAAACTGTACTGTGCTGGCCTTAAAGTGTGACATCAGAGCTCTGTCGGTCACTGATTGGTAAGTGGGTGGAGTCATTGGTTGTTTGAGATGCTTTCACAACAACCCAATATGCCATTTGCAATAACTTGAACTCAAGGAGTAACTGGACCAATTTTTAAGATTTTAAATAATATAATGGCAACACCGTGGTGTAATGCTGAAGTGCAGGTGTTTTTTGTGCTTGGTGGCCGACAACAAAATTCAGAACAAGCTAGATGGAACTCCGCTGGTCCCCCCAGTCCTCTCCACCAGAACCCGCTCAGGCCAGGCAGGGCGACTAACTGTACTCTTGTCTGATCTGATACACTTTACCTTCTCGTATGGGGCTGTATCTGCTAAGAATAGCTCGGTTGCCTTCATTGTATCACTTGTTTTTGAAAAAATATACAAATATTGCACAGAAAAAAATAATCAGTAAATATTAATGCATATCTATGTCCATCTATTGATACTGGATCTATCAGCCCTGCTAAATCCGTATGAAGCAGCTCTAGGGGTGTTACAGCTCTTCTGTCAGGGGTTCTACTCAAAGTTTGGACAAATTTTCTCTGGATACACCTCAAACTTTGTGTGTCTGTTTTACCCTTAATTTTCATACCTTCAACCACATTTTGTAACTTCAGAACATCACTTTGTTTTATATTCAACCTTTATTAATACAGGTTAATCCCATTGAGCCATGGGGACTCATTTATAAGAGAGACCTGATTTTAACAAAGAGTGATGACAACAGTAGACAACGAAGACAACAGAAGAAATCATAAAAAAAGCATTCAAACTGCAAAGAACAAGTGAAAGAAAATGGTATTACAAAATCAAAACAAAAACAGCTAGGTTGTAAGGCGATGTAGAAAACTAAAAACAGGAACATGTCTGCATTGGTTTTTGCCAGGAACTTAGCAGATGTTTGAAGCCACTTAGAGAGGTCAAGGTCGAGAGCTTCAGATTTTTTTGCAAGATATTCCAGGAAACAAGAGCTGAGTAGGAGAAGACCCTTTTGCCTAGTTCAGTCTGTAATGAGGGAACACTGCATGCACTAATGTCCTATAATTGCAATGTCCCAAAATTTCATGCCATGTTTGCACATTGAAACAATTATTACACTTATCATCAGACTTACTTACAGTTTCACGGTAATACAGTGTTGTGCTCATGGATGTGAAACTTTGTACCATCTTTGTGTTGAAGAACATTTCTTCCTTTCTTAAAGGTGATTGTAACTCCATTTGTGGTAGCTGCTCTCACTGAAAAGATGGTCTGTGGAAATGAGGGCATATATACACTGTAGAGCCTCTTGCAGCATTGTTTTACATTGTCCCCCCTGCTATCTATCAGGTACACCTCTGCATCTCCTCTACCTTCAGCCACTCCTTTACACCTGGTGCCATCATCCAACTCCACACGTGTTCCCGACCGGAAATCATCAGACTTCTTAAATGCAGTTTTATCATTAAGGATGAGGGATGTTTCACCCGTATCCACCATCATGCCTGCAGCTTTGAGGTCTTGTTGCTATTGAAATTCTGCACCATCATCTCTCATCCAGAATACATAGGTGTCGCCGCTCTCTGCGTTGCTGCTGTCTTCCGAGGCTGTGCGTGCCTCGTCATTCCGCTGCCTCCTCCTGCAGGTCGTGTCTCGGTGCGTGCTGATTCTACAGTGATTACATCACTGTTTGTAACGGCATGCTCTGGCCTTGTGTCCCCTCTGGCCACACTTAAAACAGATTGTATATGTTGTGTTTCTTCTATGGTCATTAGTAGCTGCTGTGGGTCTGACGTTGGATTGTGCTCTCGCCTTCATGATGTTATCTTTTTGCTCCATCATGCTCATTCTCTTTCTGACCTTGTAGCTGCAAAATTTTGTTTTAAATTCAGCTAATTTTATTTCTGAATCACTTTGTGTTATGTGAACCGAAAAAGGTTTAAATGTCTCTGGCAAGACTTTGAACACCATTGCCACAAGTAGACCATCACTAAGTGTTTCCCCAGCATTTCTCAGGGCTGTAATTAGCATCTCTGCACATATGACATACTCCGTCACACTTTCACTGCTCGTTTTCTTTAGAGAAGCCAGTTCAGTATAAAGACTGATAATTCTTGGTTTACCTTTTCCCACATAATAGTCTCTCAAAATCTTCAGTGCTCTGCGTCCATTATCAGCAGCTTCTCTCATCACGAGTGATAAACTTTTATCATCCAGGAACTGTATTAACTCTGCGCAGACCTTGGCATTGTCCTCTTTGTTGTTATCGTCATCTTGACTCCTGCTGAATATCGTGTTTTTTAAACTTTGTAGTCTGAGGTGTCCCAAATATTTTGTCTCCCACAGTTCATAATTCTCTTCATTTACGTCAAAAATTTGCCTCATCCATCAGCTACTCGGTTCCACTGCACGCTTCTTCATAATGCTAAATTACCATGCTAGTCCTCACCAAATATGCTGTAATCTGCAACTTTTTTGGTGGCAAACTCTTCCTTCAGTATTTGCCTGGGCTTCAGTATTTATCTGAGCACATAATCTGTTAGCAGATATGTTTCTTCTAGCAGAATCCATATGAATACCAAAGATACTTGTTATAATGATGGAGGAATAATTATATGTCAGTCATCAGCTTCCTGGATCATTCACCAAACAACAAGGCCTTTTATTAAACTCTCACATTAATATACACTTAGAACAAGAAGTGCCCTTACAAAATAAAATTCCAACATAAATGACAAATGAGAGCATACATATTACATATATACACACACCCTCACTAATCATTTCCAGTTCCTGGTCAACAGTTTCTATGACCTCTACTCTTCTTTCTCTTTCATTCTCATCATTCATTAGCTCCTCAAAGTACTCCTTCCATCTTTCCATCACACTCTCCTCACTTGTTAGAACATTACAATTCCTATCTTTAGCAAACCTAACCTGCTGCACATCCTTTCCAGCCTGATCCCTCTGTATTGTCAATCGGTACAAGTCCTTCTCACCCTCTTTAGTGTCCAGCCCCCCATACAATTCATCATACGCCTTCTGCTTTGCCTTTTCTACCTCCCTCTTTGCTCTTCATTTCATATCCTTTTATTCCTGTCTCCTTTCCTTAGTTCTCAGGCAGCTGTGGTTGAATAGTTAGAGCAGTTGTCCTCCAATGGGAGAGTTTGGGGTTCAATTCCACCAGCAGTCACATGACGAAGTGTCCCTGGGCAAGACACTGAACCCCTCATTCATTCATTCAACCTTTACTTAAACAGATAAATCACATTGAGCCTGGAAGACTCATTTACAAGTGAGACCTGTTTGGACAGCCAAAAAAAAAAAAAACAGTGGTTAACAGGACACATGTAGGACACATTGCTTCAAATGTGTGTCCCATTAGTGTATGAATGTGAAAGCATAGATTACTCTTTGTCCAGACATATTAGAGTGCTGCATGGATGGGTAAATGAGGGCACAGAATATATTGTAATGCACTTTGAGGATCTTGATAATATAGAAAGGCATGATACAAATACAGTCCATTTACCATTTACAATGCTTTCACTGTCATATTTCTTCTTGGCTAACCTCTTTTTTTTAATAGATTTTCTGCACTTCACTATTCCACCACCAGGTTTTCTCATCATCCATGCTTTGTCCAGATGACACACCAAGTACTTTCCTACCTGTCTCTCTAATTACTGTTGCTGTAGTAGTCAAGTCATTTGGAAGCTCTTTCTTACTACCCAGAGCCTTTAACAGCTCCTCTCTGAATTTCTCACAGCATACTTCCTTTTTCATCTTCCACCATTTAGTATTCTTCTCTGATTTTACTCATTTTATCTTCTTCACAACAACAGTCAACAGTCATTCTACACACAACCATCTGATGCTGTCTGGCCACACTCTCCTGCCACAACCTTACAGTCCCCAATCTCTCTCAGGTTTCCTCTTTTACACAGAATGTAGTCGATCTGCGTATCCCTTCCTCCACTCTTATAGGTCAT
Source organism: Nematolebias whitei (assembly GCF_014905685.2). Taxonomy (NCBI): domain Eukaryota; kingdom Metazoa; phylum Chordata; class Actinopteri; order Cyprinodontiformes; family Rivulidae; genus Nematolebias; species Nematolebias whitei. The sequence goes on from NC_056505.1 coordinate 34,564,902, forward strand.
TTTATGTTCCTCCCTCTTTTGGAAATATGTATTGACTACAGCCATTTCCATTCTCTTGGCAAAACCCACCATCATCTGTCCTTCATACTTTCTTCCCTTAACACCAAACCTACCCTTCACTTCCTCAGCCCCTCTGTTTCCTTCACCAACATGTCTATTCAGGTCTGCTCCGATCACCACTCTCTCCTCCCTGGAATACTCTCTGTCACTTCATACAGATCCTTCCAAAATGTATCATTCTCCTCCACATCACATCCAACCTGTGGAGCATAACCACTGACAACATTTACCATTAGACCTTCTACTTCTACCGTCAGACACATCACCCTTACACTCTTTACACCTTCATTACATTATTTGCCAACTCCTCCTTCAGGACCACCCCTATTCCATTTATCTTTCTATTCACACCATGATAAAACAGTTTGAACCTTGCTCCAATGCTGTGAGCCTTGCTGCACTGCCACTTGGTCTCTTGGACACAAACAACATCTACCTTCCTTCTCTGCATCATGTCAGCCAGCTCTCTACCTTTGCCTGTCATTGTCCCCACATTTAGAGTTGCAAACCTCAGTCCTACATTCTTGACTTTCCTCTTCTCCCTCTGTCTCCTGACACATTTCCCTCCTTGTGGTTTTCGACTAACAGTAGCACAATTTCCGCCAGCACTTTGTTTGTCAACAGCACCGGTGGCGGTCGTTGTTAACCAGGGCCTTGATCGATCTGGTATCGTTTCGCCTTGATGAACTCGCATTATAGTTTTGGCAAAAGTGTTTTATGTCAGATGTCCTTCCTGACACAACCCTCACCATTTACCCAGGCTTAGGATTGGCACAAGAGATACACTGGCTTGTGCTCCATAGTGGCTGTTTTTTTTTTATTTATTTCCTAATACAGTACAAGAAAGATAGTGCTTCAAAAACTCATGGAAACAAGAAAAATACTGAAGTCCCGCTATGTAAGCACTTGATTATCCTCCTACCTTTTTGTTTAATACCATCATTAGCTCCACAACTTTGAACTGTTCTCTTAAAAAAACATAAAATAGTAATTAGTTTCACTGTTATCATATTCTAGCAAGTGAACAGTCTAGTAGTTGATTATTTTTTACAACTTCTTGGCACCAAGTATAGTTCTCTTAAAAGTTAAAAAACTCAAACTCAAATTTTAAACTGAAAATAAATTAAAAATAGGGCAGCAATAAATTCAAGGACACTGAAGAAAGTTCCATATAAATGAGCCTCTGGTTACCATCTTACATGTCGAAATACAGGACAGCAGCTTGTTAATTCACATGATAGTGTACAAAGTGAACCCTGAAAAGCCTTCAGACAATAATCAACATTTTGTGGTGTCGTTCTCACTGTGCTGCCTGAATGCCAAAAAGATCTGATGTACAACATTATTATTATATTGAGTGATTTTTCAACAGACACAGGTGAGATTAGGCACATTACTGATGCAATTTAAATGGGGAATTTCAATGAAACCAAACTGAACACAGACCAGGGTGACCATGTTGCCTCCATGCACTGAAACTAGAGAGGACTGCAACAGCTGATACCAGGTGTTGCCCTGAACAGGACCCTCATCGCTAAACCCCATGTTTAGATTTGGCACCGTCACTTCAACTGTGACTGAACCTATTTTCCAACAACAGGCACGCATCAAAGATACACAAACACACACACACACAGACGGCAAGCCAGAATGCTGGAGCCAAACCAGCAGTCTGATATGCTGTGATAGCAATTAGTCATGTCTAAAGCCAAATGGCTGTGTTAAAAATTTAGAGGTGGGGTGGGGATGGGATGGGGGAGTGGACGAAAGGCGAGAATGAAAGAAATATATCTGTATGAAGGGAATGACAGGAGGCATTGATCACATAGACAAAACTGTTGCCCGAGAGTCATAATGAGCTAATCCCAGAGGATGACGAAGACAAAGCTAAAAAAACGAAAGGATTTAAAGAGAGCTGGAAGTAGGTGGAGAGTGAGCCATAAAGTTTAGTTGGAGGAGAAATAAAGTCAGACTGATCTATGTGTGCAAGAGAGAAAAGGAAGCTGTCAGTCTAACTGATGCAGAGACAGTCTGATCATTTATTTTAAGTGTTGCTTTAGATTTTTTCATCATGGCCAGACATTCAACTCTTATGTTGGACACGTTGCTACATTTTTTTGACAGAGAGGAGATGGTGAAAGTCGAAGTTATAAAGTGACGTGTGTGTCTACCGTTTGTTCATTCTGGAAAGACAGAAATAAATGTATTTGTGGATGTTCTTGTGTGCGGGTGAGAAGTGAATCTCGGTTGTTGTCGTTATTTGTTTTAGTGTGAAGTTTGGCAACGCATGCTTTTTTTATGGGTGTGTGGTATATGAACACACATATCCTTTTGTGCTACATCCTGCAGGATGGATTGTTTCCTAGTTCCTTTCCTGCTTTGTCTTATTTTAACCTCTGAACACAGGAACCCCCCCCCCCCCCCCCACACACACACACACACACAGACACACAGAGACACATGAACACATAAAACCCCATACTTACAATGCTTTTCAACTTAGTACCATACTGTCAAACCACAAAATTGGTTTAGTGTACAGTACACACGTTTACAGGCACCTGGCATTCAACCAGACTGTGTGAGGCTCTGTGTGTACATGCAAGAGTGTGTGTGAGTGTGTCTGAGACCACACAGGGACAGAAGGACAGTGCTGGTAGCAGGGGATTGATGTTATTTTTCCTACCCACACACTGTGGTCTTTCCTCAATGACAGATCTGTTTTTTGTCCCCCCCCCCACACACACACACACACACACACACTTGCCCATCCCTAGTCACAGTGATACACACTGAGAGATGGGAAGAAACACATGTTCATCACAGGGACTGAGGTTGTCAGCTGGACACACACTTATGTGCGTGCACAAATGCAGGCAGACACACACTAGGACACAAATGTGAGTGACAGTCAGCTGGCCAACTTGTGAGAAGGGAAGCCAAAGAGTTTCTCAACCCAAAACAATGTGTTGAACCCCTGAACTTGACTGTTGTGGCCTGAGGCCATTTGTTTTGAGTGACACTGTGCAGTTGCAGGTTGGTGTGTTGCTGACCCAGCTGTGCTGTGGTCTGTCTGGGATTGACTGGCCTCTCCTGACTCCTCCCGATGGACATCCATCTGCATCCTGTTTGGATTCTTCACTTCCTGCTCCTCCAACCACAGAAGAGACCTGTCTCTTTAAGTCCAGTTATCCTGACAATCAATGCGGTTGTAACTTAAACTGAGCAGCTCGCCATTTTGGTGTGGGTGTCTTAACATGGTCAACTATTTGGCCTTGGCTAAGTTTGATACTGTCAGGTCTAGTTAAAATGTTTGTGGCCAAGAGTTTGATTGGGAAGAGTGTTGACTGTTACTGTGTAGGATTCTGAAGGCTGCAGGCTCAGAAGGCTTACTACTACTTTTTTATTTTATTTTGATTTGGTGTAATGTTGGTTTAAGACTAAATGTAGTGGAGAGCATCCTGTGCTCCAGTATCAACGTGTGGTATGGAGGCTGCACAGCTGCAGAAAGAAAAGCTTTGCAGAGAGTAGTGAAGGCTGCAAAGAAGTCTGCTGGAGCCACCATTACAGACATCTACACCTCTAGATGCAGGAAGAGGACCACCTGCATCATTAAGGACCCCACTCACCCAGCACACACACTTTTTGCCCTGCTCCCCTCAGGAAGGATGTTAAGGAGCATTAAGTGTAGAACCACTAGACTGAGGAAAAGCTTCTACCCTGAAGCTGTTAGACTCATGAATATCTAACCAGAATAATCATGGTGAAAAATCACATCTTGTTGCTGTTGCTCTTTTACATTTTATTTTGGGATGTAACTGGGACTGAGCTGGTGTGTGAGGTTGAGAGATTCCAGCTGGAAATAGTTGGACTCACCTCAACGCATGGCTCTGGAACCAGTTTTCTTGAGAGGGGTTGGACACTCTTTCACTCTGGAGTTGCCCCTGGTGAGAGGCGCAGAGCAGCAGTGGGCATACTTGTTGCCCCCCATCTTGGTGCCTGTACGATGGGGTTCACCCCAGTGAACGAGAGGGTAGCCTCCCTCCGCCTACATGTGGGGGGACGGGTTCTGAATGTTGTTTGTGCTTATGTGCCAAACAGCAGCCCAGATTATCCACCCTTTTTGGAGTCCTTAGAGGGGGTACTTGAGAGTGCACCTCCTGGGGACTCCCTTGTTCTACTGGGGGACTTCAATGCTCATGTGGGCAATGACAGTGAGACCTGGAGGGGTGTGGTTGGCCTCCCTGATCTGAACCCAAGTGATGTTCTGTTATTGGACTTCGGTGCTCATCATGGATTGTCCATAATGAACACCATATTCAGGCATAAGGGTGTCCATATGTGCTTTTGGCACCAGGACACCGTAGGCCGAAGTTCGATGATCGACTTTGTTGTCATCTCATCTGATCTGCGGTCACATGTCTTGGACACTCGGGTGAAGATAGAGGCGGAGCTGTCCACTGAGCACTACCTGGTGGTGAGTTGGCTCCGATGGTGGGAGAGGATGCCGGTCAGACCTGGCAGACCCAAATGTATTGTGAGGGTCTGCTGGGAACGTCTGGCAGAGTCTTCTGTGAGACAGAGCTTTAACTCCCACCTCCGGGAGAACTTCGAACATGTTCCGGGGAAGGCGGGGGACATTGAGTCCGAGTGGGCCATGTTCCATGCCTCTATTGTCTAGGCGGCTTATCGGAGCTGTGGCCGCAAGATTGTTGGTGCCTGTCGCGGCAGTAACCCTCGAACCTGGTGGTGGACACCGGTGGTGAGGGATGCTGTCAGGCTGAAGAAGGAGTCCTATTGGGCATTTTTGGCATGTGGGACACCAGAAGCAGCTGATGGGTACCGGCAGTCCAAGCGATGTGCAGCACAGGTGGTCGCTGAGGCAAAAACTCGGACGTGGGAGGAGTTCGGAGAGGCCATGGAGAATGACTTCCGCATGGCTTCGAGGCGATTCTGGTCCACCATCCGGCGTGTCGGGGGGGAATGCGGTATGCCACCAACACTATTTATAGTGGCGGTGGTTTGCTGCTGACCTCAACTCAGGATGTCGTGTGTCGGTGGGCAGAGTACTTTGAAGACCTCCTCAATCCCACTCGCACGTCTTCTACTGAGGAAGCAGAGCCTGGGGACTTTGGGTCGTGCACTCCAATCTCTGGTGCTGAGGTCACCGAGGTGGTTAAAAAGCTCCTCGGTGGCAGGGCCCCAGGGGTGGATGAGATTCGTCCGGAGTTCCTTAAGGCTCTGGATGTTGTGGGGTTGTGTTGGCTTACATGCCTCTGCAATATTGCGTGGACATTGGGGGCAGTTCCTCTGGATTGGCAGACTGGGGTGGTGATTTCCCTATTCAAAAAGGGGGACCGTAGAGTGTTCCAACTACAGGGGGATCACACTCTTAAGCCTCCCTGGTAAGGTCTATTAGGGGGTTCTGGAGACGAGGGTCTGTCAGATAGTCGAACCTCGGATTCTGGAGGTGGAAGTGCGGTTTTTGTCCTGGTCATGGAACACTGGACCAGCTCTACACTGTTATCAGGGTCCTGGAGGGTGTGTGGAAGTTTGCCCAACCAGTCTACATGTGCTTTGTGGACTTGGAGAAGGCGTTTGACCGTGTCCCTTGGGGAGCCCTGTGGGGGGTACTCCAGGAGTATGGGGTACCAGACCCTTTGATATGAGCTTTTAGGTCCCTGTACGACCAGTGTCAGTGCTTGGTCTACATTGCCGGCAGGAAGTCGGGCTTGTTCCCAGTGAGAGTTGGACTCCGCCAAGGTTGCCCTTTTTCACCAATTCTGTTCATAATTTTTATGGACAAAATTTCTAGGCACAGCCAAGGTGTTGAGGGGATCTGTTTTGGTGGCCTTAGGATTGTGTCTCTGTTTTTTGCAGATGATGTGGTCCTATTGGCTTCAGCAGGTTGTGATGTACAGCTTTCGCTGGAGCGGTTTGCAGCCGAGTGTGACGTGGCCGGGATGAGGATCAGTTCCTCCAAATCCGAGGCTATGGTCTTGAGCCGGAAAAGGGTAGAGTGCCCTCTCCAGGTCGGGGAGGATGTCCTTCTCCAATTGGAGGAGTTTAAGTATCTCGGGGTCTTGTTCACGAATGAGAGAAAAATGGTGCGTGAGATCGATAGGCAGATAGGTGCAGCGTCGGCTGTGAAGCAGGCACTGTGTTGAGTCAAAAAGCGAAGCTCTCATTTTACTGGTCGATCTCTGTTCCTACCCTCATCTACGGTCATGAGCTTTGGGTTGTGACCGAAAGAACGATATCTCGGATACAAGTGGCTGAAATGAGTTTTCTCCGCAGGGTGTCTGGGCTCTCCCTTAGAGATAGGGTGAGAAGCTCAGTCATCCAGGGTGGACTCAGAGTAGAGCTGCCGCTTCTCCACATCGAGAGGAGCCAGTTGAGGTGGCTCGGGCATCTGGTTAGGATACCTCCTGAACGCCTCCTTGGTGAGGTGTTCCAGGCATGTCCCACCGGGATGAGACCCAGGACACACTGGAGGGACTATGTTTCTCGGCTGGCCTGGGAATGCCTTGGGATTCCCCCGGAGGAGCTGGCCCAAGTGGCTGGGGAGAGGAAAGTCTGGGCCTCTATACTCAGGCTGCTACCCCCGCGACCCGACCCCGGATAAGCAGAAGAGAATGGATGGATGGTAACTGGGACCCCGAGTACACAATCTCGTTTCACCACATGTGATGCAAATAACAATAAAGAAACTCTGACTCTGGCTCTGACTTAATTGGTGAAAGATATAAAAGTTCGGATTTAAGTTCAGTTAGTTTACATTAAGGCTTTAGAAACACTTCCCACACTCTTGCAATGTTCTAAACTCTTCAACCAACGTCATTTTAACAATATACGTTCCTAAATTTTACTTAATAACTCTGCAGAACAGCAGCGGCTCGGTTCTGGTCCAACTCTGTTCTATTCTGACTTGGTTAGTTTCTTCAAACCTATCCTGCACCAATGAAGCCCACAAATCAGTCTTCTAAACTCTTAAACCTACTAATTTTAAGAACAAGCTACATATTGGACGGGCTGTTCTGAAATGTAATTTTGTTGTGTTTCGATGCATTGACAATAAAGCTGATTCTGATATAAGTATATATAGAGTATCTACAAAATTTTACTTACCAGGCTCTGCAGAACAGGAACGGCTCGGTTCCAGTCCGACCCACTATATGAATAAAGCCCCGGTGCTGCATGACAAAGCCCACCACCCCATCCAGCTTGATGTGTGCGTGCTGCTGCTCCAGGAGCAAAGATGCCGAGAATTTAGTCCACCACCTTTGGCCCGGTCTGAACCAGCACCGGACGACCAGAATCAGGCTGAACCCCGTGGCCGTCTGCAGTTCCCGGATCCGGGTAACACTGAGTCCAGATCAGCTGCAGTCCAGCTCACCAGTGAAGATACAACTTGAAGGATGAGTTCAGCTTCAGGATCATCTGATACTTTCCTGCCAGTTATGTGAGTTTATCCTTACAGAACTTCTGACTTAGCTGCAAACATTTCCCTCCATTTGCAGAAAGCAGCGGTTGGAAGCAGTGTTGACTTCTGGAAAGTGAACTGATGGTGTCTGGGTAACATAGTTCTTTTAGACTGGCCAAACAGTGAAGGCTTAATGACAGAAAACTATAAAATGGTGGCACATTTTTATTTTCCAATTTTATGTTTGTTTGTTTGTTTTTTAAAAATATTATGTAGAGTACTTACACAAACCGCGATAGAGCAAGTCCGTGAAAGTTGAACCGTGAAATAGCGAGGGACTATTGATTAGAGATCAATGACTTCCTTGTAGGCTACTGTATTTTTATTTTATTTTTTTTACCAGATGTGTTACAGACACTGTTCAGAAAAAAACTAATAAACTGTATATATTTATGTATGTTACTGGTGCGTATTGTAGCATTCTGTTGTGGTTGACTGTCAGTCGCATGGCCTTAGGGAGGGATTATGGGTAAAATTTATGTTCATTGTTCATCATTTCGGTAAGCTGTTTAACATTGTTCTTTTAGCTATTTGTCTGTTCTTGTTAGCCTAGTTTGCGTTTATTATGTGTTAGTTTGTGTTAGACCATTACAGTAACCATGAGTGAGGGAGGTAGTTGTTATGAAAACATTCGGGGTTCAATCTGTGTGTTGAACAATGAGGTAAAGTCTTTAAAACATCATCTGGTGGTTGATTCTTAATTTACAATAAGAGCTGCACATCTCTCTCAGTAACTGTGTGCTGCCACAATACAGTATTTAATTAAAAGTTTTAAAAAGCTTCTGTGTAAATATCTTGTGTTATAAGATGGACATCTGTGATTTACAGAGTGTGACCTATATACCTTTTTGTATAAAAACTTTCATTCTTCTAAATTTAATGTGCGTGGCTTATATTTAGGTGCGCTCAGTAGTCTGGAAATTACAGCATTTATTGGCTTAAGAGTTGTGTCTGTTTGTTTTAATCTTTTCTACCTCAGTTGTTAATCAAGACTGTGTATTTTAGTTTACAGACAGATTTGTTCATTCAAGCTTTATTTATACAGGTTAGTCTCACTGAGTTGCGAGGACTCATTTACAAGAGAGACCTGTAAAATTTGTCAAATACCATTTAACACAATTGTTTGATGTTTAATTTTCTTCACTTTTGTTAGAAGTTATATTTGTACAACATTATCATTGGCAATTAGTACTTTAACATTACCCTATTTTTGTTTAATTTTGTTTATTAAAACTTAACTGGCCAAATAAATCACTTTTATTATTCAAAACCTATTTCCACCTGTTTTTAATGTTACCTCCCATTCTCCAGGCTGAGTATAAAATTAACTGGCAAAATAAATCTCTTGCAACCACAGTTGTCTGTATTTTACCAAAATTCATTTTTTTAAGTAGGAAACAGTCCCTTATTTAATTACTGTATTCCAATTTTGATATTTGATAAATATTTGGAACAAAATTGGGACCCTGTGTACACAATTTTGTTCCACCACATGTACATGTGGTGCGTATGACAAATAAAGAAACTTTGACTTTGGTATTCTTAAAAGTGGATAAGAAGATAAGTTTTCAACAGTTAAACATTTCAAAGTGTAACATTGTTGAAGGTTTAATTTCTTATGTGTTAGTTTAAAAATGTAAATGTCAGTGGTTTTCAAAGACTTGAGTCTTTTAGCATTAGCATAATCTTATGATAAGAGAAGTCTGTCCAACAACAAATTGACATTTTACGCAGCAGTGATTGCACTGCTCTCAACGCTACTTGTTTCAACACTTTAAAATCAGATAAACACTTCACTGCTTCATATCGTTTTTATCTCTGCTCAAAAACAGGAATCACAAGTACGTTGAATTTTGATACAAATGACTGCTGAGTAGAGCTAATTTAAGTTTATGACTTGTCTTTTACTCCAACAAGATTGCAATTGAAGGTCAGAAAAGTTGTCACTGACATTGACAGATGTCTTGTTAGAACATGTTTATGCTGTGGAAATGACAGAAGTCAATTTTAATTTTAATTAAGTTTTCTGATCTCTCTGACAAACCATGGAGGCTCCTAGAAAACGTGGAGGCTCCTAGAATTATAAAGTTGACAGAACAGTTAATCAAATCTAAATGGCATCCAAATTAGAAGCTCAGGTTGGCAGACAAACCATCAACCTTCGTCCGTCCGTCTTTGTTAGCTACCTTCCTGTAAACACTTGTTATGCATCAAACTGGGTTCCATCTGTCCACTGACAGATGGCAACAATTAAATGTGCCCTTAAAGATCGAAGCTGTTCAGGGGAACAAAGAAAGAGTTTGCCTTCATTAAGATCAAATTAGAAAGTTTCACCCTGCTAACAAAATGTGAAGGAAAATAAAGTATGAAGACAGGAACTCAGTGTGTGTGTGTGTGTGTGTGTGTGTGAGCTGCTGGGTTGTGGTATTATGTGTGTGACGGAGAGGGGTGCTGGTGGAGCTAGTTACAAAGGATACAAAAAGGCTCAAATGACTTTTTAATCACATCATTAAAGGATTTTGAATTATGAATTTGTCATTAAAAATGACTTTAGGCATGAAAGCAAAATAAGAGAGGATTATACATATTTATATATTTTTGTTCTTTTTTTAAGAGACTGAAGACAAGAATGGCTGGTGCTCTATAAAAAATATGCGTTTGTGTGTGTGTGTGTGTGTGTGTGTGTGTGTGTGTGTGTGTGTGTGTTTATGTGGTCTTGGAGGGTTCAGCATGGTAAAGTCAATCAAGAACAGCAAACAGACATTTATGAGCAATACAAAAAGTCAAATGTGACTGAATCAGTAAAACATCAAGGTTCAAAACCAACAAAGTCCACACTCAATAATCCAGGTATACAATCCAACAATTTTCAGTCAGGTCATCTGGACAGTTCCTTCTTTTTTTCTGAAACGTTTCACCTTCCATCCAGACGGTTTCATCAGTCAAGGAAAAACAAAACAAATTCTTCCCCAAACAGCTTACTCCAAAGTGGAACAAACCAGTTATGTTGGTGCTAAGATAGTCTCTTTGGCATGCCCCCTTCTCTGGTGCCAGCCCTCTTTCTGTCGACGAAGAACATTAATGCACATTGATGCTGGAGCACAGGCTGCTCTCCACTGCACACCTGTAGAATGTGTGCAGGCCTGTCTGGGAGGAATCTTTGCACAGCCTGCATCTTAGGTCCTGTTTGTTGTCCAACCCTGTGTTGCTATGATTAGTGCCTCTGTGATTTCTTTCAGTCCAGCTCTCTCTAGCCACTCATTTTTTTGTATCATTCACCTCCACAATCTATCATACATGTACAATCTGTACCATGATGGTGATTATCATTTTCTAACAGTTCCTTCTGTTCCTCCTCATGTTTTGCTGCCTAAAATATTTACCTAAAAGTTTATCTGCCCATTATACACTAGATTCTTTGTTGTTGTACTCTGTGTAGTGACAATGACATTTATTTATCCCCTGCTTCCATCATTCCTTTAAGTCAACAATCTTGTGGTGTTAAATATGGGGTGAAATCCTCCATGCATTGTGAGGGGCTTCCTGGTCTTAAATTCAGGGACTTCTTTATCCTCCTTTGGCCAGGCTGCTGTATCAGCAGACCATCTCAAGACTGGTATGGCAAACGAAGGACTTAAACATTTTTCCTACCAGTCTGGTGGCTCTACATTTCCTTCCTTACTCATTCAGTGGCATTAGTCCAGTACAAATGACATTCTATTGTCATTTCTTTATATGCTGGTGAGGTGTGTCAGTGAGTCAGTCACTTACTCTTGCCTTACAGTTTGACATCACGCACACAGAGAAGATGGTTGGTTATTGAACACTTTGACATGGCTATATGTTGCACTTGCTAGTTGTTATGATATTCTGGCTAAAATGAGTCAGATACATGAGTCTATACTAAACAGTGGCAAGGATTTGGATTCATGTTGAAATGAGGCATAAATGCAAGTTCAGTAATGCTGAACTGTTCTCACGCATTCAAGATATTTCCGAAAAGTACCCTATTTTGCACCATACCCGTCGCACTGCCCTATAAGTCGCATCAGTCCAAATGTCTAAAAAAGTGGAAAACTACATAAATATGTCGCTTTGCCATATAAGTTGCATCTATTATGCATCACCGCTGACGCATCGCGTTTGTTATGCATCACTGCTTACAACCCAGAAATGTGGGCCGAACCTGGAAATGTGGGCCGGTGTTGTGCAAAAAATTGATGGGCTGCCAAATGGTGGCCGTCGGAGCGTGCACAGGAGGACTTTAATAAGAATTTAACAAGATTAAAACTTAAAAACAATTATTTGTTTGCTATAAATTATAGTAAAGGTCAGTCTAACTTTTGCTTAATAAATGCACTTTGACGGTCATATCTTCTGTATTTCAAAACACGATTTGCGGAAGTGGAGGGCACGCGCAGAGGGATGGCCTCCACATTTCTTTGAAATTTAACAAGATAAACACCTAAAAACAATTATTTGTTTGCTTGAAATTATAGTAAAGGTGTGTCTTAGTCTAACTTTTGCTTAATAAATGCACTTTGACATCAGATCAGCTGTATTTCAAGCATTATTGCTGCCTAGGTGCTCTGGGAGCACGCAGAGGAACGAAAAAAAGAAGGAGGAACGCTGCTCGTTTCTTCGAAATTTAACAAGAAAAGCACCTAAAAACAATTATTTGTTTGCTCAAAATTATAGCAAAGGTGTGTCTCAGTTGAACTTTTACTTAATAAATGCACTTTAATGGTCAAACTAGCTGCATTTCGCAATGGCGGTGCAGCTGGTTTGACGGTTGCTCCAAGCAGCGAGCAGAACAAAGGTGGGGGGACTATGGTAAGCCGATTGTGTCATTAATAGTTAGTGAAGGTTCTCAGTCCTCCAGGACATGTTAAAATCAAAAAAGTTCAAGTCAAAAAAGAAAAAGTCTGACAAGACAAAAAAGTCTGCCTAAGAAAATCAACAATTGTGGCTTATCTGAATCTGACTCCCCCGTTTGGCCTCGGATATGAGTCGACTATCAAATTTCTCCTGGGACATGGGTAATTAGGGGAAAAGCTTAGTCTATCGCACGTGCATGAAAAGCTTAGTCTATCGCACGTGCATGAAAAGCTTAGTCTATCGCGCATGCATGTGTGTGTGTGCATAAAAAACCGCGTAGGCTACACTAGTGTAAAAAAAAGCAGCATTTCACCTAGATGTCCTTTAATTCCACACATTTAAAGCATGTTTCTCACTAAGTTTGTGTAAATTCATCTGTGGGTTTTAAAGCCATTTTAACTTTAATACACTTCAATACAGAGCATCAGGTCGACAGTATTTGTGTTTATAGAGAAATAAAAAACATCACCACTGGACTTTTTTACTTGTGTTCAACGCTACTCACCTAAATGATGTTTCTCATGAAGCTTGAGGACAATAAGGTGTGGGGTTTTAAAGACATTTCAACTTTAATGCACCTGAACACACAGCGTCTCTTACACCTGCAGCGTCTTACAGCGTCACAGTTACTGCTAAGCTAAGATGCTACAGACGTAGCGCTCCTCTCAAACATCCTCCTAACATGTATATATGTTTATGATCAGCCCCCCTGGTCAACAACTGCCCACACAAAGCTCGCTAAACTGGCGAGCGAGCAACACAGAGGTGTCTCCATCTCCTCCGCCTGTGCGCGTTTTCTGCCGAGGCAGGAGACTCAGAGAGTTGGAGGTAACCAGGAAAACCTGGAGTGGAGTTTTAGTGACTTGAGTATTCTCCTATTAATCAAGTAGAATGGGATCCTTCATGAAGAAAGAGAAACTGCGCCGCCTAAACTAATGTTTCATAGTAAAAGTGTGTGTGTGTGTGTGTGTGTGTGTGGGGGGGGTTTTCCAAATTAACGTTTTTTTTAACGTGTGTGTGTGGGGGGGTGGGGGGGGGGGGGGGGGGGTGGGGGGTTCATGTCCCCTTCACAAATAATGGTTACGAGGCTTATGGTTTCCACCAAGCCTGATAATCAGTAGAAGTGGAAAATATAATATGGCTTTCAGACTGGAGGAAAAACTGAGTGGTTTCATAGAAAGCCAGAATTTGAACATTTTTTTAAAGGGTGTCAGTTCATCATAAAACATATTCTTAAGGTAATTAACATAACATAACTCAACATTACAGCAAAAGCAGTTTTTGAACAGTAAACAAAGTTACAGCAAGAAATAAGTTTAGGCCTTTTAATGTTGTCTTACTGTACAAAACAATACAAGATATAAAATATTAGTCGTAAATGTGGGTTTAAAGCAATTTGGTATGCTGAAATAAGCTAAGTTTACCAACTAGCTCAGTGTTTAATTCAGCTTGTATATTGTGTAAATGACAACAGGAAAGAAGAAACCAGGAATTCTAATTTCTAACCCTTATTGTGATGTATTTCAAATGGCTGGAGTGGTAGTGCAGAGGTTTGGTAAGGTGAGACTGCAATCGAAAGGTCGCTGGTTTGACTCCGCGGACCAATAACATCAAAATGTGGGTGGAAAAAGTGAAACACCCACACCTGCCTCCACCCCATTTGTCCCACTCTGGGCCCTTAACAAGTAAGGCCCTTATCCCCCCATCATCTGCTTCCTCAGTTGTTCTAGATGGCAGCTCTCTGCTCCACACAGAGGGCTGTGGTAGCTTGGTGGTCTGTGGTTGTATCAGGAAGGGCATCTGGTGTAAAAACAATCGCCAAGTCTTCATGCGAGTCAGTTCACTGTGGCGACCCTTGAAGAAAAGAGTAGAGGAAAGAAAAACAATTCTGATGTGTTTCAAGAATCCTAAAAAATAGCTACATGTTTTTTGCTCCCTGTGTATTGGTTGCTTATAGGGAAATAATGTTCACTGAGTAACTACAAACACATTTATATTAATAGGTTTGCTTAAAAACCAAAATATTTTCCTCTTCTTCTGTTCTTGGGTAAAAAAAAAAAGAGCTAATAAAAACTTTATGATACATGTTCTAAAATAGTTTTTCCGTAAATTATCAATTTCAAATCTCTGAGTCTCCAGTTTGACCAACAAATATTCATCAGCCCATGGAAGACATTAACTGTTTTATTTAAAGTTACTTTCCCAGCCATTTTATTTAATCACAATTTGAGGTTGTAAACCCTTTATGTTGTATGTGATTTTCCAGAAACAATGAAAGTTCTAACAAGAAAACTATAATAGGCAAAGCACCAGAGCAGCCACAGTTTTAACACAAAATGATGTCCAAATCTAGCAAAAAGGGTCACATTTAGCAGGACCGCTGGTGACAGAAACATAGAAAGGTTAAAGATCAGTACAAGGAGATAAACAGTGACTGAAGATTGATAGGAGGGAGAAACTGATAAATAATATCTCGCAGTTTCCTTCTGCGTTCATCTCACTTTGTGCTGCCTGTGCAGAGGATTGCTAACTTGTTGCAAATTAAATGTTGATAAAGAGAAAATTGCATTGGATTAAAGCAAAGAAAACAGGAAAAATACACTCAATGAAGTCCCTCAGGAGATATGAGGAAGGATGGGGATGGTTGGGGGGAGCCAAGTAATAAATGATAATGTGTGCATAGATAAAAAAACAACAAGACCCAAACAAATATAAACCCAAAAAGCATACACGCATTTTCATGCAAAATGCTCTACCAAGTTTTTTACACCAACAAACACACTAACGTGTTCTCCCTAGCTTTTCTTGATGTGTTGACTTAGAATGGACACAATGAGGACACAGGTTTGCAGGGGAAAACAAACAAATTTGTTGAAAAGAAATTGACCCTCTTGTTCCTCACCATTATTCCTCTACAAACACTTCACTTCTCTCATTACCTTCCATTTACAGCGACCGCTCACAGACAGAGAAGTGTCCCCAGCACTGGTAATGGGAATTCAAGTGCACTCTATTGTCTAGTGTCCCTCATCAGGCTCAGTGATACAGAAGGATGGTTCAGACTAGCACGACACAAACTACAGTATGCAGAAATTAAAAAAAGAAGAGTGCAATGTTTTGGAATATTGTTATTTTTGGAGGAAAACTAAACTTTTGGCAAGTTTTATAAAAACAAGTGTGACTAATATTGTTTATGTCAAAGTTTTAAAGAAAGATCTCATGTGTTCTATTAGCCTTCAAACTTAGCTTCTACCATATCATATTATAACTCAACTGTGGGAGTTTAGTTCTCTCAGCATCCTGCAGTCACAAGATGATGATGCACACAAGCCACACCTGTGGACCGAGATCTCCTTGATGAGCTGCAGGAATACACAAGGCTGCAGAAGACCTCCCTTCACCGCTGGAGCATTACATGCCTACCGGTAGTTGTGCTTCTAGCCACTTTTACATTATCTGTGAAAGATGACTTACCTTGAGTTCTTACATGTTTCAGCATTTACTTCTGCTGCCTCCCTGTTCCTGGACTCCCCCTTGATCTTTCTTGTTACTTCATCAGATGTCTCCTCGCCTTGCAACCACTTGCCTACCCCAACCTGGGATTTTCCTCGGACATCTTCATTCACTTACTCTCCATTGGATCCCCTGCTCCTTCGACAATCCATAAATCATAATTACTCACCATACCTCAAGTTAACCATACTGAACTTTCTTCTTACTCCCCAGGATTCCAGTCCCTCTCCGTGCACATTATTTGATTTTCCACTGTAAATAAACACTTAATTTTACCTGGTCTTGAAGTCTGTTCATTTCAGTCCATATTCTCTGTGTATTCAGGTAAAACCTTAAATCAATATCTGCATAACTGACTGAAGTATAGCAATTTTGGGTTTTCTTTGATTGATAGCTGCATTGGCCAACTTTAATCGGGTTTATTCCAAAAGTTGATCAGTGTCAGATCTGATTAAGTTAGATCTAAGTTTGATCAAAATCTGTTTTTCTTTTTGGTTCACAATATGATTTTATCCCCCCCCCACACACACACACACACACACACACACACACACAATCCTTTAACTTGTATGGCCAGAGACAACAAGAGACAAGTTTCATTTGATTGTTTAATCAAATCCCTATTCAGAGTTTTGTGTGAAACAACCTGACATGTTGTTCAGTCTGACTTGCTGTCAGTTATGTTAAATGCTTTTCACTGTTCATGCCATTTTGCAACTGAGCTTTAGTTATCTTTAAGTTTACATTTTATAACAGATTTTTTTTTCATTTTAAAACTAGAACTCCTATTCTGTCAAACATGAAAGATTTATTCATTTCCATTGCAGTAAATGATTTTCTTCACTGTAGAGAGAAATTGAAGTGCTGATAAATTGGACAAAAAAATCATACATGAATAAAAAAAAAAATTGTTAGGTCATTTTAAAAATGCCTGAAAATGAAGTGAAGACTGAAAGATATAAACCTCCATTACCATCCACTCCAGTCAAGATCATTCATTTTTTGCAAAATCTTCAGTAAACATTTGCAACCAGTCAGGAGAGTTATCATAAAATAAAATAAAATAAAACTGTAGGGCTTTTACTGAGGCACACAACATGGTTAAACAAGTGATACATCAATGTCCTCCTCTGCTGAGGGATTTGAGTAATGAAAATGTGTAGTTTTCTATAGGAGTTTTTTCTGGACATAAGTAAACAGGGAATGCAAGTAAACATTAAGGTTTTTAGAGCAAATTATTTAACTTCCAGCTGATTCCCCAAAGGCTGTGAAGAGTTCCCTCTCCATCTCCTGCTGTATCACAAAGGATTTATGAACAGACAGCTCAGTGGAAGGTGAGGGGTTCAGGTTTATTTTTAATAGGCTGGATCCAATGTATGTTATTCCTTCATGTAGATTTTTTTTATTTTATTTTTTTGCAGTAGCAGCACCGCAACTTCACCATGAAACAACGGATGGGAGACGCTCTGATGCAGCTACAGCTCAAAGGTAGATGTTTTTTTCTCATATTATACTAAAACTTATAAAGTTATACAACAAATTTAATGTAATTTGTCTTTTTAACAGGTGGAAAACGACAGATGAGACATATCGCCTGGAGCCAGTTCTAAATGATACAAATTATGGTTTATAAATTACAGTTCAGAAGTTTTTATGCAGGGTTGCACAGGTTTTGAAATTTTGTTAAATATTTACCAAATATGAATTAATATGGTTAAGACTGAAGTATGTATATTTCATATTAGGTTAAGTTTTGAAAATATAGCAAATGTTAGAGCAATATGGTTAAAAAAAACTGTGAAGTCTGTATTTATTTCAGTTAAAGGTTAATGTACTATGGTAGGCTGAAGTCTGTTTACTTTTGTATTTAAATATTTTGAATTATTTGTCTGTGATGGACTGTGATGGACTGATGTTGCTGCTGATCTGTTTCAATGTTAATGTGTTCAAGCGTGCTCATCTGCTTACACAGTCTCATGTTCATGTTTGTGCTGATGTTTGACGCAATGTTTTTATGTTATGAGTGTTTAGAGTATATTTAATTGATGTTTTTCTTAGTGTTGTTTTTCTTTTACATTTTATTGTTGGATGTAATTGGGACACTGTACATAATTTCGCTCCACCACATGTACCATGTGAGGTGCGAATGACAATAAATAAACTCTGACTCTGACTGACATGAGACCTGTCCAGGTGTCCCCTGCCTTTCACACAGTGATGGCTGGATATGGGATATGGGCACCAGTGATACCAGTGACCCGTAAAGGAAGAAGTGGGTAAAGATGATGGATG
>NC_056505.1:34583527-34605807 GCF_014905685.2 Nematolebias whitei
TATGCTAACACCCTCCCCCATAAAATTTCACACAGTGTAAAATGGATGTCAGGATCAGGCTTTACACATCATCTTTCTCCTCTCTGGGAAGATATGACAGGTATGCATCTAAGGCATCAAGAATTACAGAGTTTGAAAGCCTACCACAGTGATCATCACACTTTTTCAAACCATCATGGTTGGTGGATCCAAACACAAGAGAGACTGATGCTGGTTTTGGAGACTCCACACATTACGAGTATGTGCAGTCATCTTCTCTTGAATGAAAGTGTTTCAACACATTGATATGACACAGATGTGTTTGGCGCCTCCTATCAGGAGTGTGAGCAATGTAGTCTGTGTCATTTACTCTGCTTTTTACCACCTATGGGCCTGTAAATAGAGCTGAAAGAGATGGACAGATGTGGGCACCAGCATAAGTACTTTGTCACCTAGCTTGAAAGAACGCTGCACCGTATTTTTGCCAGAGATTTTTTATTTTTCCTTGGGCAGCTGACAAAGACTTTCTGGCTATTGAACAAGCATGGTGTATACATTCCCGACACTGTGTGACAAACTCAAGCACATTTGATTGTGGCTGTGTGTCAGCTGACAGGAGTTGTTCTTTCAGAACTTTCAGAGGTCCTCTTACTCCATGCCCAAAAACCAATTCAGCAGGGCTGAAACCAAAAGGTTCTTGTTCTGCTTCTCAGGCTGCAAACAGCAGGAATGGAAGTCCTTCATCCCAGCTTTTCTCTCAAGACAATATTTACGCATCATGGCCTTGATAGTCTGATGCCACCTTTCTAGTGCGCCTTGTGACTGGGGGTGTTAAGGGCTAGAGGGAATGTGTTTAATGCCAAAAGACTATAGAGTCTGTTTGAAGAGCTTGGGCTGAAAATTACTGCCTTGATCAGTTTGCACAACTCTAGGCAGACCAAATGTTGAGAAGTACTTGAGTAGAGCCTTAGTTATGGTGGGTGCTGTGATTTTTCGAAGTGGGATGGCTTCAGGAAAACGAGTGGCAGCACACATGACTGTTAAGAAAAACTGATTACCAGTTTTTGTTCTGGGCAGCGGGCCCACACAGTCTACCAGGACGCGTTCAAATGGTTCACCAACTGCAGGAATGGGTACCCTCTGGTTAGGTTTACCCACAATTTGGCAAATTCTGCATGTTCTACAGAACCTGGCAACATCCTTCTTTAGGCCTGGCCAAAAGAAATGTTGTAGAGTGCAGTCATAGGTTTTAGTGATACGTAAGTGACCTGACCATGGATGTTCATGTGCCAGCTGCAGTATTTGTTCACAATAACTTTTAGGAATTACTATTTGATGTACAACCCCCCAATATTCTTCAATGCCCTCCTGTTGCAAGGTAGGCCTTGAGATCCATTTTCTCATGAGCAACCCATCCTCAATATAAAACTTATGGGCCTTGTTACCATTTGTAGCATCACTCAGACCTTCAAAACATTTAGTGAGTGTTTCATCACTTTCCTGAGCTTGGCTCAAACAGTCATGATACATTGACAGAGGGAGAAAAACCTCAGACATTGGAGTCAAGTCCTCCTCGATGGGTGCTGATTTTGAAGGGCCAGCTGCTGGTAGCTTGTCCACCATCAAAGCAGATCCAAGAACAAATTCAGTCAAGTTCACTTCCTCCAGCTTTCAAGTTTGGGACATGGTAAGAACACTAACAACAAACACATCATGGTGGGATCTCAACATCTCACCTTCATCCTTTATGCAGCTGGGTTTATTCACCACCTCAAGAATAGGAAGTACCTTGTCCCCAGCAAGATCATTTCCCATTATATATTCAACCCCTTGAACAGAGAATAAGTTTCTCACCGCAACCTTGAAGAATCCAGAGGCCAACTTGGACTTTATGTGAACATGATGTAATGGTCCATCCCAATTCCTTGTACTATTGTACATGCATTGCAGGATGTATCGGCATTAAATGGCAGGAGGTTGGAAAGGATGAATGATTGGGAACCACCAGTGTCCCTCAGTATCCTCACTGGCTTCTCATCCTCAGGAACTCCTGTTAGGGAGACAAAACCATCAGAAATGAAGGGCTTAAAACAATAATCAGGTTCCCTCTGGTTTGATAGATGTGGGGAGGATCTCAAAGTCTTGACTAGGCCAACCCTTTTCTTGGTTTTGGTGATTGAGATGCCAGTTTATGTTTCAAGGCCAAACAGTCAGAAACTATATGTCCCACTTTGTGACAATAAAAACGTTGCCTCTCTGACTTAGAAATTGAAGTACTCTTGACCTGAGACTGTGACTTAACCTCTTTCCATATGTTGGCACGAGAGGTTGGTTCAGATTTGCTCACAAAAATATTTTTGTGAGCATGAGCAAATTCTTCTACCAGGACAGCGGCTTCCTGTAAAGTGGTAACTTTGGCTCATTCAGGTACAAAACTGTGCGATCTGGAAGACAGTTGTTGAACTCTTCCAACAATACCAATACATGTAGTGAGTTAAAATCAGTAGCTTTGGTTGCCTGGCACCATCTGTCCAATAGCATTCCTTTTTCACTTGCAAATTCAACAAATGTTTGTGAAGTGGATTTTTTAAGGCTCTGAAAAGTTGCCTATATGCCTGAGGCACCAACTCGTATGCCCTGAGTATGGCAGCTTTAACTTTGCCATACACAAGACTGTCTTCAATTGTTAGCGCTGCACATACTTCCTGTGCCTTACCAACCAGTTTGCACTGCAGTAAAAGGGACCAGACCTCTGTGGGCCAGTGCAGGGCAAAAGCAATATGCTCAAATGCATTAAAATATGTTTCCACATCAGTCTCTTGGAATGGTGGGACTAGGGCAATATTTTTCATCTATCCATCCATCCATCCATTTTCTTCCGCTTATCTGGGGTCGGGTCGCAGGGGTAGCATCTTAAATAGAGAGGCCCAGACTTCCCTCTCTCCAGCCACTAGGGCCAGCTCCTCCGGGGGAATCCCAAGGTGTTCCCAGGCCAGCCGAGAAACATAGTCCCTCCAGTGTGTCCTGGGTCTCATCCCGGTGGGACATGCCTGGAACACCTCACCAGGGAGGCGTCCAGGAGGCATCCTAACCAGATGCACGAGCCACCTTAACTGGCTCCTCTCGATGTGGAGAAGCAGCGGCTCTGCTCTGAGTCCCTCCCGGATGACCGAGCTTCTCACCCTATCTCTAAAGGGGAGCCCAGACACCCTGCGGAGAAAACTCATTTTGGCCGCTTGTATCAGAGATCTCGTTCTTTCGGTCACAACCCAAAGCTCGTGACCATAGATGAGGGTAGGAACGTAGATCGATTGGTAAATTGAGAGCTTTGCCTTTTGACTCAGCTCTCTCTTCACCACGACAGACCTGTACAGCACCCACTTCACTGCAGATGCTGCACCTATCCGCCTATCAAGCTCACGTTAAATTTTTCACTCATTTGTGAACAAGACCCCAAGATACTTGAACTCCTCCACTTGGACCAGGACCTCCTCCCTGACTTGGAGAGGGCACTCTACCCTTTCCCGGCTCAAGACCATAGCCTCGGGTTTGGAGGAACTGATCTTCATCCTGGCCGTGTCACACTCGGTTGCGAACCACTCCAGCAAAAGCTGTAGATCACGATCTGATGAAGCCAATAAGACCACATCATATGCAAAAAGCAGAGACGCAATCATAAGGCCACCAAAACAGATCCCCTCAACACCTTGGCTGCGCCTAGAAATTCTGTCCATAAAAGTTATGAACAGAATCAGTGACAAAGGGCAACCTTGGGGGAGTCCAACTCTCACTGGGAACAAGCCCGAATTACTGCCGGCAATGCGGTCCAGGCTCTGACACCGGTCATACAGGGACCTAACAGCCCATATCAAAGGGCCCAGTACACCATACTCCCAGAGTACCCTCCACAGGGTTCCCCAAGAGACGCGATAGAACGCCTTCTCCAAGTCTCCACAAAGCACATGTAGACTGGTTGGGTAAACTCCCACGCACCCTCCAGGCCCCTGCTGAGAGTGTAGAGCTGGTCCAGTGTTCCACAACCAGGACAAAAACTGCACAGCTCCTCCAGAATCCGAGGTTCAACTATCTAACACACCCTCCTCTCCAGAAAACCCGAATAAACCTTACCACAGAGGCTTAAGAGTGTGATCCCCCTTTAGTTGGAACACACTCTACGGTCCCCCTTTTTGAATAGGGGGACCACCACCCCGCTCTGCCAATCCAGGGGAACTTCCCCCGATGTCCACGCAATATTGCAGAGTCGCATAAGCCAACACAACCCTACAACATCCAGAGCCTTAAGGAACTCCGGGCAAATCTCATCCACCTCTGGGGCTTTGCCACCGAGGAGTTTATAACCAGCTTGGTGACCTCAGCACCAAAGATTGGAGGGCCCGACCCAGAGTCCCCAGGCTCTGCTTCTTCAGTGGAAGACGTGCGGGTGGGATTGAGGAGATCTTCAAAGTATTCTGCCCACCGACCTACGACATCCCAATTTGAGGTCAGCAGTACACCACCCCTACTATAAACAGTGTTGGTGGTGTACTGCTTTCCCCCCCGAAACGCCGGATGGTGGACCAGAATCGCCTCGAAGCCATGCGGAAGTCATTCTCCATGGCCTCTCCGAACTCCTCCCATGCCCGAGTTTTTGCCTCAGCGACCACCCGAGCCGCACGTTGCTTGGACTGCTGGTACCCATCAGCTGCTTCCAGAGTCCTCCAGGCCAAAAAGGCCCGATAGGACTCCTTCTTCAGCCTGACAGTATCCCTCACCGCTGGTGTCCACCACCTGGTTCGAGGGTTGCCATTGCGACAGGCACTGACAACTTTGCGGCCGCAGCTCCGGTAAGCCGCCTTGACAATAGAAGCATGGAACATGGCCCACTCAGACTCAATGTCCCCCACCTCCCCCAGAACATGTTCCAAGTTCTCCCGGAGGTGGGAGTTAAAGCTCCGTCTCACAGGAGACTCTGCCAGATGTTCCCAGCAAACCCTCACAATACGTTTGGGCCTGCCAGGTCTGACCGGCATCCTCTCCCACCATCGGAGCCAACTCACCACCAGGTAGTGATCAGTGGACAGCTCCGCCCCTCTCTTCACCCGAGTGTCCAAGACATGTGGCCGCAGATCAGATGAGATGACAACAAAGTTGATCATCGAACTGCGGCCTAGGGTGTCCTGGTGCCAAAAGCACATATGGACACCCTTATGCTTGAATATGGTGCTCATTATGGACATTCCATGATGAGCACAGAAGTCCAACAACAGAACACCACTTGGGTTCAGATCAAGGGGGCCGTTCCTCCCAACCACACCCCTCCAGGTCTCACTGTCATTGCCCACATGAGCATTGAAGTCCCCCAGCAGAACAAGGGAGTCCCCAGGAGGTGCACTTTCCAGTACCCCCTCCAAGGACTCCAAAAAGGGTGGATAATCTGAACTGCCGTTTGGTGCATAAGCACAAATGACAGTCAGAACCCATCCCCCCACACATAGGCAGAGGGAGGCCACCCTCTCATTCACCGGGGTGAACCCCAACGTACAGGCACCAAGATGGGGGGCCAATAAGTATGCCCACTCCTGCTCGGTGCCTCTCATCAGGGGCAACTCCAAAGTGGAAGAGTGTCCAACCCCTCTCAAGAAAACTGGTTCCAGAGCCAGAGCCATGCGTAGAGGTGAGTCCAACTATTTCTAGCCGGAACCTTTCAACCTCACAAACCAGCTCAGGCTCCTTCCCCACCAGTGAGGTGACATTCCACGTCCCAATAGCCAGCTTCTGGAGCCGAGGATCAGACCGCCAGGGTCCCCGCCCTTGGCCACCACCCATCCCACATTGCACCCGACCACTTTGGCCCCTCCCCCAGGTGGTGAGCCCATGGGAAGGGGGACCCACTTCTCCTCTTCAGGCTGTGCCCGGCCGAGCTCCATGGGTAAAAGCCCAGCCACCAGGCGCTTGCCCGCATGCCCCACCTCCAGGCCTGGCTCCAGAGTGGGGCCCCAACCCACATCCGGGCGAGGGAACATCAAGTCCATTTTTTTTTTCTCATCATAGGGGTGTGAACCGCTCCAGTGAAAGTTGTAGATCACGACCTGATGAAGCCAATAAAACCACATCATCTGCAAAAAGCAGAGACACAATCCCAAGGCCACCAAAACAGGTCTCCTCAACAACTTGGCTGCACCTAGAAATTCTGTCCATAAAAGTTATGAACATGATCGGTGGCAAAGGGCAACCTTGACAGAGTCCAACTCTCATCGGGAACTAGCCCGAATGTGGATGTGCAATGTGGATCAAGCTCTGACACTGTTTGTACAGGGACCTAACAGCCCGTATCAAAAGTCCTGGTTCCCCATACTTCCGGAGTACCCTCCACAGGGTTCCCCGAGGGACCCGATTGAAGGCCTTCTCCAAGTCCACAAAACACATGTAGACTGGTTGGGCAAACTCCCACGCACCCTCAAGGACCCTGCTGAGGGTGTAGAGCTGGTCCAGTGTTCCACGACCAGGACGAAAACCACACTGCCCCTCCTCTGGTGCTGGCCCTCTTCCTCATCAACAGTCATGTCAAACTGGTTCAAAACCAACAAAGTCCATGCTCAATAATCAAACCAACAATTTTCAGTCAGGTCTTCTGGACAGTTTCTTTTTTTTGTGCTGAAACATTTCACCTTTACCAACTAAAATAGCATATCTTCATTCTAATCTAACTTTAAATCAAAGTTTTGTAGCAGGTGTGTTATCAGAAATATTCAAATGTCATATTATTTTTGTTTCAAAATTGACCATTTATTTCTGCTAGCTGCCAAAGTGCTAGAATGTTGTTTTGTATATTTTTTGGAGACATTGTAAAGCTTGCCCTTAAGTATACAGTTCGAACATTGATGACATCATTGTAGACCAATAAAAACAACTTTCAATCTGGCATTCTTGTAAACAAATCTACTGTACCTTGAATCTATCCAGGTGATAACTATCTATCATTTTGAAGATTTTGAGATGGAAAATGCAGAAATCATATTAAGAACTGAAAAATTCCTCATTGTGACTTATTCTGCCAGCTCAAGTCAAATATGAATATTATTCAGACACCAACACGCTTATCAAGTTTAGTAGATGTGAGCAATTTTTTAATGCTTTTTGTCGGAACACAACATATGTCTGTAGTCCTCAATGCCCAATCTATAGGTGACCTTCTGTCACAAAGACATCAGCAGCAAAAATAACAAAGAGAAGGCGAAAAATGTTTACTCATGGTGAGGTTCATCTTAGCAGATGACGCACAAAGAAACTTTTTAAAACTGGAACATCTGTCTGTATCAAGGAGGAATCATGTTCAGAATGACATTTCAGAATCAATGTGACATTTTGAGCTTCATGGATCATCACTGCATTCTTATTTTTACTCTCTCTATATATAAACTCTTTCTGCACTGAGATGCATGTAACACACTCTCCATCTTCAGGAAGTTCCCTTGCCTCTACAGTGAATGAAGAGCAAACAATTGACAATTTACTTTATGTATGAGTACTTTAGGCTCACAGGCTGCAATTGATTTCCTGCAAAATAATTATTTTCAGTTTTATTTTTTATTCATCTGAATTATACAGTCAGAACTTTTCTAACTCCATATAAAACAGCAACAGTCAGACTGCATTTTTAAACTATTTGTTTATAAATATGTTTATAAAATGTTTTTCGCTGGAAGATAGTATTAATAATACTTTTCCCAACATGCCTGTCCTCTTTTTGTGAAGCTAGCAGTGCTGCAGATTGCTCATAATTGTCTTCAGAGATACAAATAGTACCAGCTCTCAGGGGCTGGTAAATGTTTTACATTAACTGTTTGTCACAAACAGAGCAGGTCTTTCAGAATCAGAATTGTTTTGTAATTTACATTGATATGGGAGGGTTTTGGGCAAAATGCTGCATAATGTCTTATTAAAATGTAGGCAAATTGCACCAGCACAGAATGACAAAGTTTGGTTGACAGCCATGTTGGAAATACAAACCTCACTTTGTAAGAGCTTTGTAAATTAGACACGTGCACAAACTCTGAACCTGCACTCGCAAAAGAAACTGTTATGTATGAGTAGTATGAGTTTAACTAATTGCTAACTATTAAAACCTAATTTTTTAAACTGCTCTTCTTTTTACAGACTTGAAATTGGTTGTGCAAGCGACACAAAGTTAGAACATTAGTTTTTTTAACGTTTTGTGGAAATTAAAATTTTGATTTTGATTAAAAATGAACTAAAATGCAGGTTTGCCAAACTTGTCTTGTTTTGGGCATTTCAAAAAGTATCTTTGTAAAAACATAATAATTTCTAAATGTTAAAACTGTTCTCAAGGCCTAATAGTGTTCAGGTTTATGACCTTTCTAAAACATTGCTTTGTATTATTTCTATCTTTTACTTTGAAGTAAAACGAATACAGCCCACAATAATGATACGTGTGGGCTGACTGTTTGGAGGCTTTCACGTTGGAGTTGAGTTAATGTTTAATGGTCTTCACAAAAGCTCCAAACTCAGCTGGAAATGTCATTCTCTCCGTCTCTGTTTGCCTGCCTGTCCTTTCAAGTTGTCCTGTTTTCTTCATCACATGCACTCACACCAGCAGACAAATTGAGCACAGGGGATAAAATATGTAAGTTTAAGTACACAATCGAACAAAAACATACCCAAGAAATGCACAATCAAATGCACTAATTGACACTCATGGGTCTCGAGAAAAAAAGCCACTCTGTCACCATGTTGGCAGAGTGTTTGCTTAAGCACATCTTTGTAATGAAGCTTGGTGGATTGACAAAGTAAGGTGAAAAACGGCAGCTACTTGCCATTTTGATATGACAGAGAGTAAGAGTGTTTTAGCGTAGAAAGTGCCTGTTGAAGGAGCCGTTATGAAAGCAGCGCTAAAAGCTGCAATTTGGCCCGGTATTACACAGATTACTGATTCTCTCTACAATCCTCTTTGAAGACAAAGTCAAAGTGCTCCAGTCCTTGTCACATTTTATTGTTGCAACTTTTGCAGACATGAAAACATGGAGTTTGTCTCCTTGTTGGGAAACCTAACATGCCACTGCAACAAAGATAAAAGCAATATCCAAAGAGTTTTGTTTTCTCGCTTGACATGTATTCTGGCAGTGGTGAAATAAATACTGCATGTCTCAAGTAGAGGTCAATGGCACTGAAATTATAGAGCTTCATGTCAATTGACACGACTCACTAAAGCGTAGTTTAAACAGCAGAACTGTTTATGCTCTAACATTGGTTTTACAGTTCATAAATATCACCCCCAACATTAGAATGATCTTTTAGAAACCCCATAATCAGCACACAGGTGGTCCACTGTGGTGTCTGACCCTGAGCTACTGGCAGCTGACAAAGATCTTCTGAGTCAGCATTGTGCTGCATTTACCATAACTTAAGTCTGAAATGACTACCAGAAAAAAAAGTCCAATCACAATATATTTTTTAAATTCTCAAATCTTTATAATGTACTGTAATTAAAATATGAAAAACTGTTGTTTTTTTAGATAGTGTGTCCTCTACAGTGGACATTGGAACACCATACATGTGAAACTAAACCTTAATGGTAACCAGTTTGTCCCAAATAAAATACCAAAAAGTCAAGATAAGAATGGATTCAACATCCACATGACTTTTCATGATCACTTTTGTTTTGTTTTGTTTCACTTTGTTGTTCTTATTTGGTGTGATACTTAATAAAGCAATTCCCCTTCTTGGGAACACAAAAGAAAACCACAAATGTTTAGTTTGTGTAGTCTTATCTGCAGTGGTGGGATGTAACTAAGTACAAATACTTCGTTACTGTACTTAAGTAAATTTTTTGTGTATCTGTACTTTACTTAAGTAGAGTTAAATGTGGGTACTTTCTACTTCTACTTCACTACATTTTACATCAAGTATCTGTACTTTCTACTACACTACATTTCTATAACGCGTTGCATTACAAGTGACATTCATGTTGCGGCTTTTTGTTTTGTTCATTACTTTGAAAGTAACCAATGGTGAGAGGGTAGCTGGTCCATTGAATCACTGCAAAGTGGGCAGGTAATGTTAGGCCCACCTTCAAGAAGAGCTGGGCCAATGACATATATTCTAGTATTTATGTCACTGAGCTGGGTGCACCCGCAGCACCACTAGCACACCCAAAATGTATTCCACCGCAAGAGTCAGCCAGAAGATATGCTCCATCCATATTATCCTTATTGAAAGACTGCTCAGTACAACAGGACAGATTCTCTCTCCCAAAAGAGCCAGACTGGCCTCAAAAATCTTTGAAAACCAACTTCTTCTGAACTTGAACAAGAAATTATTGCTGCAATATTAAAATGTGTCAGTTCATGATGTTAGGACAGGAGACAAGACATGTCTCCAAATGAATCGATACTCAGGTCCAAGTTTTAAAAATGGTGACAGGAAGTTAAAATATTGTTCAATATTGACCCATTACGAGGTTGAATAGACAGTATTTTAACTAGAGTTAAAGGAGTTGGGAGTTGAGTAAACTAGAGTTGGGGCGGCTGTGGCTGAGTGGTTAGAGCAGTCGTCCTCCAATGTGAGAGTTGGGGGTTCGAATTCACCAGCAGTCACATGTCGAAGTGTCCCTGGGCAAGACACTGAACCCCTCATAGCCTCTGACATGTGTCCCATCAGTGTATGAATGTGATAAAGCTCTGATTAGTCTCATTAGAATGATTTGTTCAATTAGCTTTGTATAGATCTAGTAGAGTGCTGTATGAATGGGTAAATGAGGACACAGATTGTAGTGTGAAGCACTTTGAGTATCTTGAAATAAGATAGAAAGGCGCTATGTAAGTACAGTCCATTTTTAGAGTTGATGACAAACTGGAGTTGAAATATCAGTTGAAATGATCAGAGCCTGTTCCTTTGTTAGTTGTGTCTAATGCTCCTTTTGTTCAGGCAGACAACTTTTACTTAAATGTGTTTACTGCAGTTAAAATGACACATTGGTTTTGCTTTGTGTTAAATAAAAACTTTCAAATGTATAATCATTCCTCTCTTATTTTGATTAATGGCATTTAACTCTGCAGGTCATCCCTGAAATTCTGACGCACAGAATCACAAGTCCAAGAATGAACTGTGTCACAGAGTAAACACAATAAAAACATGTATTATCTGCAGCATTGTTCATTAAAATGGAACAACACTATTAATGTATTACAGAAAATATACATATGGTACGTAGACTTAAAGATATGTAGACCATTGCATCATGTAATACATTCAGCAAGTACTTTTACTTTTAATACTTTAAGTATTTTAAAAGCAAATACTTATTTACTTTTACTTAAGTAAAAATGTTAATGTGGTACTTCTACTTTTACTAGAGTACATTTTTGTGTGTTTATTTGTACTTTTACTTAAGTACAGTGTTCGAGTACTTTCTCCACGACTGCTTATCTGCGACCCCTTGATGCATTTGTTTTATCCACTATCTCTGGAAGATGGGCAGAGCCATAGTTTCAGAACTGCATTTGACTGTGGTTTCCACTTTTGACATGGGGAAGTGTAGTCATCTTTACTATCACTTACAATTCCTGCTTTGTTCTGAGTAATCAACTTTTCATCAAGGAGCAGTTTGAACTCAAGGAACTTCAGTGGTTTCTTCCCTAGAAACTGTAGTCACTCATACTGAAGCCATGAGTTGGTGATTTCCATGTCAAAAAAGGAAAAAAACTGTGTGCATTGTCCATTTCCAAGTGTTTGATGACATACTGTAGAAACTAAACAGTAGGTCAACCAAGTCTATGCAACCTTTGTTGGTTTTGTATTCAGAAATTGCCAGTGGCCTTGACACTGAACAAACCTTTTGTCTTTCTTGGGCCATCTTCTGTGTGTGTCCTGAGGTTCAATTCCATAGGCTGAGGATGCCATGACAACTCTCTTGTTGTCCAACCACTTTATGACAGCAAGTTCAGGAGGGGTTCATGTGACTACCATCTCTGATGTCCCATCTTTCTTTCTTTTTGAAGGACTTTATCCCCTATGATCTTGCACCCGTTTGGAACTCTGTTATTCATGAGGGTTCAGCCCTGTCAGCCCTTTTGTGATCAAAGTGTTGAGGATGTTGATTACTGTAAAGAACATGTCAAAGAACTGGTGGGTTCCTGGGGGAACAGACTCTGCCGAATGACGGACAGCCTGTTCTACAATGACTTTTCCTTCTCTGAAGGTAGTCTTGCCTTGGGAGACCACAAAGTCTAAGACCAGACCAGTTGGTGTGGCCAAGACAAACACCTTCAATCCAGTTGGGTATCGCTTGACTGGTACATACTGGGTATCGACCAATAAATGGAACCATTTGTTCATCAATGTACTATTTTTTCTGTTCTAGACAGACCCAGATAGGGATGCACGATATTATCGGCATGGTGTTGGTATCGGCCGATTTTAGCGTTAAAGTTAAATATCGGACATCGGCCATTCCATTAAAATAACTTGCTGATATAAAAGGTGCTGTTTTTGCCTGCAGCGGCTGCACAGCGTAATGACGTCACATGCGCCTACCCGATCTCACGGCAGAGAGGAAAATTCAAAATGGCAGTGTGGAAGTTTTATTTTTCGTTGGTGAGGATGTCAGATTCTGAAGATTTATGGACTACGTTGAGCCTCAATACATCGTCCGCAGTCAGAGATATTTTTCAAATGTAATGTTACCCGAGTTACAAGCAGTCATTTTCAACGTCATTGAGAAGATAATAGCACGTCTTGTTGGGTGAGTTTTACCACAGACATTTGAACGTCGTGTTAGCCCCGTTAGCATGATTAGTCTTACGGCACAATGGATAGACAAAAACTTTGAACTTAAAAAGGCTGTCCTTTATGCACAAAAGTGCATAGGATCCCACACTGCAGCTAGAAACCTGGACCAAGCCTCCACAAGTGAGACAGCATTGCAGGTGACTAATGCTATTAAATAACATTCAACACTTTTCATTTAATACTTTGTATAAGTCAAAGTGCTATGCATATCATATGGCTGTTACTGAATATATGTCACCAGCTCTTACAGCTGTTGCACATTTTTTGTGGCAAATAAGCCTAAATAAGAGGGCTATGTTCTGACAAAGGAAAGGATATAAAATAGCGGTATCGGCATCAGTTATCAGCCGAATACATTTCAACATATCGACATATCAGATATTGGCCAAAAATCCAACATCGCGCATCCCTAGACCCAGACATCCTTTCCTTACTTTGGTCAAGAGAGGACTGATTCCCCACAAGAGATCACGTTTTTTTTTCATTTTCTAAAACCTCAAGGTCATTGACGATCATAATGGATTTTCTCAACTTTTAAAACTGATTTCTGGTCATCAATTCTGCCACAATTTGAACTCTTGTATTTGAGGCTCAATACATTTGAATGTCTGGATATTTTAGCTAGACCATGTAAATAGAAATCCAAAGAATGTCTTCAGTTCTTCAGGAGTGGCATTTAGTGTTGCTCCAGACAAAAGGACTTTACGTTGATTTCTGCACAAGGCCATCCCTTCAAACACAGAGTCATCAATGTACTGCTTAAATAACCCATTGGGGTCCAGTTTTGGTGCGTCATAGCATCATTGCTCTGGATAATGGGAGGATCATCTCTCTGTGCTTCTGAGAATGACTCCATTTCTTGTCATTTGAAAAAACAACCAAAAGGGGGAAATAACTATAAATGTCCACCACAGAGGATCTTTGTTATACAATTAAATACTATGATAAAATAATGTTAAAATACTTCAGACAATGTTTTAGTGTGTTGTTAAAATACTTTTATATAAATTATGCCAACAATGTTTCATATTTGCTCAATAAAATATGAATAGTATTATGCACTTATCCAACGATGTTCAGTCAGGTCCCCTAGATAGCTTCTTTCTGTTGAAATGTTTCGTCTTTTATCCAAAGGACTTGATCAGCCCGAGGAGCCACTACAAACTCGGTCCCAAAAGTAGCACACTCACATAGTGTGCCAACCAGTTTGATGATGATAAGATGGCTTCTGGAGTCTGCCCTCTTCCCTATAAACTCATCAGAGGCAGCCATGGCGAAAGTTCATGCTCAATAATCCTGGTAAAAAATTCCAACAAACTTAAGTCAGGTCCTCTGGACTGTTTCTTTTTATTGAAACGTTTATTTGATATTATGCACTTTTTTTTTTCGTCCCAAAAATGTGCTTACAAAATGCAAATGCTATTTTCCTGAATGAGGAAAACAAGTGTGATAAAGCCCCATCCTTTCACATTTGGTATCATTGAAAACCCCTAAATGTCCTCAGTAGATAGCAAAAGGAGTTACCGGTAATTCGGTAGTATGCAGTGGGTGGGAGATACTCAGCTTTACAAATCCTCCACAGAGGACAAATTTAAACTACTTTTAGTCAGGAGGGCAGCTGACAAGGATCTTCTATGAGTCAGCATTGTGCTGCATTTACAGTAATTTATGAGTCTGAACTGAAAATCAAATAATTTCTGGGCTTTCATCAGAGCTGAGTCAGTGTCTGACATAATCAGATTTAAACATAGGCTTACCTTAACAAATAATACACACAATTAAACATTTGCTGAATATATTGTATTATAAATTAATTTCTATTGATAGAAAAATCTGAATGTCTTCAAAAGATCATTCTGCACTCTGCAAAGATCTGTTTATTTGATTTTAATTTTATTTCAGCTAGCAGCCAACATAATCATTTCAGTGAGTGTGTGTGTGTGTCTTAAGCATAATATTGTCACATTAAACATCTGGTCATGTCCCCCTGTCGTGGATCAAAGATGTGGAATTGAAAATGCCCCCCGTCTGTCGTCTATCTGCATGTCTGTCTGTGCAAGTTGTTAGCATGACAACTTGAAAAAATATCTGATACCAACTTTCATTTTTTTTGTGTGTTTTTGTCTACATCTAGCTGTAAAAAAGTTTCCTTTTGAAAATTGAGTTGCCACAGCAAAATCTATCAGAGAGATTTTGGTCAAAGGTTCAGAATCAGAATCAGAATAAACTTTATTGGAATTGCACCGAGGTACAACGCGAACATGTACGTACAGTCGTCCAAAAGATGGGCGGAGTGCACGAAGCTGCAACTGTACAAAGCGCGGCCATTTTATCCTTATCAGATAATAATCTTAGATAGGAAAAGGGGTAGAAACATGAGGGTAAATAGTGGTATTACAAAAAAAGATCTTTCACATCTTGTCTATCAGGACACAATTTGAGACATCAAAAAACTCTACCAGCAAGCACAACTAAAACATGATTACATTTGCATTTGACATCAAGGTGTGGAGATTTGTCCATGAGCGTTTTTTTCAGATCAGCCACAGTTTCTGAGGATGTTGTTTCAGTGGACAGTTCTGATAAGCTTGCACAGAAAGTTCTCGGGGTTGGGGGTGTGGGGGGGGATGAAGCTTTTGTCCTTGGGTACTCATGTCCCAGGGGAAATTGATAGTTGGCCTGTCTCCGAGTCAGATTCAGATAAGCTTGATTCTTGTTTTCTCTTCAGGCAGACATATTACTTTTTTCTTCAGCCTTGAGTCCATCTGGGCTTTCTGGTTCCGAAAATGCCTAATTGTGGGATTCCATTCCACTGATCCATGCTATGAGTCTCCTTCAAGGTCGAACCCACCATGCTGACCACCACGCAAAGGTTATGGATGATTTCATTACTGTGGCTGAGAAACTTATCTAAACCAGCCACTAGGGAGTACAAGCCAGTGTATCTCTTCTGCCAATCCCAAGCCCTGGTAAATGGTGAGGGTTGTTTCAGGAATGGCATCCGATGTAAAACACTTTTGCCAAAATCATAATGCGAGTTCATCAAAGCGAAACCATACCGGCTCGGTCGATGCCTGGGTTAACAACGACTGCCACCGGTGCTGTTGACAAACAGGGTGCCGGCGGAAATTGTGCTAATGTTAGTCGAAGACCACGAGGAGGGAAACGTGTCAGGAGACAGAGGGAGAAGAGTGAAGTGAAGAATGTGGGACTGAGGGTTGCAACTCTAAATGTGGGGACAATGACAGGCAAAGGTAGAGAGCTGGCTGACATAATGCAGAGAAGAAAGGTGATGTTTTATGTGTCCAAGAGACCAAGTGGAAGGGCAGCAAGGCTTGCAGCATTGGAGCAGGGTTCAAACTGTTTTACCATGGTGTGGATAGAAAGAGAAATGGGGTAGGGGTGGTCCTAAAAGAGGAGTTGGCAAAGAATGTATTAGAGGTGAAGAGAGTGTCAGATAGGGTGATGTGCCTGAAGGTAGAAGTAGAAGGTCTGATGCTAACCATCGTCAGTGGTTAGGCTCCACAGGTTGGATGTGATGAGGAGTAGAAAGATACATTTTGGAAAGCTGTGGATGAATTGATAGAGAGTATTCCCAGGGAGGAGAGAGTGGTGATCGTGTGGAATTGTGGAAATGAAAACATTGATACCAGTTTATTTTGTTCATCAATTTTATTTTAATTTCATTTTTTAATTTTATTATCATCACTCTTATTATTCATTCACTTTACATCACACTCTGTTAAAGCTTATCTAAACTGCAGCAGTTGCATCAGTGTGTGAAACTTTTTAACTTGCGTTTCTCACAAGCCTGTTGGTATGGAACCCAGCTCCAGAACCAGTCACACTGACCACAAACATATTGTCTGTGTTTACTCTGATAAGATTGACACTGACCACAAACATACTGTCTGTTTTGACCCTGATAAGATTGCAAATGAGGTTAACACCTGTTGTGTCAAAGCAAACAAGTGACGAAACGGTGGAAGCTGAAGAAGGAAGAAAGTTGTGTGAAATTCAGAGAGGAGCTGTTAAAGGCTCTGGGTAGTAAGAAAGAGCTTCCAAATGACCGGGCTACTACAGCAACAGCAATTAGAGAGACAGGTAAGAAAGTTCTTGGTGTGTCATCTGGACAGAGAATGGATGATAAGAAAACCTGGTGGTGGAATAGTCAAGTGCAGGATGCCGTTCAAAGAAAGAGATTAGCCAAGAAGAAATATGACAGTGAGAGGACTGAAGATAGGAGACAGTAATATAAGCAGATGGGACGTAGAGCAAAAAGGGAAGTAGCTAAGGCAAAGCAGAGGACGTACGATGAGTTGTCTGGGAGACTGGACACCAAAGAGGGTGAGAAGGACTTGTACCGATTGGCAAGACAGGGGGATCAGGCTGGAAAGGATGTACAGCAGGTTAGGCTTATTAAAGATAGGAATGGTAATGTTCTAACAAGTGAGGAGAATGTGACGGGAAGATGGAAGGAGTAGTTTGAGAAGCTAATGAATTAAGAGAATGAAAGAGAAAGAAGAGAAGAGGTCATAGAAACTGTGGACCAGGAATTGGGAAAGATTAGTGAGGGTGAAGTCCGGAAAGCTCTGAAAGGGATGAAGAAGGGGAAGGCAGTAGGACCTGATGACATACCAGAGGATGTCTGAAAATGTCTTGGAGAGATGGCAGTGAGGTTTTTGACTCAAATATTCAATGGCATATTTGAGGGTGAGAAAATGCCTCATGAATGGAGAAGAAGTGTACTGGTGCCCATTTTTAAGAAAAAGGGTGATGTACAGAGTTGTAGCAACTACAGGGGAATTAAGTTGATGAGCCACACGATGAAGATCTGGGAGAGAGTTGTTGAAGCAAGACTTAGACGAGAGGTGACTATCTATAAGCAGCTGTATGGTTTCATGCCAAGAAAGAGTACCACAGATCAGAATCAGAAGAATCAGAATCAGAATAAACTTTATTGGCATTGCACCGAGATACAACGCGAATATGTACGTACATTCGTCTGAAGATGGGCGGAGTGCACGTAGCTGCGGCTAAAATAATTAGCGCAGCCTTCTTATTCTTATTCAGAGTAATATTTTGCTTAGATAAGAAAAGGAAAGAAAACACGAGGAGAGACGGTATAAAAAAAGATCTCTCAAACCGTGTCCTAGACAGGGCACAATTTGAGGCATCAATAAAACCTACCACAGCAAAGCAACATAGATAGACGTTATACTGTACAGAGAGAGTCAGAAAGAACTCATTTGTGTCTTTGTGGATTTAGAAAAAGCTTATGACAGAGTGTCGAGGGAAGAGGTGTGGTATTGCATGAGGAAATCTGGAGTGGCAGAAAAGTATATTAGACTGGTACAGGACATGTATGAGGACAGCAGGACAGTGGTGAGATGTGCTGTAGGAGTGATGGATAGCTTCAAGGTGGAGGTGGGATTGCATCAAGAATCGGCTCTGAGCCCCTTCTTGTTTGCTCTGGTGATGGACCGACTAACAGGTGAGGTCAGGCAAGAATCCCCATGGACAATGATGTTTGCAGATGACGTTGTGATCTGTGGTGAGAACAGGGAACAGGTGGAAGAGAACTTGGAGACGTGGAGGTATGCACTTGAAAGAAGAGGAATGAAAGTCAGTTGTAGTAAGACGGAGTACATGTGTGTGAATGAGAGGGAGGCCAGTGGAACAGTGAGGCTACAAGGAGCAGAGGTCACAAGGTGTAGGACTTCAAGTACTTGGGGTCCACTGTCCAGGAAAATGGGGAATGTGGTAAAGAAGTGAAAAAGAGAGTCCAGGCAGGATGGAGTGGATGGAGAAAAGTTTCAGGAGTGATTTGTGACAAAAAGGTGTTGGCAAAGGTCAAAGGAAAAGTTTTCAAGATGGTGGTGAGACCTCCTATATTGTATGGTCTGGAGACAGTGGCAATGACAAAAAGACAGAAGAAAGAACTGGAAGTTGCAGAAATGAAGATGCTAAGGTTCTCCTTAGGAGTGATGAGGCTGGATAAGATTAGGAATGAGATCATCAGAGGTACAGCACAGGTTGAACAACTGGGAGATAAAGTTAGGGATCTCAGACTGAGATGGTTTGGACATGTCAAGAGGAGGGGTCGTGGGAATATTGGTAGAAGGATGTTAGAAATGCAGCTGCCAGGAAAAAAGACAAAGAGGAGATATATGGATGCAGTTAGAGAGGACATGAAGGTAGTTGGAGTGAGGACAGAGGATGCAGAGGACAAAGTGAGGTGGAGGAGGATGACTCGCTGTGGCGACCCCTGAAGAGGGAAAAGCCGAAAGAAGACGGCTGAGAAACTTATCTCTGCCCATGAACCATATGTTTGAGTTAATGGTGAGAGCTGGGTGAGACTGCAGCATGCAACTGCAGCCAAGGACAATAATGATCTCCCTATAGGTTTTGTTGGCTCTGCAAACTTGGTTGAATCGATAAGGATATAAAAGCAAGTGGAAGGGGCAGCTTGAGGTATATTCTCATGACTGGTTTTCATGTGTGTTATTTATGTATATTTATGTAACCGGTCCTGAATATCTAACCTTGCAAGTAAAATCCCAGTTAAACATCTTCTCCTGCCATCGTGTTGTTCTTTTTGGGCAAACAAGGTAAGCTAAAATATTTTTCTCTAACAAAATCCAAATTAGCTGCTGCCAATTACAGTATGCATACCTTGAAAAAAAAAAGCAACATGCCAACTCTCATTTAGCTGCATGTAGGTGCAAGAATAGTTCCTATCAAAAATCGGGTTACTATGACAAAATCCAGTGCAGAAAAGCATTCATCTCTAAAATTACAAATATTCACTATTCAAATCCCTCAATGATGGGGAACATTGGCATACTACTTGATTTATAATAGGTTTTATATTAGATAGTTACAAAACAGTTTCCTTAAGATACTCTTTGGGTTCAAATGCTCAGTGATGATCTCCCTATAGGTTTTGTTGTCAAATTTTGGTTTTAATGCTTTGTATTTTGCTACAGATCAATTCATTCTGAGTCCTAATGTATCTCATCCATGCATGGTGTTTCTACTGAGTTTCGGGATTCTTACAAATACTTGGGAATTTTGGTCGATGCACATCTCTCTTAGCCCCCATTTCTCATTTCACATAACCAAGATGGCCACGCTCAGCCAAGTTGCAGCTTCACAGACTTCTGGTGAACTCGATTTTTTGTTGTTTCTGTTGTTTCTATTTTAACCTTTTTTTGGCCTACAATGCACATCCACAGTATGGGTATGACTGCGACACACGTGGAATTTTTTGTGTCGCTGCCTTGCCATCGTGCCATCGTGGTTCAGTACTTCCAGCCTCGGGCTCAGGCCTGTCATGACGGCTGTCTCCATGATCCTCCATCTACCTGCACGGACCAAACTCTACAGAGCCCGCTTGGTTCCATGAGGGAACCTTGAATGTTCTCTGTCAGTTGGATCCGGTCCTGGAGGGCAGTCTGGGAGGCAGCTGCTGTGGTCCTTATTATCATCATTCTGCTGAAAGGACCTGCTAACAAGACCTGCTAACAACTGCTAACAACACCACGCCACTAACTGAACTATGCCGCTAACAGTACCATGGGGCAAACCTCACATTAAGCGTGTAAATTAAAGCCTAAAAAAACATATGAGAATTGTGCTGCTGTTGTTTGGTGTATTGCTTTGTACTATTAGTGACTGGCATGTATCTTAGATCTTTTAGTGTACCGTTTGACGTTCGTTTAGCGTATATCTTAGTTTATATCTTAGATCCTTATTTACTGTTTCTTTTTACACCTTATATTTTTGCTACTGTTTGATGTAACTGTGACCCTGTGTACACAGTTTCATTCCACTGCATGTACCACATGTGATGTAAATGACAAAGTATCTCTGACTGTGACTGACTCTTTTAAACCACATGTCGAAAACTTGATAAAGAAGCTGAAATTAAAACTGGGTTTCTTTTTCAGAAATAGATCTTGCTTAACTCTTAATGCCAGAAAACACTTTGAAACCACTACTTTTCTACCGGCCATTGACTATGGTGACATTATTTACATGAATGCCCCTGCAAGCTGCTTGAGGATG
This sequence comes from Nematolebias whitei, assembly GCF_014905685.2. NCBI lineage: Eukaryota > Metazoa > Chordata > Actinopteri > Cyprinodontiformes > Rivulidae > Nematolebias > Nematolebias whitei. The sequence goes on from NC_056505.1 coordinate 34,604,384, forward strand.
TTGGATGCTGTCTACCAGTCACGGCTCGTATCAGTGGGCTAGGAGGGCTAAGCCCTCCCTCTTGGCATTTACAATAAAGATGTTAAAATAGACAACTTAAAAAAAAAATACATTTTAGAAATAATGTCATATTTTGTTAAATTTACAACAAAACTGGTGTCAAACCACCTGGGGAAAATCCCCGGGTCGTTACAAAGGGCAAAATTCTGACAATCCCTTCCTGTTACTGTTCCATCATGGTTCAGAATGATTGACAGACGTCTTGCCATGCCCCCTCAGTTTGCGGCTCATTGGGGCTAATTTTGGTCAGCCCACAGCCACAGGATTCATCCAATGAGGATGGACGTACAATAACGTGCCTCAGCGCGAATGTAAGTGGTCGTGGTTTGGTGTAGACTGAGTAGACGCGAAGGCGAGCAAAATTATCATATATGAGTTGGATTATTTAATCAATAATCCCTTTTCCTTAATTTCTATTGAGGAAAAACTGGAGCTGAAGAGGTTGGGCTGGACAGACGAGGATATTCAAATCCAGCAAAGAGAAACCCGTGCTGTGTAACTGTGCTGAACTTGGCTGGATATTAATTCAGCTCAGTCCAAATAACATCAACCTGTCAGTTCGTTTTTATTCTTCTTATAGTTTACTCTGCGTTGTGTTTAATGATGACCAGAAGACGAGTGTTGAACTGAATGCTGTTTAATCTGCATAAAAACAAAATGTGCACTGGTCATAATCTGGGCTCATTGCGAGGTGCCTTCTTCTCATCTTCTCATTGAATGGACCTGCTGTACAATACACCTGTAACAAATCGCTGTCTAAACATATACACACACAAGAGATTTCTTAAAATTATTTTCCAAAGGTTAAAAATATGAGTATGTTGAAGAGCAAATTGTAAACAACAGTAAAAATAAAACTCGCTCGGACACATCAGCTCAGAAGTGCAGGTGGGTGGAGCACGCTGTATAAACAAAAATCAGCTGTTCCAACCGAAACTTCAAAATAATTTGCCACTCACACACTCCTTCATGAAAATGAACACCAAACAAAACTGAATCGTCTCACTGATTAGACTTTAAGTAGGAAAATAAAGAGTTTCTGAAATAAATCAATTTCACCTATTTCATATATACGAGGAAGAGAGCTCTGTCAATAATAAAAATGTCCAATGAAAATCCGCAGTTATGTGCTCAAAAGTATTAAGACTTTAATGAGTTTTTCTGTGGTTGTTTGTTTGACGGTTGTCTTTGAGGTGAAAAATGACAATGTCAATTTATAGCAGTTCTTTTTTTACTGGATGCTTCTGTTGTTGGAATTCATTCTGTAGTATATATATATATATATATATATATATATATATATATATATATATATATATATATATATATATATATATATATATATATATATATATATTGTCTAT
>NC_056505.1:34606207-34643962 GCF_014905685.2 Nematolebias whitei
ATATATATATATATATATATATATATATATATATATATAGTGTCTATTTTGGAGTTATAGCCCCCTTGGTGGAAAGTCCACGATCTGCCACTGCTGTCTACCATGGGGCACCAAGATTCATAACGGGTTGTAACTAACGTTCCATCACTGCACCCTGTGCTCACTGGTTGGTTGGTCATCATTATCTACACATACGCCCTCACACTGATTCATTTTCTATAAATCCCTCCTTGGTCTGCTACCTTCTTATATCTCCTCCCACTTATCACGTCATCCGTGAAGTTACATCATGCGCTCTCAGGCCATCATTACCTGCGGCGTCCCCTCAATGTGGACTCAACCTGGCAAAAAGGCTTTTTCTTACTCTGCTCCTGCAACCTGGAACACCTTGCAACAGGAATTGAAATTGTCCACCTTAATTTCTTTAGTGGATTTTAAACATTCAATAAAGTCAATAGAAACATCAAAGCAGTTATGTTCTTGTTTTTAGTATTTTACCTTGTTTTACAGCACCTTGATTTATTGTTTTATACACTACTTTATTCTAATTGCATTTTTATTGTACTTTATTGTTGTCTGTACTTAATATGTTGGCTGTCTAAAACATGTCTCTCTTGTAAATGAGTCCTCGTGGCTCAATGAGACTAACTAACTGATATAAAAATATGTTTTATAAGGTGTTAAGTTGCCTTTATGCCTATTCAAACATATACATTTTGTGTGTGTTACTTTTCAGAATTAAATGTCTAAATTGCCATAAAAGGCAAGGGTGGAATGATATAGGAATGATTATTTTGATGCTTTTATGTCAATTAATACTTATACTCACTTTTGATGCAGCTTATCTGCTTAAAGTCAGGCCTGTGCTGCAGATGTGTTTTGGAGTAATTAAAGTTCTCTGGGGGATGCTCTAACCAGAAGATCTGGCCCAATCTTAAGGTTACAGTGACCCAGGTTTTGAAGGACATGTTTTTATGAAGCCATCGCTCTGTTGCACAGACTGCTTTGATGATGGAAAAACAGATTTTAATTAAATCTGTCCTCCTGGCAACCATCAAACTTGTTTTTCACTGCTCTCACGCGATCCGGTCAGGGAAAAAGGTATAAAGGAGGTGTGACAGGCAACTTAATTTTGGGAGGTCTGCCGTGGACTAACGCGCGTGAGTGCCCGGCGCAATTTTGATGTGATTCTTCTTTACCTGGGTCGAAAACGACTTCCCGGCCAGTGTCACGGTGAGAAGTTCTTTCATATAATTTTGTGTGTTAAGAGTGTACGAGTGTACATGTTTTTGCTTGGCTGTTTTCTGTGGCAGGTTAATAAATGACACTTATTATTCCTAGCAGTAACAGTCTCTGTGTTTTATTTTTCCCTCGTCTGAATATCTTGTGCCGATCGTTCACGAACCCTTTTGATAAAGAATTTCATACTACACTAACTAATAAGTAAAGGTTGAATGAGTCCAGTTCTGAGAAAAGTAGAAGTTTTGATTTTAGCAGTTAGAGTAAAACATAAATAAATGGGGAAAGTGCACTTAATTTTCTGAGTTCCTTTTTGCAAATGTTTAGGTCCAATAATATACTTCGAAGAACAGCAGAAGATGAATCAGGCCCTGGGCTCACAGGCACCCCCAGCAGACAGGGGCAGATTACTGCCTGCTTCACTGCTGGCTTTTTTAAAATGTGGTTTTATTTCATGTCATTAACATTGAATACGTAAAAAAATGTACTTAAAATACATCAGTACCTTTTTAGAAAAATATAGTATACAATACAATTGTATACAAATGTAATCAAGAGAATGTAGGGTAAGAAATTGTAATTCTATAATATGTTGATGTAAATATGTTCAGTTGAATTAGTGCTGAGCTCTGAGGGAAGGCAGGAAATGTTTGTCTCTGTTTGAACTGAAAAATGATCACATTCAGCGATTTTCATAGTAAAAGGAATAAAAATGTCAAGAACCATGCAACTCACACAAATTATTTATAAAGCAAAGGTTAATATTTGCTTTTTGTCCTGTTGTGTGCTTTCTTGTTTTATTTTCCATAATGCAGCACCTCCCCTGCTTCCACTGATTGCACGTGTCTGACCTTAATGTATTTGAAGCACAAGTTTAGAAAACAAACGCTTATATGTTTGCTTTGTTGCATTACAGTCTTTGGTTTATTTATGAGTGTGTCTTTTCAAAATAAAGGCACTAAATCAGCTTGGTTTTAATGTGGCAGCTCAAGACTAATTTAGCATTTTATGTTTATGAAATCAGCCTCTGTACCCCGCCTCTTGCACAGTGATGGCTAGATATGGGCGCCAGTGACCCCCGTGACCCGAAAAGGAAGATGCGGGTAAAAGATAATTGATGGATGGATGGAATCTGCTTTTATTAAAAATTTTTAGAAAAATGACATAATGTGGACAGGAAATTTGACTACTGCTCTTTTAGACATTTTTCTGGTCAAATGTTCCAGGCTTATCATTGCCAACAAATGCAGCATTATCCACAAACTTTTGAACCTGAGCCAGAGCCTTTTCTCTTCAACATGTTTATAACCTCACCAGATTTTTGTGCTCAGATGCACAGTCCAACTGTGGAAAACTGCATCCCATAATCCCAGAACCCAAAATTTTGCAAACACAACACTGCATTGTATTTCACTAATCACTATTATTTACGTCACATAACTGTTGTTTAAATGCTGTGGTTGTACACTGGAAAAAATGAGTGGTTATTAGCACGAAGATAAACTGTTACACAGAAGTTAAAAAACAGCAGAGAGGGCGACTATATGAAGGGAAACAAGAAAGTGACTAAAAACAAAATATGGCCTGTGAGAGCAGAATTGTATTAAAAAGCCAAGCAATCATTTAAGGGATAAATGCTGCAGCTTTCTTTCATGCACATTTTTTAACATAATTTATCTTATGTTGAGAAGTAATCGCGCTACAGCTATGCTCCATCATATGTAATATTGTGCAATGTGTTAGCACTCAGTGTATGTGTTGCAAAACACCATTGACTACGAACACACTAAATTTCAACTGAATACCTTTAAAACTGATTGAGTTATAGCCATTTTTGTTTTGGCTAATGTTGAATAACTGTGGCAGCTACTGGACTGGCCCCAAACGTTATCAGCTTTATTGTCATTGCACCAAACCACAATGAAATTGCATTTCAATACAGCCCGTCTGAGAGAAACTTACAAGGGGAGACGGAGGTGACTGAGGCCACCAGCCTCGAGAGGCGCAGCCCTTTTTTCTATATCCAATGAATACTTAATGAAAGTTTAATTAAAATTGTTCCAGTGCTTCACAAAATATTTTGCTAACAGACAGAGTTCATGCCAATATGTAATGCCAAAGTTTAGAGCAAAATTATTGAATTATGAGTAGCACTCAAATTGCGCATTGGGGCAGTGGCGGCTGGTGGAATTTTGTTCAGGGGGGGCTATAACTCCAAAATAGACAAGTGTGTACAAGCGCGCGCATGCACCTCCACAAACACACACACGCACGCACGCACGCACACACACACACACACATACACACACATATATATATATATATATATATATATATATATATATATATATTTTTTTTTTGTATGGGTCCTAGACTTCTTAACAAACAGACCGCAGTCTGTGAGGATCCACAACTTCTCCTCCTGCACCATAACCCTCAGCACTGGCTCCCCTCAGGGCTGTGTGCTAAGCCCTCTCCTGTTCACTTTGCTCAAATATGACTGTGGACCTACTCATCCAGTCTGTCATATTGTAAAGTTTGCAGATGATACAGTGGTGGTGAGATGCATCACAAACAACGAGTCCAGCTACAGGCAGGAGGTAGAACACCTGGAGAGCTGGTGAAAGATAAACAACCTTGACATCAAAGTAAAGAAGATGAATGGTTGTGGACTTCAGACAGAACAACACATCACAGAGTCCAATACAATAAGCTGGAGGCTAGTGCTAGCTTGCTAACTCCACAAACAAACAAAGAAACTAACAAACTCACCAGTTCCCACTTTTAGAATACACAGTAAGCTGAACCAAAAGAATCAGGCGGGAAGAATCAGTTTTGTGTTGTGTGTTTCCTTGACTGATGAAGCCTTCTGGATAGAAGGTGAAACGTTTCAGAAAAAAAAAAAAAACTGTCCAGATGACATGACTAAAAAATGTTGGATAGTATACCTGGATTATTGAGCATGGACTTTTTTTGATTTTGAACCAGTTTGACATGACTGTCGACAAGGAAGAGGGTCGGCACAAGAGGAGGGGTCGTGCCAAAGACACCATCTTAGCACCAACATAACTGGTTTGTTCCACATTGGAGTAAGCTGTTTGGGGGAAGAATCAGTTTTGTTGTGTGTTTCCTTGACTGATGAAGCCTTCTGGATAGAAGGTGAAACGTTTCAGCAAAAAAAAAGAAACTGTCCAGATGACCGGTCTAAAATTTGTTGGACAGTAAGCTGAAGTTTTTTTCACAAACAGAGACATCTAAAAGTTGAGAGGCTTATCAGTCAGGAATGGCATATAGGCATTAGATACAGGACTTTCAATGGCTTAAAGCCTACCAGCAGCCAGCATGTTTGTGAGTGTCACTGCATGGATCTGTTAACGGACCAAAAAAAAAAATCTGTTCCGGACCGGAACCACGATCAGCACCGATTGGCATCGTTCCCGTTTGACCGTGAGCCCGGGTGCATTTATCTGCGCCCAGAATCTTTCTATCTCTTGTATTGAAGAGGAGCTAGTGCGCATGTCCAATTTTTAACGTGTATAAGCAAAGATTCTTGCACCCCCAGGGGCCAGAAATATGTCACCGATCAGAGATAACGTTATTGAAAGAAACAACTTTACTCATCATTAGCTATAAGATATTTATCTTACACATACACACATAAAAAACCCCAACATATTTTGAAACATTTTTATTTTATCCTTTTCTTTATTTTATTTATATATATATATATATATATATATATATATATATATATATATATATATATATATATACATATATAACTAACTCTGTTAGTTTTGCAGATACTGAGCTAATATTTGGGACACAATATGGTGAATTGTTTTTATTGTTTTTATGTTATTAGTGCTTAGTGTATATTTAGATGATGTTTTTCTTAGTTCATGTCTTAGATCTTTTTACTGTTTTTCTTATACATTTTATTGTGGGATGTAACTGGGACCCTGTGTACATAATATCGTTCCACCACATGTACTACATGTGATGTGAACAACAATAAAACTCTCTGACTCTGGCACAGGAAAAAAGCATTGTCACCTTTTTTGCGTACGGTTGTAGGCAACAGTGACAAAAAAGGGATGCTGTAAAAATGTATTGGAAGTAAAAGCAAGCAGTGAAAAACATAGAAAGCAAAAAGACAAACAATAATAAAAACAGACAACACTGGAAATATGTAAGTACGGAACAGAAAGCACTGTGTGTGGCCAGGAGGCAGATGAATGAGTCATAACTCTGCTTCATTAGCGAGCATGTCTCCTGACCTATCGACATCCACATCGCACCATGTAATCCTCGCACATCGATCTGCTGACCTCCTGAGCTGCAGTACTGTTACCGCTCCTCATTGTTCTAAGTTTACCGCTTGCTTCTATATTTTCCTAAAGCTCTCTCGTGCCACTTTTCAGCCACCGCCCCCCCACTTTTTACCATTAATATTGAACTCCCACAAATGCATATAAAGGTCAGGATTTGTTTATGCAACTGGCAGAAGTGCGAAATACTTACATTCAGCAGAACAGCCAAATGTCAATTTGAAAATGCTAAAAAAAAAAAAACTAAACCGACTTGTACTGTGCAAGAGTGAAAAAACTAAGTATTTGACCTCTTTTCATAAGTTATGCTTGTTGTATAATATTTTATACGTACATTGCTAACAGCTGGCTAAAAATCTGCAATGAAGTCTTTAAATTTCAAGTGTTTAATTGAATAAATTAGATCATTTAATTTTTGTAAAGGTCAAGTAATTGAAGAGTCTCAGCTTTCAAATGTTGCTAAGATGTATAGGTTGCTGAACTGCAGAAGCCCTCTCTGATATAGAAATAAGTTTTTAGCCACAAACTACCATTAAAACTAATCAGTCAAACTGCCACTTCAAACTGCAGACAAGTCAAATCAAACAATCCTGCTTGTGTTATGAGTTTTTCCTGCAAGCTTGTTTCTGTGAAGTGCTCCAACAAACTATACAACTTTTATTTCAATTGACCTACTGGAGAAAATCCTCACAGGTACGATCAAAACATGTAAGCCTCACAAAAGCATTCAGCGTTGCACCACCTACAGTTTTTGTTCAATTTTGTTTTTATTTTAGTTTAACATTTTATTGTTAAGACCAGTTTCATGCTCTTATGAGTTCTATGTTATTTACTGCGGTTTTTGATTTATGCTTTCTTTTTTCTTTATGTTGTGAATCTTGTTCAATCTTGTACATGGTTGGATGGTTGGATGGTTGCAAATTGGGAAGGCAGTCATGATGCTGCTGCCACACTTTTAGTACTCATTAAATTGTTTTTTTTTAGCCATTTTCTGCATCTCTAAGATGCTCCCCTCCACCCTCATGAAGCTCTACACTCTAACAGTGACACAACTTTCTTAGACAGCATCACGAAAAAAATCTGAGCTAGAACATCTACACACTAGCATGACACTACGGGTGTCACTTCTGTACTAGGTTGTTTCCACGATCTTGTCACCAACCGTGGTCATTGCCTTGGAATGAAGCCAACATGGTCCCTCCTGCTTCAGATTCCGATAATCAAGTCATGCTGGAGTGCACGAGAGTTGCATTCAGGCCCAAAAAATTTGATCCGACCCAGCCCGCAGTCATCATTTCTGAACCCCACCCGACCCGACAAATTAACAGTAATTACAGGTCCGAACCCGGAAAAAAAAGTCCAACATTTTTAATTAGTTATTATTGGTCGGGGATGCGCGATTGAATTAAGGGGCAGAAGATCGGAACTGAGGGGGTGTTTGTCCTTTCATGGCCGTAAAAGAGCATTTAAACCCTGTTTCTGCCTGCATTCTGATGCATTCAGACACAGACCCTGCTCTGACACATGTCTGTTTGGCATCTCACATGTTTGGGTCGTCAGCCGCGCATGTTCGTGAGTGCAGCGGCTGAATGAACGTCCATTTGGGCGATGGCTCGCTTCCTGGCAGTATAATCCCATCTGAAACTTAACAAACTTTTTACCTCTTTCATGGCCGGTCAGCTCGCGGTGAAATGGCTGTTTGTGGCTGGTGATTGTATGGCAGGCCATGGTATCATATAAATGGATCGTGGCTGATCCTGACCCAATCAAAAGCCAGATACCGGCCCTCCCATCCACCTCGATATCATGGTCCAGCCCGGCACGAATTCGGGTCAGATGGGGCCGGGCTTAGGGCTCGGGTTAGAACTGACATCTCTAGCATGCACTGGGACCCCAATGCCACCATGATAAACCATACTGACCTTGCTACAGAAGTGTTGAGCATCCTCAAAATTTTGCACTGACACAGTTTCACTCGAAGAACACGGACTGAGGAAAACAGACTCAAGCACTTACAGTAGTAATTAAGTGGTTTATTTCCAGTGAAGACTTATTTATACTATTTACAACTGGGAACCATGGGGAGGAAGGAGAAGAGTCATGACAAATGGAATGAGGGACTGTCAGATAAGTGCAGATCGTTGGTTTCTTACAGGAGGGTAAGTGAGTTGTATTGTTGAGAGGAGGGCAGAGGATTCCAGGTAGGTTAGGTACAGGTTTGGAGTGTACCGGTGGAGTGTGGAGGTAAGTAGATGGCAAGTGGTCGTTTCCAGTTGGCTGATGGGCCTCCTTTATCATGTGAACAGGTAGTTTTGGCTGCCACCATCAAACTGGTCGATCCACTCTGAGAAGGTGCTATTTATAAGACTGAGTTTAGTGCAGCTCCTCAGACTGAAGAAGTCTTTTGGATAAAAGATGAAATGCTTCAACTATTTTTTTAATCCATCCAGTAGACCTAACTTATTTTGTTAATAATCTAATTATCCTGATGCATGCTCAATAATCCAGGTAGAACAATCCAAAAAAGTTAAATCTGGTCCTCTGGACATTCAAAAAATCAAAACAAAGCAAAACAACAAAAAAATGTAGAAACGTTTCGTCTTTCATCTGAAATAATTTAATTATGTTAATGCTGGCATGAAGACAGAAAAGTCCTCCAAACACTTTTGATGAAGACCCAGTCAGAAAACAGCTTATGGTTCTTAACTTTTTAGGCGAGATATCACAAAATTAGTCTTGACTGCTCCTTTCCTGTTTGTGTAAACATTAGTAGAATAACTATGTTGCTTTTTACAGTTTGAGCAGTGATTTTTCTGCTTGTTTATTAGTTGATGGTTTAGGTTGTAATTTAGGTTACTGTTTTTGTTCAGTTTTAATTTTATTTCTTTTATTTACTTTTCATTATGTTAACTTATTTTAATATATGAATATTTCTGTTCAGTGCCCTGAGATAACTTCTGTTGTGACTTGGCGCTATATAAATAAACTGAATTGAATTTTATATGCTTTTTATATGATTGTCTATTGTTGTCTGCACCTCATCTGTGTCCTTTGTTTAAAACAGGTCTCTCATGTAAATGAGTCCTCGAGGCTCAATGAAACTAACCTGTATAAATAAAGGTTGAATAAAAAAGTGGTTGGATGGCAGCAGAGCAGCTGAAGGTGAGTTACAAGGAGGTTACAGAAATCTAAAGGTAGGAACAGGATTAGAGGCTTCAAGGAAGGTGACGAGGGAACCAGATCAGGAGACTCAGGAAACAAGTTTTGGAAGAATGTGAGGTAAACATAAGGGAGTGGTGGAGAAAGTACAAACACTGTACTTAAGTAAAAGTACAAATAAACAGACACAAATATACTCTAGTAAAAGTAGAAGTACCACATTAATGTTTGTGCTTAAGTAAAAGTAAATAAGTTGCATTTAAAAATATTTAAAGTATTAAAAGAAAATGTACTTTCTGAATGCATTACCTAAAGCAATGGTCTGCAACATCATTGTGTAATGTGTACCTATCGTATGTATATTTTCTGTAGTACATTAATAGTGTTGAGACATTTTAATGAACAATGCTGCAGATAATACATGTTTTTATTGTGTTTACTCTGTGACACAGTTCACACTTGGACTTGTGATTCTGTGCAGCAGAATTTTAGAGATGAGTTAAATGCCATTAAGCAAAATAAGAGGAATGATTATACCTTTGAAAGTTTTTATTTAACACAAAGCAAAACCAATGTGTCATTTTAACTGCAGTAAACCCATTTACTACAACATAAAATTGGCACTCTGCATTTAAACCATCGCACCTGGGATACACCCAGGTGGAGCAGTGGGCAGCTATGTAAGTGCCCGGGTAGCAATTTGGGATTAGGTGTCCTGCTCAGAGACACCACGAGATGTGCAATGACCAGGGATTGAACACAGGACCTTCGGGTCCCAAGTGCTCGGCGCTTACATAGCTGCCCACTGCTCCACCTGGGTATCCCAGGTGCGATGGGTTAAATGCAGAGACCCAATTTTGTCTTTGTATGGGAACATACAATGATGACAACACATAGTACTTTATTTATTATTATTTATTTAAGTAAAAGTTCTCTGCCCGAAAAAGGAGCATTAGACCTGACAAAGGAATAGACACTGATCATTTCAACTCCAGTTTGTCATCTAATTAAATACTGTCTATTCAACCTTGTAATGAGTCAATAGTGAACAATATTTTAACTTCCTGAAACTATTTTCAAAACTTGAACTTGAGTGTCGAGACATTTGGAGACATCTCTTGTCTCCTGTCCTAACATCCCTTGAACTGACACATTTTAATACTGCAGCAATAATTTCTTGTTCAAGTTCATAAGAAGTTGGTTTTCAAAGTTTTTTTAGTCCAGTCTGGTTCTTTTGGGAGAGAAAATCTGTTCTGCTGTACTGAACAGTCCTTCAATAGTCTTTCAATAAGGCCCTGGGTGGCATGTATCTTCTGACTCTCTGCGGTGAAATCCATTTTTGGTTTTGTTAGCGGTGCTGTGGGTGTGTCCAGCTCAATGACGTATATAGTAGAATATATGTCATTGGTCCAGCTCTTCTTGAAGGTGGGTCTAACGTTACCAGCCCACTTTGCAGTGATTCAATGGACCAACTCCCCTCTCACCATTAGTTACTTTTAAACTAACAAACAAATAAAAAAAACTGTAACGTGAATGTAACTTGTAACTCAACACATTATAGAAATGTAGTGTAGTAGAAAGTACAGATACTTAATGTAAAATGTAGAGGAGAAAAAGTCGAAAGTACTCACATTTAACTCTACTTAAGTAAAGTACAGATACATGGAAAATGAGCATGGACTTTGTTGTACTTAAGTACAGTACCAAAGTACTTGTACTTAGTTAGATCCCACCACTGAATAAGGTAAGTATTTAACTTGGTTAGCGTAAGCACAAGGAGGCTGGCAGCACAAATACTAGTTGGAATGTAATGTTCCAGTAGTAAAGGAAGCTCTTCTGCAGCCTCCTATACTCCTGGAGCTTGTTAGTGAGATGATCAACAGCTTCTTGTTGGCACCACCTTGGTCTCAGGAACCTGCAGAAAGAGCTAGAATCCTACACCCACAACCTTTTGGTAATACTTGATGAAAAATCTTCTACATTCTTAACATTTGCCTAAACTCTGCAAAGTCCTTCCAGTTTCTTGCATATGTTTAGCATTTTAGTAAGGTTGTCGTTCAGTGTGAAAGGGTCTGACAGATCTTTCTGATCTTATGGTTCCTCAATAATTTTACATACAGACATAATCCTGTTCAGGATTGCAGGGAAACCATTGCTGATCAATTACAGGACAAATACAGACACACAAAACAGAAAATTATGCACACACTCACACCTACAGTCAGTTTAGATTTGCTTTTAGTTTATTTATTTATTTTTTAAATAATTAATAAACCAAGATCCATGTTTTGGACTGTGGGAGGAAACTGGACTACTTAGAGAAAGCCCACACATGCTGAAGGCAGCAAATAAAATCTCAACACAAAAAAGTTCCAGTAGAGCTTTAAAACTACACACTTGTTCCAGTGAAAAAAACAGTGCTAACCACTGTGCTGATACGTGTTTTTTCCCCAGGTCCTTACAGTTCTTGGTGTTCTTTGCTCAGTGCAAAATCTTAGATGATAGTCCACCTCAGGATGGACTTCCCAGGACATCCATGTAAAAGACATTAATAATCTGAATAGATTTCTTTCCTGGTAAAATAAAGGTTTAAATAAATATCTACCAGTTTCTTGTCTTGTTTTTCTGTCCTGGATGTGGGCTAATCTGCATGTTTGGCATCCATCCGTCCATCCATCCATCCGTTCATTATCTTTTACCCGCTTCTTCCATTTTGAGTCACGGGGGTCGCCAGTGCCCTTGTCCAGCAATCACTGTGCGAGGGACGGGGTACAACCTGGACAGGTCGCAAGTCCGTCACAGGGCCATGTTTGGTTTCCATTATATTAAATTAATTTGATTGTTTTCTGCCACCTTGGTTTTGCATTTGGTTCCTCCAGCCAGAGACAAATAACATGGTTTACTTTAGGGCAATAAAGTTGTGTTTTTACATTTGGTATATTATTATTTAAATGCATTTTCCACTTTAAGTGACACTCTTTGACAACCATGTCTGGAGATACTATTTAACTGAGAAAACTACATCCTGAGTATAAATAAACACAGGGTTAAAAATGAACTGTCAACTCATATGTATCTGTTACATGGTCTATAACAGGGATGTTTATCAGAGAATGACACATTCAACAACATAAGCACAAATGTAACTTTGCCAGAAAAAAACAAAACAAAACATTTTTGATAGTTACTGTCCATTGAGACAACTCTTTCCTGTAGTATATAGGCTGATGCATTATTTAGATTTCAATACATTTGTGCAGATTCTCTCAGGCAGTTATTTGACTACATGTTATGAATAATGAAGATCCTAATATAGCGGTTTTAAAAAACAGCTAACTCTTGTTCGAAAAGATGGGAGCATGTATGTGCGTGTGTGAAAAGACACATCCCAGCTGTCTTCCCAGACATTCCTAATCCCCAGAGAATTCCTTTTTTTTATGCTTTAGTATTTTCTCAGTCAGGATAACACAGATTCAATCTCACAGAATGGTACTTGTCTACAACTGCGAGGAAGAAATGTCTTGCTTCTGAATCAATGACCAATTCAATTTCATGCACCATGCTGACATTTAACCAACAAAGCCAGAAAGGTTAATGGAATTCTATATGTACGCACACACTGCTGTTACAGTGTCTGATTGTATCGCACTGCTACTTAGGAGAAGAGACAAACGAAAAGGAAGAAAATCCTCCTCCAGCTTGGCTCTGTATCAGCACATTCTCACACAAGGCCCACAGCATCTGAGTGCCTCTTTGTCTGTCTGCCACCTACCTTTTCCCCCATTACTGCGTCTGCTTTTACAACCTAGTACTGTCATACTTCCTCTGCCACCTTGTTGCGCCTCATCCTTTTTATTTTCCAGTTTTGTTCATCTCCTGTTTCTGTAGCTTTGCCTGCCAGCCCCTGTCTTCCCCACAAACATTCTGTTTGTCTATCTACTTATCTGCATGTTCTTGTGTTGAATGTGTCTGCCACTTTGCCTTTTCTGTCCATCATGTCTGCGTGGCATCACACACAAAAAAAAGACACAACACCCACCATATCAGGATCTAATCATTCTAGCAACCTCCTCTGCCTTCTATCTGTCAACTTGTGTTTCTTACTTTTCCGCTCAAGAAGTATGGTGTCAATAAAACACCACAGTCTTGAAGGTCTGCTGCTTACCCCTGCTGAAGATTCAGATCAACCACATGAGGAGAAGAGAGGTATAGAAGCAACGCTCGGTGTCAAACATATGATGAGAACAGAGCAGACATTGGGTCCAGACCACCGAAAACACCTCTCCAGACACAAGGGAGGAAAACTTGCCCTGTTGCTCAGACCCAACTGACATGATGCCAGAAAACAGACTAAAAACACAGACAATACATAAAGAGGAGTATACATGCAAATACAGGATACACACATAAGGGAAGCTGCAGGTACTTGAACGTATCCACAGGTGTAGATTGGGTTCAGGTTACTTCAAAATGTTCCAAATCATTTGACACAAAATGGAAAATGGCCAACAATACAGGCTACACATTTGGGGGCGAAACACAAAGCATGCTACACAGGAGGCACAGCAGGAAACTCAAAACACATGGAATGTGAGAAAGAATTCAGGGCCAAGAAATTGATTTTAGCTACAACTAGTGATATGATGCTCAGCCAAACAGAAAAGTAAACAACAAAGCTTAAAACTGCTCTTTTTTAGTTTAACAATGCTGTATGATGCTCAAGAACAGTATTTCCATTTGTAATTGGGAGTATATTTAGCTCAAATGTTTTGGTCAGTAAAATTACTCACTAAAATAAATAATGATGCAAAGCAATATGTTGAATGGTATAGTGGCAGCATCAGTGATGTTTGCACTGTTGCATTAAACTAAAATTATTTAAGTCACTGATAAACGTTTCTGCTTCATTTTAGCTAAAAAAAACGAACAAACCAACAAAATTGGACCGGATAATGTTATTATTCTTTGTTTTTGTTTGCCTGTGTGTTTAAGCTTTAGGTCACACTGTTTTATGCTCAGAAAACTTTGACCCATCCACATACTATACACTGTGGTTGAAGATGGATCTAGACAGATTTTTTTCTTCATTTATATTAAGAAAAACTTCTGTCTTGAAAACATAGCAAAATACAAAATATTACAATTTTCAGCATAGGTACCACTCTCTCTTTTTTAAACACAATTTATAATTTTGCCTTAATATTAAACCTTTTAGTACACAATAAAAGTTGAACAGAGCAAGATTAAAGAAGACAAATATAAGGGGAAAACATGCTTCATTGTTGTTATGGTTTCTAGGGCACAAAATGAAGGTGAGCATGAGAAAAACAGGATGCTACATCATTATTTATTAAAACCTCTGTATTTTGAGTCCCCACAAAAATGTTTAAAAACATTCCTCTGAAAAAACATTTTTCTCAACAAAATGTATTTCTGTGAACGGGAAGTGCAAATGTAAGAAATAATCTGTTTTTAAAAATGTCAGTTGTAGTGTAGATGGAGCCATAGACACTTAAGCACAGACTTGCTTCAGTTTTGTAAGTGCTTGAAAGTCGTTTAAGTAGTTTATGCTTTAAAATAATTATGTGTATACCATACCACTTTATTTATAAAGCATTAAAACAGCAGCAAGGCCAACCAAAGTGCTGTACAACAAAAGCTACCAAGCAAAGGACACAGTATATAAACAGGTCCAAATGGAAAAATGTAATGATAACTAAAAGGCTAACATGTTATACAGACAGGATTAAAAACAAATCACACCGTGTCAAAAGCCAGGGAACAAAAGTGGGATTTTAAGCGAGGCTTAAAAACAGTGAGAGAGGGAGCCTGCCTGACATGTAAATCATTCCACAGTCTTGGACCTGCAATAGAGAGGCCCTGTCACCTCTGAGTTTGAGACAGCATCCTGGAACCAACAGGAGCATCTGATCTGCTGACCTCAGTGCTTGCTGTGGGTCATATGGCTGCAGCAGATCAGTGAAATAACGGGGCAGAATTGGTCAGAGATTTGAAAACATACAGAAGGATTTTGAACTGAATTCGAAATTGAACCAGGAGCCAGTGCAGGGATGTCATAACTGGTGTAATTTGCTCTTTTGCCTGTACTGGTTAAAAATCGGACTGGAGCATTTTGGACCAGTTGTAATCGTGCGATGGACTGATTCCAAAAATAATTGCATTGCAGTAATTGAGCCTGGATGTTATGAATGCATATATTTATGTCTCAAAGTTATTTTTGGACAGTATGGGCTTCAGCTTAGACAGTCGTCTCAGCTGGAAAAAGCAGGAAAAACAGTATAATGCAAGTCCACATGCACTCTTATTCAAATGGTGCATACAGACTTGTCTGTGGTATCAATGCCTTTAGTCAGCAGACTGAAGGCTCCTCTAGTTACAGAATGACTATTTGTTGCTCGCCTTCCCACACGTGTGGCATTTTTGTTTCTTTTTGTTGCACTAACTTACTGAATTACTTTAAAGTTGTGATTAAAGAAAATAGTAACAAATGTTTTGTTGTTTTTTTTCCTGTTCGAAAACTCCTTTAGAAAAAGAATTGGAGCCACTTTAGTTGTGTTGGATCGACCCTGTCAGAATTACTGTCAGCAATTTGTCTGTCTAATCTCAAATGAATAAACCTTGAATAACCATTCATTGTTAACAATTGTAGAAGGTGAGCCGGTTAAATTGTTCATTCATGTCTCTGTTGATTGAAACTGAAAGGTGTGGAGCTTATACATGCAGGTCATTTGGGGACCAGTCATATTTGTCATACTGTAGTTCTGCTTTAAATGGTCTCTCCACAGCTGCTTCTAAACTCCACCTCAGCATCAGAATTTTTGTCCTACTAATGTATGTGTTTAAAAAAAACGATTTAGTTTCAACAATGAGATAAGAGCTGGTGAAGACTTATCTCAGACAGCAGCTTGTGCACGTCCCATGTTTAATGACACTAGGAGTCATATTCTTTTCCACTTACTGTCTTCTTACAGCAGTTGCTATAGTTTTTGCTCACCACTGTTGTGACAGTTGTGTTCACATACATCAAATGACGAGTTATGTATTGGAATATATCACAAAATAGAGGAGTCTCAAGAGGAAAAATTGCGGCCTCTCTCTGCCCAGTTCAATAGAGAGAGAGCTTTCAGCCTACATATTCTGATGGATGCTTAGTCAGAACAGCAGGATTACAAAATAACTGAGCCAAATCAGTTTGTCGTGTGTCAGAAAGATGCCATGATCATTTACGATGGCCTTTAATAAAATCAGCAGGAAAGTAGATAAGTACTGTAGTTTTCGGACTATTGAGCGCACCTGAATATAAGCCACGCACACTATATTTAAAAATAAAAACAAATTGTACATATGTAGGCTTCATTTGTCAAAAAGATGCAGGTGTCCACGTTGTAACGTGAAATGTTTACACAGAAAGATTTTTCAAGGATTCAAGGTTCTTTATTGTCATTTGCATCACATGTGGGACATGAGGTGGAATGAAACTATGCACACAGGGTCCCAGTTACATCCAACAAAAATACAAATTGTAAAGAAGAACAGTAGAAACAGCCAAGACATGAACTAAGAAATATGCTAAACTAAGAGTACACTAAGCACTAATAGTACAAAACAATGCACCAAACAACAACAGCATGAACACGAGTCAGTGTGAGCAGATAAGGATGAATGAACACAGCAACATGAAATAAATCAGCAGCATGAGATCAGCATCACATATCAACAACCAAGTGGCATTACAGTGATTTTTTTCACAGTGATAATCCTGGCAGAAAGAAAAGCTTTGAAGAGAGTGGTGAAGGCTGCACAGAAGACTGTTGGAGTCAGCCTCCCCACCATCACAGACATCTACACCTCTAAATGCAGGAAGAGGACCACGTGCATCATGAAGGACCACGCTCACCTAGCACACATACTTTTTGCCCCACTCCCCTCAGGAAGGAGGTTGAGGAGCATTAAGTGAGGAAACACTAGAATGAGGAACAACTTCTACCCTGAAGCTATTGCAGAATCATGAATCTCTAACCAGAATAGCCACTGTAATGCTACTTTAATTGGTGATATGTGGCTTATCTGTGCTGCTGATTATCTATGATGCTGATCTCATGCTGCTAATTATCTCATGCTACTGATTATCTCATGCTGCTGTATTCATTCATACTTATCTGCTCACCAAAGATTCATGTTCGGGTTACTGTTGTTATGCCATATTATTTTACATTATTAGTGTTTAACGTATATCTTAGATCTTTTCGCGTATCATTTGGTGTTTGTTTAGCACTTAGTGTATATCTTAGATCTATCTGTTTCTTTTAGTCTGTTGGAATCTCCAGCCAAAGATTGTTGGAATCAGCCTCCCCACCATCACATATATTTACACCTCTAAATGCAGGAAGAGGGCCACCTGCATCATGAAGGACCCCACTCACCCAGCACACACACCTTTTGCCCCACTCCCCTCAGGAAGGAGGTTGAGGAGCATTAAGTCTAGAACCACTAGACTGAGGAGAAGCTTCTATCATGAGGCTGTTAGACTCATGAATCTCTAACAAGAATAATCACTGTGAAAAATCACATCATGTTGCTGCTGATCTGTTTCATGTTGCTGCTGATCTGTTCCATGTTGCTGTGTTCATGCGTGCTCATCTGCTCACACAGACTCATGTTCGTACTGCTGTTCGGCTTATTGTTCTTCTTGTTTTCAATGCTATTAGTGTCTAGCATATTTTTAGTTGATGTTTTTCTTTGTTTAAAACTTAGATCTTATTACTGTTTTTTTTTTATTTTTAATTTTATTGTTTGATGTTACTGGGACCCTGGATACACAATCTTGTTCCACCACATGTGCATGTGGTGCGAATGACAATAAAGAATCTCTGACTCTGACTCTTTTTATACTTTATATTTTGCTAT
Organism: Nematolebias whitei; assembly: GCF_014905685.2. NCBI lineage: Eukaryota > Metazoa > Chordata > Actinopteri > Cyprinodontiformes > Rivulidae > Nematolebias > Nematolebias whitei. The sequence goes on from NC_056505.1 coordinate 34,623,865, forward strand.
TTTTGGATGTAACTGGGACCATGTGTATATAATTTTGTTCAACCTCAAGTACCACATGTGATGGATATGACAATAAAGTTGACTTGAACTTGATCTCTAAGACGTGGACACCCTATAAAGGAAGATCATTTTGTCTGCTGGTATCTGGGAGCTCGTTCTTATGCTCACTTTGTAATCAGCTGCTTGTCAGCCAAAGCAGTTTTTAACCTTAATTTATGCTAGTGTGTGTGTGTGTGTGTTTTTTTTTTGTTTTTTTTCAGAAATCAAGACAGCATATGTTCAGTCACTTTGCCATGTTATCTAAACGCGCAATAAAAAGGAAGTTAGACTCAGGAACTGTTGACATAGGAACAACTGTCTCTAAACATGTGTTTTATCAATGTTTACTGAAATGAACAATCAAAAAGAGCATATGTTATTATATTATGTTTTGAGAAATTCCTGCCATTTCTCAATAGCTTCCTGCCACTGATCACGGTTTTCTTTTGACATAACTAGAAGCTTGTAGCTCCCAACACCCAACCCCTCATGAGGGCAGGCATTTGTGACACAGAGAGAATGCCCTCAGGTAATAAGATGTACAATGACTCTTGCTCAGGGTCTCAAATACCCAACCATAACTCCACCCACTCTGTCATCATGTGACCAGAAGTCTAAGCTGAATGACCAACGAGGTAATGGACCATTTCTTCAGATAGGTTCCGTGTTGTAACTGGATTTTGCACTTCATGCACCTGTTCATTTGTTCAGCGATAATGGAAGACACACGGAGAATTTCTTATGACGCAGCTTTCATGTTAAAAGTGATCGGCTGTTGAGGAGGAAACAGAGCTGCTGCCCGTAAGCTTTGCATCAACATGTGTTGATGGTCAGGATTAGAGACGCAGAAGCAGTTGAGTCTGGTAAATGTTTTAATTTAAAAAAAATAAAAAATATTTCTGTGTGACATCTTTCTGTGTCAGTAAATATGCATTCATATACCGGGATCTCATTTTAAAGTCACATCTGAACACGAAGCAGAGTCTTCCCCGTCCCCATTTTATCCATGAGAGCACAGCGGTGGACAAGTCGTCACATTTACTTTTGAAGCAATCAGTTAAGACTGGTACATATTTAAATAAAAGTAAAAAAAAAAATTATATGTACAGTAAATATGTTTAAATACCAGTATCTCATTTAAGCTTAAACAGGGACATTAAACAGAGCAGAAACGGGGGGTGGACAGGGAGGGATGGGCTCATGAGCTCTGCTGAGAATCATGTCAAATTTATTTTGTCATCATTCTTTGTTGAAATCAGGTCTCTCTTGTAAATGAGTCCTCGAGGCTCAATGGGATTTACCTGTATAAATAAAGGTTGAATGAATTTAGAAAGTACATTTAAAAACAGCAGTTGCTAACAAAAGTGTTTACCAATAAAAATCAATGGTACTAATTTAATAAATACTTACCACATTCTACCTGTACTTATTTGACTTCCGGTCACATGACCTAGATAAGACTGGGTTTTACCGGTAAATAATTTTAAAATAATTTCAGTTATGTAGGTGTTTGGCACTTTTCTGTCCAGTGATTATGCTTATATAGTTATTGTGTTCATTTTGAAGGTATTGTAGTTGTAACCATGAGTCAAACAGCGAAGCTTCATGAAGACGTGACGATGTTGCAGTCAGAATGTGGGTTGAAAGCAAGATATATTCAATGAAAAACCATCTGCTGGCTGATTCTTGTACTCCAAGAAAGCTGCACGCAGACAGGGGACACATTCTGAACAGTGGATACTTGTGGCTTAATAACTGTATTGTCTTCTTTATGTACAAAATTATGATTTCTTATATGTCATAAGTGTGGCTTAAACACAGTGTTTCAAAGTCCAGAAATTATTATACATGCCAGACAATAAATGAACTATTTGTACAGTCACCTTAAGGTTATTGCATTTTGACCCAAACTGTCATATTTGCTGAGTGAGCGTAATGTAAGGTGAGATGTGTGTTGTGTTTGGTGAACATGTGCACAGAAATAGAAGGAGTAAAACTATGCATTGATGTTTGACCGCTAACCCTGAAGCCAGGCTGAAACTGAATTATAGAACTGAAAATGAAAGTAGCCAAACTGAATTTTCTATACAACGAAATGCAGTTTCAAACCATTAAATTCAGTTTCAGTTTAGTGAAATTCATTTTCAAACCCATGGATTTATTTTAAAATTACATGAATACATAATATTCAGTCTGAGCAATTCAAATTCAGTTTCTGATGGCACAAGTTTCTGCCCATACCTTAGTATTTACTGAAAGATGATCAAACCTTTAGAATTTCTTACCTAATATGTTTGACAGAGTAGCATCTATCATGTGCAAGAAGTGCACTATGGAATTGCGCTCATGTGCCATTACTTTTTTTCGTATACATGCCTTTCTTCCTCCCCTTGTAGGGAAATGCTTTTCTCTTAAACACACTGGGAACAAACTGAGACTCATGGTATCGGTTTTACTGCCATCACCAGAGACTTCAGCACAGATGTCAAACAGGACATCAAACAGAACGCTCAATTTCCACACTCTAACCATCGTAACAAATGCAATAACACTCACACAAATACCACAACATTACCCAGCATCCCTTGCAGCCCACACAGTCTCTCTGGGATGCTACTAGATAATTGTGCCCATACACATGTTGTGAAGATCCAGAAGTTTTTTTAGATGCAGTATACAGTTACAATAAGACAACAAAAGCTGGTGAAACAAATGTGATAGTTGAGACAGAACAAAAGAGTCTGCAGCTTCAAGAACAGAGAGGTGGGGGAGGGGTCGCCTAGTTTTTCTTTTTAAGGGGAGCCCTATATTGTATTCTGTCTGTATCATGTTACAGCTTGTTGCCTTCTCTGAAACAGAGACATTACTAAAAGAGTTTAAAAGAAAGGTGGAGAGGCCAAGCAGCGAAGAGTAGATCACAAAAGATTTGCTTCACCCCTATGAAAAAAAAACTGCTTTTCAAGTAAGAACAAAGTAGCCTGAAAAAAGGGAAAGCAGTGAGTTAGGCTGGACCAAGCTGAGATTTATGAGGGTCTTGGGAGACTGATGAGAAAGTGACGAGAAATATGGACAGGAGAGAAAAGGGCAGGGAATCCGAGAGTTTTATTTTGAACAGGAGGAGGGCTTCTTGTGGCTTCAAAGTGTTTCAAAATTGAAAAAGTGAACTGAGAGCAGGACAGGCTGAGATGGAAAGGTGGGAAAGGAACACAGAGAGAAGCAGAGTAGAAGAAAAAAGGGAAAAGCAAAGCAAAAGGGGTAGGTGAGGTTTCTCAAGGAGGAATCCTGCATACGAATATGAAATTGGAAACAGTGGCCGGTCACTGCTCAGCACTGGAGCAAATGCAACTATAAGAATGATCTTTCTCGCCTCCTCCCATCCTCTTCCCTGTCTGTGTGCTGAGCAGTGCAGATGGTGCAGTGTTCGCCCGCAGATATTAAGAAACCCAGGAGACCAAGTGTGAGAATGAACTTCATTCTACGCTATTATCACAACCACTCCGCTGAGCTCCCACATTCAACAGAGAACTAGGTGGACGCATGTAACAACTGCTAAAAGGATGAAAACCTTCAAGACTCCGGTTCTCCTCATAAATGAACATATGCCGGTATACATTTCAAATGTGCATCCACAAGAACGTCCTCACATTCTCCCACACACAAGCATGCACAAAAGCACGTCAGTCTCGTGCCTCTCCTGGTAACATGCAATTATGTGGCTATGATGTCATTGATTTTCTGCAATGGTTGGAAGTTGCACGATGCTGTGTGTTTAGAAAGCGCTGGAAAGTGCCTCGCTGTGTGGAATACTAATATGCTCATTTGTGAATGGTGGCCAGAAGGGAAATGTTTTTTCCATGCAAGCTCCCCTGCTAATGGTTACCTCTACAGAGTGGAGAGCTTATGGATAACAGACAGTCTGCACGACGGGCAGTCTGACTCAGACATGATGGACGAGTTGGACCATGGCTGGTTGTCAGGTCAGTGGACCGGCCTCAGGGCTTGGACTTGACAGTGGGGAAAGGAGGGGATCACGGTCGGTTAGGTTGGATCCAAATGCAGGCAGACTCAAAGAACTGAAAGTAAAATTAAAACATTTATTTTGAACATAAATTAAAACAAAAGCCTGACGTGGCAGCAAGAACTTACAATGAAATGGAGGAGTGGAAAACACAGGGAGGCACGAGGGAGCACAAGGAGCACCGAGACATCTGAAAGCTTTACAGAATGATCAGCTGTTGGTGAGGCAGAGACAAGGAACTGTTTAAATACAAAACTGAGTGGGACTAAAAGTGGTAACACCTGGGATGAATGTTGATTGGGAACAGGCGAGTTTGGCAGGTTGACTGGAACACAGAGGAGGCATGCTGAAGGTAAATGAAAGATGGAACCTGAGTCATGAAAAACACAAAACTGAACAGGAAAACAGAACAAAAATCACCAAGATACACAGATATGACAGAGGGAGGACAAGCAAAAGGGTGCCAAAACTGTACGATGAGGAGTGATGGGACTGTTTTTGGTGACAGTCACTGATGAGTTTTATTCAAAGAATGTTACTATTGTTCATATGTAAAGCAGCACAAACTGACTCGAAGTGCAAAGGAAAAACAAAATAATTGGATTTTTTGTTTGTTTGTATGTAAATACACCCCATTTCTGCTTCTGGAATTACTTAGTCATTCCATTTATCTCCACTTTGAGAGTTGAGTTCTATGTAGTGCTGTTTAAAAAAGCTCATGATTGTGATCAAACAATCCTTTTCAGACACACTTCTACACTCACTGTATGCAGAGTTTAACATGCTGATACTGATTAGCATTGTGTTTAATTTATTAGAACTTTTAAACCATATTGCACATGCAAAATGCTTTACATTTGTTTTCTGTTGTTATCTTTTATTTTGTGTTCTGCACTATTCACATTATTCATGTTACATATGCAAATTCTTTAGCTAAAATAAATTCACTTATACCATTAAAAAGACAAGTACCATTCTTTAAATACAAATTGCTTCTTGTATTGATTAGCAGTGCAAATGTAGAATTCATATTGTTGAAACACAGATCAAACAGACTTGAAAATATTTATATGACCGTCTTTGGTGATGTTGTGGGTTTATTTGCATGAGTACAAAATATTTTAGATCACAATAATGACAGAATATTTTACAGTCATTTTCAAAGCATGATGTGAGATAGTTCTTGCTCACATTACAAAATGTAAAAAAAATATATATATATATATATATATATATAATTTCAAGCACAAATTTAATGTTCCGTTAATCAACATTATGATGGTTTATGCTGTAAAAGCACACAATATCAAGATGGACATGTATCTACGATCTTAGTTAAACTTTTCATCAATCTGGGAATGGTTTTAAGGTCACTGCCAGAATTTAAAGCACAATGTTTTACAGTGAAAATGATTGTGATTGCCAATTTAACGGACACCCCAGCAAGTTTACCCTAAGGTCAGACTACTCAAAGTTTAGATATATAACAACCCCCTAAAAGATATGTCTGCCTCTACAGATCTCAGTAAAAAACACTATTTTTATTTATTTAGGCTGTATTTAAAAAGGTAGTCACAAGGACTCATTCTCAAGAGAGCCCTGTTTATGTTTAATATGGTTAAAAAAAAGACTGAACACTGGTGTGTTTTGATAAGTTATCATAAAAATAAATTTTTTAAGAAAAATAATCTATTTAACTTTGGAATAATTTCTGGGGGAAAGGCTTTTGAACAGATGAGACCAAAGTGGAACTAGTTGTTCATCATACTGTTCTAGAAAGACTTACTAATAAGCTACTGATGGACTCTCTGAAATGTCTTCATTACATATAACAGAACTGTCGTATATAGTGCACATTTTTTCTTTGTTAAAAGCTACTTTATGCTCTTCTCTAAGTGACACAGCCTTCTACAGTTGTTATAACTAGATTGGTGGATTTATTATGTCTCACTGACAAAACTTTGTTCAGATGAGCTGGTATGGATGCAGGGCAGTGACATCAAGTGCGCCAACAAATTTAAAACAAAACAGCCTGAAAAAATGCATTGTTCTTTGAACATAATAGATCAGATATGAATACATTTTTCCCTTTGTAACTAATACAAACTGTTTATTGAAAACCTCTTTAACCAGATAGTCATAGCACCAAAACAGCTGCCATATTAATAACAAATATTATTAATAATGTCTTTGACAGGAAACAGCATTTTTCTGCTCTGATTGTTGATCTATCCAAAGCATTTCACTTTGAGCTCATGTTAAAAAGACTGAGTAAAATCGATTTAAATTATGAGGCATTTAGGGTGTAGATGAACAGATGCTCAGATATATTCATCAATTAACACGGATTCCTCATTTTTCTGGACTGAATAAAACGTGCATTGAATTTAAGGAAATGCAAACGTGAGACGTCATTTATCTTTGACCCATCAAAATGAATGCGGTCATTTATTTACAGAATCAAAGTTTAACATCAAACATTTACAGTAATTTGGCAAATTATGAAAATAACAACAAAAGCAATCAATCAGGAAAAATCATACGGCCATGATTTTTCCGTTGCTTCACCACAGACATTTATGAAAACTGTACAATTATGATCTTAATCCACACGGCGGTGGATGAGCACTTTACACAGACATTTCTAAATATCTGGAAGAATATCTACTTGAGAGAGGAGTTTAAGGATGGGAAGGAAGTTAAAGGGAGTAAAGGATGGTGTTTGAGGGAGAGTGTTGAACAGAACGGCACTCTCCGGGCTTTCTTCAGCTTCTTCCTTACAGTACACTTAGGTGGTGAAATCGACTCTTTTACCTGGAGATGTCTCAGGCGAGATTCCGTTTAACGCACCCTTTCAGCGTCTCAGTAGGATGCTGTGAATCGTCCGAAGTAATGGCGAGGCTCTGTCCGACACAAGCTCACCTCAGTGGAAAATGTTATAATCCCATGAAACTCGGAAGAGCTCTGTGGTCATGTCAGGGTCTTCCCGGCTCCCACAGCCTGCACAGCACTAGGACATATCAGAACTGTCCGCACCGCCGAACTTCTCCAACCCACAGAACCCCACAGAACTGGGCTTCTCCGCGCAGAACTGAACTCAACTCTGCTCAACTCTCACAGCAACTGTGTAGACCAGGAAGTACCGACATTTTAAAGAGCTCTTTTCCCGGTTCATTCGGGAGTCTTCCCATTGGTCAGAACCGACCAGACGGGGTGTGTTTTGTGACGTAAGAGGTTAGAAGACAGCAAGAATTGTTATGGAACAGATCAGAAATGTTCTCAGAGACATAGAGAGTTTTGTTTTGGCGAGTTTTAGAAACAGGTGCCAACTCCTTCTGTTTACGTCTGAGAGGATGTAAACAAGACAGTTGTTCCAACACATGTCTGCTTCGACTCCTGACCCTGAAAAACGCACATTTGCTCATTCAAAGACAGAAATCAGAAAATGCATAATTACTCTGTAACAGCTTTAACATGAATTCTAACTTTGCATGAGAATTAAAAATCATTACACTGTTTCAGTTAATAAAATCGATTAGTTCACTGCAACATCTAAAATGGTTTGAACTAAGACACTTTGATTATCAACATTTGTAAAATAGTAATGATAATAAAAAGAGAGTGTTCTTCCACTTGATTTTCAAGAAAGAGAGTCTCAGGATGGGTGAACCTGTATTTCTGGATTCAAATCAATGAAATGACAGTTCCTGTCCCACAAGGTTCTTAAGGTCAAGAGTTTTGACCTTAGGCTTAGTCTTGACATCAGGTTAGGTTCACTACAAGGGTTAGAAACTATCTTTCAGATGGAATAAAGAATCTTTATGCAAATGATTAAAGTCCAGTTTCTAAAGCCCATATTTTAAAAAGAGTTTTTGATCACAACCTTTGTTAACCTCAGAAGACTTCATGGGTATAAAAAGGCTCCATTAAAAAAAATGTTGAACATGTTTAAAGTAATACTGCAGACTTGGAGAGTCAACGAATGTAAGACCATGCTAGAGGGAATGAACCAGCAGGAAAGCGATAAACAGTCACAAAATACCAGAATAAAAAGTAGATTGAGAATTAAAGAAAAGACAGCCATGTTTGAGAGAAGGAAGACAGTGGAAAGGAGAAACAAGTAGTAGGTAAGAAGGACAGACAATGATGGAGGTGTATGTGAGAAGTGAGAGGGACAGTGTGGACCGAGTGTCTGTCTCTGCTTGACGTAATATAAAAGGAAGATATTTTTTCCAAAGCTGATTTTAGAAAAGGACAAAAAATAAAACAGACAGAAAACTTGATGAAATGAGACAGACAAAAAGCCCAGAGGACAGAAACCAAATATCTAGTTCTTTTGCTTTGGAGCCGACTCCTGCAAAGCCTTTCTGTTTGAGTGATTAGTGATGAGGCAGAGGGAGGGATACAAAGATGTGGAGAAGAGGGAGACAGCTGGACAGACAAACAGGTAGCACATGGTTTAAGTTGGAACAGGCCCAGAGAGAGGCAGGTTAAGAGAGAATGGAGAGTTAAGTGAGGAGGCTTGAGAAAGAAAGGGAGCGTGTGGCAGGTTAAGACAGTGAAAAATGGAAGCAGAGAGAAGTTAAACATGAAAGCTTGTTTTTCCATTTTAGCGTCTGAAAGAGCCAGCGAAGAGAAAAAAGGAATATGGTATACATTTCACTGCCCTTAGATTTACTGATTTTGCATAACAGCAATTCATGGCACATATTTTTGAGAGCAGACTATGCCATAGGGTAAAGAAAAATAAATAAATTACAGCATCAAAAAGGACAACTCAATTTTAAAAAATGGAACCACAGCGAGTTTCAATAACGTCCAATTACATCAACACCTGTCACCTCTCTTAAAATGGAGTGTCGGTTTAATGAGAGGACAGTCCAGGCTGACTTCTCTCAGGAGAAAACTGAAATCACCAAGATGATAATCAAAAAAACTCCATGTGTTTGTTAAGCAGAATATAGTTTAATAAATGAAAAAGCTGTATTAATTAAGATTAGGATATCTTCCAAATTGACTTAGTTATAACTATTTTGTTGAATAACGTTGAATGGAGTTGACCAAGAAAGTTGATCAGTTGTAAATGTGTATCCAATAATTTATTTTAGAGAATACCGTACCATTAAATTCAACTATTGATTCATTAAAAAAAATGCTAACAGGCATACAAATAACACAGAGGCGTATATTGACAATAAAGTAGGTCTTATATTGACAACACATTACACTAATTTGTGGCAAACTCTAAATAATAAAATTATGTCTGTTTTGAAATCTTCCCAAAAAGTTAAAGAATCATAAAATATTTGTCATTATTATAAAAATAACAAGTATAACAATTATAAAAGCAAACGTTTTAACTATGTTCTACTTTTTATACTTCTTATGTATATTATGCTTTTTACTTAACTGAACTATTCTAAACATTTGTTATAATATTCAGTTTAACTTTCATGTTATGTCAGTGTAATTTTTTTTAAATGCCATACTTCATTATATAGGTGTCATGGTTGGTGGTTCGATCCAAGTGCAGACAGACACAGGGAGCATGAAATATAAGAAAAACTGATTTATTAAATAAACAACAACAAATGACTGACGTGGCAGCAGAAACAAAAGTCAGGAGGTGAAGTAACACAAGCAGATACGAAGGAACGCTGGGAGGACCAGGAAATCTGGTCAGTAGTCAAGAACATTGATGGTGAAATAATGATCAGAAGTGATTTAAATAGAACTGAGGGAGAGTGGGAAATGAAAGAACCTGGGAGGATTGTTAATTAGTAACTAGCGTGAATGATAACTGATTGAACTAGTGAGGCTGACTAAAGGTGAGAGTGAGGACAGGGAACACAGATGGATGAACAAATACACAACAAAACCCAAAGGACCAAAATAACATAAAAACCTTGAAAAAGTGAACAGCCACTAGGGAACACAAGCCAGTGTATCCCTTGTGCCGGTCCCAATCCCGGATAAATGGTGAGAGTTGTGTCAGGAACGACATCCAATATAAAACATTTTTGCCAAAACCATACTGCGAGTTCATCAAAGCGATACCGGATCGGCCGATGCCCGAGTTAACGACGACCGCCATCGGTGCTGTTGACAAACAGGGTGTAGGTGAAAATTGTGGTACCGTTAGTTAAAGACCACAATGAGGGAAACGTGTCAGAAGACAGAGGAAGAAGAGGAAAGTGAAGAATGTGGGACTGAGGTTTGAAACGCTAAATGTGGGGACAATGACAGACATAGGTAGAAAGCTGGATGACATGATGCAGAGAAGGAATGTAGATGTTTTCTGTGTCCAAGAGATGAAATGGAAGGGCAGCGAGGCTTGCAGCATTGAATCAGGGTTCAAACTGTTTTACCATGGTGTGGATAGAAAGAGAAATGGAGTAGGAGTGGTACTGAAGGAGGAGTTGGCAAAGAATGACGTTGGGGTGAAGAGCGTGTCAGATAGGGTGATGTGCCTGAAGGTAGAAGTAGAAGGTCTGATGCTAAACATTGTCAGTGGTTATGCTCCACAGGTTGGATGTGACGTGGAGGAGAAAGATATATTTTGGAAAGATCTGGATGAAGTAAGAGAAAGTGTTCCAAGGGAGGAGAGAGTGGTGATTGGAACAGACCTGAATGGACATGTTGGTGAAGGAAACAGAGGGGATGAGGAAGTGATGGGTAGGTTTGGTGTCAAGGAAAGAAACCAGGAAAGACAGATAGTGGTGGATTTTGCCAAGAGAATGGAAATGGCTGTAGTAAACACCTATTTCCAAAAGAGGGAGGAACATAGAGTGACCTATAAGAGTGGAGGAAGGAGTACACAGGTTGACTACATTTTGTGTAGAAGAAGAAACCTGAGGGAGATTGGAGACTGCAAGGTTGTGGCAGGGGAGAGTATGGCCAGACAGCACTGGATGGTTGTGTGTAGAATGACTGTTGTGAAGAAGAAAAAAATAGTAAAATCAGAGAAGAAGACCAAGTGGTGGAAGCTGAGAAAAGAATAATGCTGTGAAAAATTCAGAGAGAAGCTGTTAAAATGTATGGGTGTTAAAAAAGAGCTTCCAAATGACTGGGCTACCACAACAACAGTAATTAGAGAGACAGGTAGGAAGGCACTTGGTGTGTCATCTCGACAGTGAATGGATGAAAAGGAAACCTGGTGGTGGAATAGTGAAGTGCAGGATGCCGTTCAAAGAAAGAGGTTAGCCAAGAAGAAATATGACAGTGAGAGGACTGAAGAGAGGAGACAGAAATGTAAGGAGATGAAACGTAGAGCAAAGAGGGAGATAGCAAAGGCAAAGCAGAAGGCATATGATGAGTTGTATGAGAGGATAGACACTAAAGAGGGTGAGAAATACTTGTAGAGGCAAGACAGAATGATCAGTCTGGAAAGGATGTGCAGTAGGGTGGGCTTGTTAAATATAGGACTAGTAATGTTCTAACAAGTGAGGAAAGTGTGATGGGAAGATGCAAGGAAAAATTTGAGGAGCTAATGAATGAAGAGAATGAACGAGAAAGAAGAGATGAGGTCTTATAAACTTTGGACCAAGAAGTGGGAAAGATTAGTGAGGGTGAAGTCTGGAAAGCTCTGAAAAAAATGAAGAAGGGGAAGGCAGTAAGACCTGATGACATACCAGTGGAGGTTTGGAAATGTCTTGAGAGAGACGGCAGTGAGGTTTTTGACCCAAATATTGAATGGTATATTTGAGGGTGAGAAAATGCCTGAGGAATGGAGAAGAAGTGTGCTGGTGCCCATTTTTAAGAACAAGGGTCATGTACAGTGCTGTAGCAACTACAGGGGAATTAAGTTGATGAGCCACACAATGAGGGAGAGAGTTGTGGAAGCAAGACAGACGAGGGGTGACTGTGAGCAGCAGTGTGGTTTCATGCCAAGAAAGAGCAGCACAGACACAATATTTGCTTTGAAAATGCTTATGGAGAAGTACAGAGAAGGTCAGAAAGAACTTCATTGTGTCTTTGTTGATTTAGAAAAAGCATATGACAGGGTGCTTAGGGAGGAGATGTAGTATTGCATGGGGACATTTGGAGTGGCAGAGAAGTATGTTAGACTGGTACAGGACATGTATGAAGACATCAGGACATGTATGAGGACAGCAGGACAGTGGTGAGATGTGCTGTAGGATTGACAGAAAGCTTCAAGGTGGAGGTGGGATTGCATCAATGATCAGCTCTGAGCCCCTTCTTGTTTGCTCTGTTGATGGACTGACTAACAGATGAGGTCAAGCAGGAATCCCCATAGACTATAATGTTTGCAGATGACATTGTGATCTGTGATGAGAACAGGGAACATGTGGAAGAGAACATGGAGGGATGGAGGTATGCACTTGAAAGAAGAGGAATGAAAGTCAGCTGTAGTAAGACAGAGCACATGTGTGTGAATTAGAGGGAGGCTGGTGGAACAGTGAGACTACAAGGAGCAGAGGTCATACAGGTGCAGGACTTCAAGTACTTGGAGTCCACTGTCCAGAAAAATGGGGAGTGTGATAAAGAGGTGAAAAAGAGAATCCAGGCAGGATGTAGTGGATGGAGAAAAGTTTCAGGAGTGATTTGTGACAAAAAGGTGTCAGCAAATGTCAAAAGAAAAATTTACAAGACAGTGGTGAGACCATTTTTCATTTACCCTTTATTTATACAGGTAGTCTCATTGAGTCAAACTCATTTTCAAGAGAGACCTGTTTTTGGGAGCAGATGGTGGGGGTTAAAGGCCTTGCTCAGGGGCCCAGAGTGGGGCAAATAAGGGTGGAGGCAGGTGTGGGTGTTTCACCTTTTCTACCCATAATTTGATGTTGACGTTACTGGGAGTTGAACCTGTGACTTTCTGATCACTGGTCCATCTTCTCTAACCTCTGCACCACCACTCCCCCAAACCAGCTATATTGTATAGTCTGGAGACTGTGGCATTGACAAAAAGACAGGAGAAGGAACTGGAAGTGGCAGAAATGAAAATGTTGAGGTTCTCCTTAGGAGTGACAAGGATTGATAAGAATAGGAATGAGATCATTAGAGGTACATCACATGTTGAACAACTGGGAGAAAAAGTTAGAGAGGTCAGACTGAGATGGTTTGGACATCCAGAGGAGGGACAGTGGGTATATTGGTAGAAGGATGTTAGAAATGCAGCTGTCAGCAAAAAGACAAAAAGGAAGGCCAAAGAGGTTATATTTAGATGCAGTTAGAGAGGACATGGTTGGAGTGAGGACATAGGATGCAGATGACAGTGAGATGGAGGAGGATGACTCACTGTGGCAACTCCTGAAGAGGGTAAAACCGAAAGAAGAAAAAGTACAAGATGAAAAGGTGAACACAGAGAAGCACAAACATGACAGAATCCCCATTTAAGTCATGGCCCCTGATGTCCAAAAACAAAATATACCTAACTTGGGTGGGCAGAGTGGAGAAAGACAGGACAAAGGGCAAAAAGCAAACCCAAGGATCAAATAGACTAAAACCTGACAGGTACAATAACTTGGGGAAAACCAAAATTGTGAACACACACACAAAGAAGCCCTAGGCATGTCCCCACAGGTGGCAAAAGTTCAGGAGGATGGCCCAGAGGCCATCCACCATGAGACAAGAGTTCAAGAGGATGGCTTGGAGACTCTCCAACATGGGTCAAGAGTTCAGGAGGATGGCTTGGAGACTGTCCAGCACCGGTCAAGCAAGAGGTGTTTTCTTGGACCCTCTCTGAGTCTGGCAAAGGAGAAGAGTCCTCCTGGACCCTCTCAGAGACAACAGGATCACAGAGGCTGCAGCAGACAACAAAGAACCAGAAAAGGGTGCTGCAGTGGAAGATTGGCCCATAGAGGCTACAGCAGGAGGGTTAGTGTGATTGCAGCAGATGACCCTCTCAGAGGTAGCAGAAAAACAGACACTGCAGCAGGCAAAGAGACAAAGGAGGCTGCAGCAGCAAACAAGAGATCAGAGGAGGGAGCTGCAGCAACAAATGATGGAGCAGAGGAGGAGGGAGCTGCAGTGACAGATGAGAAACCAGTGATGGACACTGAAGCAGATCAGGATCCAGTGAAGGGTGCAGCAGCAGATAAGGAACCACAGACAAGGGAGCTGCTAGAAGCCTAGCACCCACCATAAACCTGGGGTCCACCAGAGCTGAAGCAGCTGCAGGATGGGAGGTAGCGTGAGAAGCATCCTCCATGACCCCTTCAGAGGCAGAGAGAGAGAGAGGTGTCCTCCAGGACTCCCTCGGAGGCAAAGTGAGAAGTATCCTCAAAGACCCTCTCAAAGACAAAGTTATATATGTCCTCCAAGACCCTCTCAGAGTCAGATTAAAAGGCCACCTCCAGGATCTCCACAGAGACACAGGAAGGTGGGTCATTGTTGCTGACCCCCACAGAGATACAAGAAGAAGGTGGCTCGTCACCCTCGACACCCACGGACACACAGAAGGAGGTGGGTCATTGCCCTCAACATCTACGGAGACACAGGGCTAGCAGGCCCCTGAAAACTATGGAAAACTGGCCCGACAACTCTGGAGAGCAGAGGAGCTAAGTCTGGATATGGAGATGACCTACTGGAGCAGGGGGCCGGGCTTGGGTCTGCCATTGGGCCCTCTTATGGTGGCGGCAAGGTTTGATGTGGGGAGGATTTGTGGGCTGAACTGATCCCATGGATGACTCAGAAGAAGGACTGGACTCACCGGGGATCGGAGCAACAGGTGGCAGGAGAAGAGAAAGCATTGCACATATCTGTCTCCACACTTCCCCAAAAAGCTCCAACATCCCCCAGGGAATTACCCTTTCCCAGAAGCCAGGTGAATTTGTCCAAAAATATTGATGGAGGCCACAGATCACTGGAGGTGGCCACATAAGCCCTTTTTACCTTTTGAAGCCACTGGTAATCTCTAGGGGCGAGTTCCACAAGAAATGGACAGCCTGCTGTTTTTTTCTGTGGTCGGCTTATTTTATCATGGTTGGAGGTTGGATCCAAGCAGATGCATGAAATAAAATAAAAACTGACATTAAATAAACAAAAATAAATGGATGATGTGACAGCAGAAACACACAAATCAGGAGGTGAAGAAACACAAGGACACACAAGGAATGCAGGGAGAATCAGGACATCTGGTGGGTTGCCAAGAACAATCAGCCAATGGTGAAATGGTATTCGGAAGTGGTTTAAATAGTACTGAAGGAAAGAGGGAAACAAAAGCACCTGGATGATTGTTAATTAGGAACTGGTGTGAGCCCGTTATGTAAATACTGTGTAACCCTTTTCTGATGATGAATGTAAAAATATTAGACTGTCAGACGATAATGTTGTGACCACAATCCCTGTTTAAACAAAACCACAAAAGATGTTGAACCTGCTGTAGTTTCCAGGCCAGATTGTTAGCTGGGACTGTGATTTTTGTAATTTAACAACACTGGCATCGAGAATCAAAAAGTTACTAATAAAATGATGAAAACATGAACAAAAGAAATGTATCTTCACAGATTAGGAGATGGTGTAGAACATATGTACTGTATGTTTTGTGTCAAAAGCTCTGAGAAATTATAAGAACAAACCCTACTCTGCTATCTGCCATTATTGCTGTTATTGATCTACTCATGAATGTGCAGATTTCACTAACTTCTACAGTAGTGTGCATGTGCGAATACCTTTGCTTTTATGTACGTTACATTTTCCTTTAAAATGGTGCTGGTAGTTTCAAAACACTTCACTCTAAAACCTGGATTTAAAATGTTTTTTGTCAGGGAATTCAATCTCTGCTATTGGATAAACACAAGGCTGATGTAATAATTTGTTTAAATTTAACTTAAAAACAGTGTTGTGAAAACTGTGCCTCAGGGTTCAGCTTTCAAAAATTTACAATGGAGCATAAGCTTGATACAGTCTTTTTTCTTCTGATTCACACCTTCATACATATGACCAAAGCATCTCTTTTGCGAGCCAGTTTCAAAAAAGACTCTAATGACTCTCCAGTAGGAAGGGAGCGAGAATATTATGCATCTGAAACTAGCTTGCATAAAAGAGGATCTAATGTGGAGGATCTCCCTGTATAGGAAAACATTTTCAACTACATTTCAGAGGTCCTGCTTTATTTTTCTTTTATTTTTGACACAATTATTTTAATTATTTATCTACAGATAAAAATAACTACTGCATAAAATATGTAAACCTTTGAGCAGGATTTTGTTGTCTGACAAGACTAAGGCATATAATTGTTAATAAAAGAATGGGATTTTTTGATATGGCTCTTTTTAGTACCTGTCTTATCACAGCTTTTCTTCGCAACACAGAAATGTCAATATCTTTGCAAATGGAACAGGACTTTGTTTATTGTAAGCCTTGCAATTAATCATCCTCAAGTGGACAGCTCTTTATCCCACCACTTATGTGCAATTGATCAACCAGGAAAGAATAAGTCTTTATGCTGAATTTTACTTCCAATGGACAGTTAAAATGTGCTGAATCATGTTCCCCTCCATTGATGACATCTTTTCCAGCACCTTGTTTATCATTCTTTGACATCTCACCATGTTTTAACGGGAACACACTTTTTTTTAATCAAACTATCTTACATCTTTATTGGACCAACTTCAAAACTTTGTTTAGGGGATGTTTTGCTGACACTCATTTTATAAACAAACAAAAAAATTCATAAGGTGATTAAACAACCCGCAGTCCATAACTCCCATATAGGTATGTCTACATAAATAACTCTAACTAGATAACTGCAGGAAAAGCAATATTCTAGTAATTAACGTGAATGCAAAATCTTTTAATCTTCCTGAGATAACTGCAGGAATAACTTATTTACACACCGGTATTGATGGGTTGAAACTTCAATAAAGCTCATTTAAGTGAAGAATAATGCAAGCTAGACAAAGTCTTGCATACTTTGATGGGTGTTTGTACTCCTAACAAAAAATATCTTGAATTCATGAAGGACAGTTTGAAAACTGGACCAAAAATCAACAAAATATGTGGACCAGTGTCTAACAAATATGACACTGAAGCCATGTCTGTATTTATATCAGAGTCCTCAGCTAAAAGACCAGATTGAATGCATGAGCTTCATGGGCAGATACAACATGGTCCACAAAGAATCCAACTAAATCAACTCCAGAGAACTGCATAAAAACACACAATAATGAACAGGCAAGGTGTGATGTGCCAATCTCCAGCATTTTAAACCCATAAAAACAACGTCAGGTGTTTGGAAATGCTGATGCAGGAACATTTTAGAATAAACTCTCACAAATAGACACCTTCATCAGCACATACACAACTACATCAAGAAATAAGCCACACATCAATGCAAACAAAGCATATAAAAATATGTGCACGAGCCCGTTTGATAAGCGCACACACATGCACATTTGTTCATTCAGCATTTTAAAGCAAACCATTAGTCGCTCAATCAGGCACACCACACAAGGGAGAGAGAGCTAATTAACGGCCATATTGAAACACCAAGCCTCGCACTTTTATCAAGGTTTCAGGAAACACGAGTCCTCACAAATACCATTTTGTTCTTTTTCTCTCTGCCTGTTCATCAGTCTTTCACTGTCTCTGTCTCTATCCCATTTGATATTACTTAATGAATCCAATTTATACTGAATAAAATTAGCTTAACAGACTGGAAAATACAACAAAAACAATAACTTAGGCCAAGACAAATTGGATGAATGTTGCACAATGTTTATTAAAGAAAAGCATCAAGTAATCATCCATTTATTCATTTTCTGTAGCCATTTGTCCTTTTCAAGGAACGTGTGGTGGTCTGGAGTTTGTTTCAGCAGTTACTGAGCAAGGACTGGAGGAAACCCTGAAATGGTTGCCAGTCCTTCACAGGACCAACACAGACACACAAAACAAACTCCTATGGCCAATTAGGAATCATCACTGATACTATCATGCAGAACATGAAGGAAACCCACTGGAGGAACATAAAACTGCATCACTTGAATGCAAATAGGCTCAGCAGAAATGCAGGTCTGCTATTTCAGACCAGTTTATAAAGTGCCAATTCAGAGCATTTCTCATTTTAGTGCAAGTAACAAAAATCTAACGGATTGAATTTTCTATACTGTTTCATGCAGTCCAGAACAGTTTAATTTACTGCATTAAATCTGTTTCATTCCAGGACAGCAAATCTAATACAATCATGTTCAGATTCAAATCCAGTTACATACAGTCCAGATCAAGCTAGTTCAAATATGAAAGAGTGCTGTTTCTTAATCCCACTTACAAGTTCAAGCTGTACTAAACGAATATTGTTAATGGTAAAATGTCCACATTTATATAGAGCTTTTGTTAAACTCACCCAGGTTCTGCATATACTTTACAATGTCTCTCATTCACTCAGTTCCCCCCCCCCCCCCCCCCCACACACACACACTTTTTATTGCCCGCAGCCCAAGGTTAAAGGCCTCTTCATGTCTGTGCTTGTTTGTCTGTCCTATGAGCAAATTATTTCATTATTTCATAGATCACTGATAGGATTTTTTAAAAACTTTCGGAAAGTAATCATTTCATTTAATGTTTATAGACTTTTGGAGTCAACCTAGTTTAAGTGGAAAACCACAACCAACTAATCTTACAAAACACAAAACTGGCTTTATCTCAGTCAGGTTTACAGATACTGGAGTAATGTTTTGTGTGGTAGTAGCTGAGATTCATCCACAACTTATTTTTCAAGGATTCATGTTTCTTTATTTGTCATTCTGAACAGCAGCATGGACATGAGTCTGTGTGAGCAGATGAGTAAGAATGAACACAGCAGCATGAAACAAATCAGCAGCAACATGATGTGATTTTTCACAGTGATTATCCTGGTTAGAGATTCATGAGTCTAACAGCCTCAGGGTAGAAGCTGTTCCTCAGTCTAGTGGTTCTACACTTAATGCTCCTTAACCTCCTTCCTCAATTCTCAAAGAGTTAGGGAGCTGGTGTCTCACTGCAGTGGGGCTAATAATCCTGGAGATAGGGAAGGGGCCAATGTATTGAGGTGCTATCTTACGGGGGGATGCTCTTCAGAGTGATATATCGGGTGGACAGCCATACTCTTTGTCCCACTTGGTATGTGGATGCTGTAGAGCGATGAGCGGTGAGCCTCTTGGTCTGGGCTGCAGTACGAAGTAGAGCTGGCCTGGTTTGACGCCAGATGCGTTGACATCATCTGAAATGATGCTGGACTGATGGGACCATGCAGTCTGTCTCCAGGCTGGGGATGGAAGGGGGGGGGGGGGCATGTAACATAGGGAGGCTTCAAATAGGGACATACATACCTGTGGCGGTGGATCTGTGGGCATTATGGGCGTATTCCACCCACACCAGGTGTTGGCTCCAGGATGAGGGGTTCTTTTCGGCAATGCAGCAGAGGATGGTTTCCAGCTCCTGGTTGCAGCATTCAGCCTGGCCATTGGACTGGGGGTGGTAGCCCCAGGTGAGACTGGTGGAAGCCCCTAGGGATTTACAAAAACAGTGTCATACCTGCGAGACAAACTGGGGACCACGGTCAGAGACCACATCGATGGGGATGCCATGTATCCTGAAAATGTGCTGGACCATAAGTTGTGCCGTCTCGAGGGCCGAGGGAAGCTTGGACAGAGGAACAAAATGAGCGGCCTTGGAAAAATGGCCTGTAACGAAATCAATGGCGATGTGGGACAAGGGACGGCTAGGAGTGGGCAGGGGCTAAAGAAGTCCTGCCGGGGGTTGAGTTCCCATCTTGTTTCTGGCACAGGTGGGGCAGGCAGCGACGAAGGCCTTAACATCAGGCGTCATGGAGGACCACCAGAAATGCGCCTTGGCCAGAGAAAGCATGCGGGCGGTACCTGAGTGACAGGACAATTTGTTGGTGTGAAGCCAGTGTAGTACCTTAGACCTCAGGCAAGACAGGACGAATAGGGTTCCATGGGGTCCGTTGCCGGGGTCAGGTTCAGTCTTTTGAGCCTCGCTGATCTCGCTCTCTATGGGCCAGGTGAGAGCTCCAACAATGCATGCGGGGGAGATGATGGTTTCTTCAGGCTCGGGAACGTTTGGGGGGGGGGGGGGGGG
>NC_056505.1:34644062-34677995 GCF_014905685.2 Nematolebias whitei
GGGGGGGGGGGCAAATTGGCGAGACAGTGCTACAGGCTTGACATTCTTTGAGCCAGGTCTGAAAGTCAAAATGTAGTTAAAGTGATTAAAGAATAGGGACCAGCGAGCCTGTCGTGGGGTTAAACGTTTAGCATCCCTGAGGTATGTCAAGTTTTTATGGTCACTCCATATTAAGAAGGGAGTTTCAGTGCCTTCTAATGAGTTCCGCCATTCCTCAAGGGCTAGTTTAACTGCTAGGAGCTCATGGTTGTCCACATCATAATTTCTATGAGTGGAGCAGGAGGCTGCCATCTAGGGGACCAGGGGGAGCAGGTGGTGGGGGTTAAGGGCCTTTCTCAAGGGCCCAGAGTGGGGCAAATGAGGGTGGAGGAAGGTGTGGGTGTTTCATCTTTCCCACCCACCTTTTTGATGTTGCCAGTACGGAGAGTTGAATTGACAACCTTCCGATCACAAGCCCACCTTCTCAAACCTCTGCGCCAACCTCTTTTAAAATTTTAGATTTTTTTTTAATGAAAAAACACTTATCGTACTTTTACTTTATCTGTGAGATAAATGATGGGAATAAATGTTATCATCGTTCACATGCAGTAGTATGTACATAAAAAGACAATATTTAAAAAAACACTCATGTTGTTAACCAAAGAATGTCATGTAAGTTTAATTTCATATTCCTAAATATAGATTGACCAGACTATTATGTTAGGAGTAGTTTATCATTTTTAGATACATATTTATTTTCCTGCCAATGTTTGACAAGATCTGGGCTTATAAAAACATATTAGTGCATCTCAGTGTTTGAAGCTGCACAGACAGTATGTTCTGCAAGCGTGCAGTTTATACATTTGCCTGGAAAACAAATTATACGCTTGTGATTGTGAGAAGTGTGGAAGAAGATTTTCCATTAGTCACCCCTTTAAAATTATTCATTAGAAGGAGAAGGTTGAATACTCCCTGCAAACTTGGAGTTGGTTTGACTTGTTCATGCTTTCCATTGCTTTTGCTGAAACACAGACCAGTATTAACACTTTGGTGTTTGGCAGCATCCAAGCATGAGAAAGGTCACTATTGAATATTGGATTGCCATGTCTAAATCTAAGATGGCTACCATGCATACACCGTATACTGTATATACTGTATATATTAGGGATGCACCGATCCACTTTTTTTGCTTCCGATCCGATCCCGATACCTAAATCTGAATATCGGCCAATACCGATACCGATCCAGTTCCGATATCATCATCATCATTGATTTTATATGAGGCTGTAATAATCTCCTCTCAAGTACAATTTGTACAAATATATACATGCATGTCCAAAAAGGCAACTTGAGGTAAGTTTTATTAATTTTGAATAAGTTTTAAAGTTAGAATTAAATTCTGCTAACACAAAACATGTTTATTTTTATTCCTAGTTTTCAAGTGGATATTAAAGTGATTAATTTAAGTGATTGTTTAAAGTTATTTTATATATTTTTTTTTAAATAAGGGGCAGATAAAATATATTTTTTTCTTCTTTCTGAACTCTTTTCATTCAGTATTTTCTTTTTGATGATTTTTTTTATTTTGTTTCTTTTAAATGAATGAATAAATGAATTAAATTAAATAAAATATTAAATGGCTTAAAACACCTGCTAAGTTCATGGCAAAAACCAACAGACATGTTCCTGTTTTTAGTATATTACATCACTTTATAATGTAGCTGTCTTTTGTTTTTAATATATATAATTTTCAAATCATGTTTTTTATGATTGTCTACTGTTGTACTGATAAATATCTCCTGGCGGGTAAACTATATCTTGGATGCAAATATCAAACTGTGAAATCCTTCGTCCCATAGTCTTGTCAGTGCTGGGAAAATAAACTAGGGATAAGTGAACTGGAGTATTTGAACATTTAACTGGTCTATGTAGATGTAATTGTGCTGTGAGCTATCTGTCTAACAATGTCAACAGGCCTTGTGCTTGTGCTCTCAGTTACTACATTTCCACTTGAGTGATGTTTTAGAGCTGCCTCTGCAAGGCCGACCTGACCAATGTATGCATTTATGCGTGTGATGTGTGTGTAAAGACAGACAATACCTACTTGTGATGGGCATGCCTTGCCCCTGTGAAGGGGCAAGGCATGCCCATGCAAGGCAAGGCACACACCTAGTGAAACATAGTCACAAGTGACAAAGCTTTCTTATCATCAAACAGGAGAGGAGATAAGGGTTAGCTTTCTTTAAGGCATTTGGCTTAATTCAACTGGACAAGTGAACATGCATAAAGATTTCAGAAAATGATAAGTGACATATTATCTCATTTAACTACACATATTCAGAGACAATTTCCATTTAATGCCAGCTATCGTTGAGTCCATTACTGTGTGACTAACCATTTGTCAGAAATGAGGATCCATAGAAACAACACCGCTGAGTAAATCTTTAAATTATCAAACTCAATTGCTTCACATTTCCCTTCTTTTGTTCCTTTTGAACCCCTTAATTATATGTGACAGCAGAGACAAAATGCTTCTGTGTGCCTCCGAGTTAATTTGGCTGCCATTATTGGTAACATCAGTGGGTTCTCCTGAAGCAGGTCCAGAGGCAGCTGTGCATGCTGGAATCACAGGACCACCTCTCAAATGCCTCTCAGGAGAAATATTTTGTTTTTGGATTCATCTTTGTTTTAAGAGATGATGAAAGCTTCAATGTCAAGTACAGTAGTCCCTTGTTTATCGCGGGGAATCCTTATCCTGAAGCCCCGCGATAAGAGAAAAACAACGAAGTAGGAATAGTAGTACAAGTAGTAAATATGAATTTATTTTAGTGTGTGTATATATATATATATATATATATATATATATATATAATATATGTTATGATTTCAGCTCTCTGCAACTTTCCAGCGCTCTCGGCCACACCCACTCCTCCACTGCATAGTGGAGATCAGCTGATCAGCTGCAGGAGGGAGCTTCTCCTGCAAGCTGTGGGCTGCACACAGGTGCTAAATAATTTATTTTAAATAACATTTCTATGCCAATTGTTTGGCTCATCCATCAATCAACCAATTGTGTGTCATGTCCAATCCTATTTAGAAAAAAACGTGATATAGCAAGTCAGTGAAAAACGAACTACAAAGTAGCAAGGGACTTCTGTACAAGTGTTGCACTTTTCTAGTCTAATTCAACTTTTAGTGAGGACTTTTGTGATTCATCTTTAAACTCTCAAGACTAAACCTTTTGTTTCATCATATGTTTGCTGTTAGTTCCCACATCTCCATCAGTTGTCTGCTTTCTACAAAAGCCACTTAGTTTTTATAATATGGTTTGCTCTGCAAAGTATTTAACAGGAATTTCTTAAAATGCCGTGTTTTCCCACCACAATCAGCTTTTATCAACTCACTACATCTTTATATCCGAAACTCTAAAGACAAAAGGCAAGCCAAAAAAATTCACAGCTTGTTTTAGCATACATAATTACTGGGAGATGGAACACCTGAGCTTCTGAAAAACCTGCTGCATCTTTGTCCCACTTTTCAACATAAATTGCAAACAACAAAACAAACGTGTTTGGCAGAACTGTGGTGCCTGGCTTAGAACTGTCGCTTCACAGCAAGGATGCACAAACCAATTCATTTTCATTCATATTGTGCATATTCTCAGCAGAAATCATCTCAAGGTCTGTGGCAAAGAAAGTAAATAAGTGCAACTCAGTTGGAATTACATACAATCCAATTTGGTTCGTGATTCACAATATCAATGGCATTTCATCCATTTATTGGCACTGGACATCAAATTCAGGGAAGACTGAATGTGGCGTGGATGTTGGTCATTTCATATTGAACCTGGAAATGGATCATTCTAGTTCATAAGTTGGGCTGGAGTTCATAGTTTAGTCTAAACATCTTGTTTAAAGATAGAAATGAATTCATGTTTTAAACCTTTATGTGACTCTAAGACAGCTGTCACAATAAGAGTAAAATAATAAAAAAAATAATGCCACTACATAAGAAGATGCATCAGCATCAGCCTTCTGTCATAATCAGCTGGAAAATACTGGCATATCAGACAGTGAAAAAGCTGCACTACAATCTACACTACATCTCTGCAGATTTTCTCCATGTTCTCCAGGGTAACAGAAAGATATGAATTGAACAGATAAATGGAATTAAGCTCATTCTCATAAGTTTTTATTATCAGCAGTTTAAAATAATGTATTGATTTTTTTTCAAAGAAAAGAATATATTGAGCCATTATAGTTCTCTGAAATATGAGCTTTTTGTAAAACTTCATTTAAATGTTTCATAAAAATCAAACTGACTGAAATGAGTTTCCTGAAAAGGGGATTAGATTGAAATCCACATTAATACCACTCTTCACAGTGTGGCATTATTGACATCTTGAATAAATGTAATGATGTAATGAGAAATAGGCTGCATTCATACCCACTGTGTCCTTGTTTGTGTGTGTTTGAGTTCATGGCGAGTAATGAATAAAAACTCCACAGTGTAACAAATTCCCTGACCCTCAATCAACCTCACTGCTGATCCTTTCATGCTACTGTGACCACAACAAACAGTAAAATCTGAGTCTTCCCCAAGGTCTCCTCCACAGGGAGGTGTACTCATGAGTCATCATAATCAGATACCTTAACCACCTCAGCTGGGTCCTTTCAGTTTGGAGGAGCCGCTCCACGCATTATCCTTAGACCTGTGCCAGGCCACTCTTCAGAGGAAGCTCATTTCAACTGCTTCAGAATTTCTCTCTCCTGCACAGATTCACCACCTTAATTTGGTCCAGGTGTTTGAGTACTCCTGCAGTCATGGGGTCTATGTTCTCCTAGTCATTATTCCCTGGGAAGATTGCCTCAAACAAGTAAGAGATTTGAAAACTTTAATGGACAAAAATCAACTTCATCATGAAACCTCATGCCAAATAGGAAAATTGGGACTATCATATTTATGAGGTTAAACCCAGAGAGACACAGACTGAGGGAAAACAGAGTCAAATTTGTAATATAAATAAAGTGGTTTATTTACAGTGATGTGATATTTACAACATATATCACAAGGGAACCTGGGAAAACTTGTGGAAAGAAGGATAGAATGAGTCCAGGATAAAGGAGGAATAATTGAATGATCTCAGGATTTTAGTTCTTACTCAGAGGTGGAGATCTTGATGCCTTAAAAGGAGGGTAGATAATTCCAGGTATGGGTAAGTTGCAGGGCTGGTGGTGGAATTGCGGCTAAGCAGCAGAAGGTAAGAATTGTTGTTTTGCAGGCACGAGGAAGTAGATGAGGAATCCAGGGTTGGAGACTCAGGATACAGGTACTAGAAGCATGAGGAGAAACCAAGGTAAGTAACAAGTTTTAAGTTCAAGAATCACAAGGAGGCCGACAGCTAATACCATTTGGTATGTAAAGCTCCAGCAGGGAAAGGAACTCTTCTGCGGCCTTTTACTTCCTGGAGCTCGTTAATTCAATTCAATTCAATTCAATTCAGTTTATTTATATAGCGCCAAATCACAACAAAGTTGTCTCAGGGCACTTTACAGGAACATTCACATACATAAAAGCAGTGGTGGAGAAAGTACTCAAACACTGTACTTAAGTAAAAGTACAAATAAACAGACAAAAATGTACTCTAGTAAAAGTAGAAGTACCCCATTAACATTTTTACTTAAGTAAAAGTAAATAAGTACTTGCTTTTAAAATACTTAAAGTATTAAAAGTAAAAGTACTTCCTGAATGTATTACATAATGCAGTGCTCTACATATCTTTAAGTCTGCCTACCATATGTACATTTTCTGTAGTACATTAATAGTGTTGAGTCATTTTAATGAACAATGCTGCAGATAATACATGTTTTTATTGTGTTTACTCTGTGACACAGTTCACAGTTGGACTTGTGATTCTGTGCGTCAGAATTTCAGGGATGACCTGCAGAGTTAAATGTCATTAATCAAAATAAGAAAGAGGAATTATTATACCTTTGAAAGTTTTTATTTAACACAAATCAAAACCAATGTGTCATTTTAACTGCAGTAAACACATTTAAAGAAAAGTTGTCTGTCTGCCTGAACAAAAGGAGCATTAGACACAACTATTCATTCATTCAACCTTTATTTAAACAGATAAATCACATTGAGCCTCGAAGAATCATTTACAAGTGAGACCTGTTTGGACAGACAAAAAACAGTGCTTAACTGGACACATGTAGGAATTGGAGGCGAAAAAAATTCCTATCAGACTTTTTTCTTGGCTGAGAAAAACCCCTAATATTGAAAAAACACCTCGCACAAACAAGCACATATTTACGTAGACATTCTGCCATCGGAGACGAGAGCGGTCAACAAAGCCTATAGATGCTCTCGAGGTCACTGTAATCAGTCAATGTCCTCCGGTGAGATCCATAAACATTCTCGAGGTATGTCGAGAAATGGCCAAGAATAACCTCTATGAGAATCCAGAGTCCTGAAATGATGACATACAGTTTTTTTCAGCGGGGTTTCATCTGGTTATCAGTTGGAAATTCCTCAGGGAGGGGGTGGTGAGTGTCAGATCACATTTTTTCCAGGCGACTTTAGATAAGCTGGCCTTCAAGGACAACCAAGGTGACCAACATTTAGATAAACACACAGTTGTTTTGGCGACAGGCAGAACTTAATGACATCAACCTTGAGTCTATGTTGGTCCACTTGGTTCTGAAATGTCCAAATTAACATGACCACACCGATGGAACGTGACTGAGTAAAATCCCCGAGATCTGATCCATTCAGCCCAAAGCATTTGAGTCCGGGTACACGAGACACAAACCAAGCCATCAAAAAGGCAAGCAGCGTGATCGGGTCCAAATTTGCTGCTGACGACTTCCTTGATTGTAGCTAAAACCAGCACCAGCTGAATCCAAAAAGCAGGAACCAGTTATCGAAAATCCAATTAAATATGCGTCCTTGACATCCACAGATGGCAGCAGAGATAGACACATCATCAAGTCTTCCAGTCAATGAGATATCCAGCTGCGTACGTGCCAACAGGGTAAATCGGCTCGCCCAAAGTCTGTCTTCTCTTCGAAGAAATGTTGTAAATTGAGATGAGGGACCAACTGGTCAAAACAAGTCCATAATTATGGTTCGGAAGAAATGCAAGAGAGTCTCACAGCAATTTCACAGACAGACAGAACAGCAAAGCAAAGCTAGCAACTAACAAAGGAACAGGCTCTGATCATTTCAACTGATATTTCAACTCCAGTTTGTCATCAACTCTAGTTAAAATACTGTCTATTCAACCTTGTAATGGGTCAATATTGAACAGTATTTTAACTTCCTGACACCATTTTTAAAACTTGGACCTGAGTGTTGAGACAATTGGAGACATCTCTTGTCTCCTAACATCCCATGAACTGACACATTTTAATATTGCAGCAATAATTTCTTGTTCAAGTTCAGAAGAAGTTGGTTTTCAAAGATTTTTGAGTACAATCTGGCTCTTTTGGGAGAGAGAATCTGTCCTGCTGTACTGAGCAGCCTTTCAATAATCTTTCAATAAGGCCATGGGTGGTACATATCTTCTGGGTGACTCTTGCGGTGGAATACATTTTGGGTGTGTTAGTGGTGCTGTGGGTGCACCCAGTTCAGTGACATACATACTAGAATATATGTCATTGGTCCAGCTCTTCTTTAAGGCAGGTCTAACGTTACCTGCCCACTTTGCAGTGTTTCATTGGACCAGCACTCCTCTCACCATTAGTTACTTTCAAACTAACGAACAAATCAAAAAGCCACAACATTAATGTAACTTGTAATGCAATGCGTTATAAAAATGTAGTGTAGTAGAAAGTACAGATACTTGATGTAAAATGTAGTGAAGTAAAAGTATAAAGTACCCACATTTAACTCTACTTAAGTAAAGTACAGATACATGAAAAATGTACTTAAGTACAGTAACGGAGTATTTGTACTTATTACATCCAACCACTGCATAAAAGCCAATTAGTTAAGTTCTCTATCTAAGGAAGTTAGGGAGATGAACTACAGCTGTTGCTCAATGGTGCAGCCCAGGAACCAGGAACCTGAGTAAAGAGCTGAAACCCTACAGAGACACCACCGAGAAGCCAGCCAGACTTTTATTTTAGGTTTTTGCTTTTTTATTATGCTATTTTGTTTTGCCCCATTTCCTTGGCTTTGGTTTGTCTTGATTTGCTCACATTGTATTATAGTTTCCTTATCCCCTTTATACCATGCAGTAATATGATTACTGGAAATATAAGGCCTTGTCAAATAAAAAGCACTAAAAACTTAAATGTATGCAACATTTATCCTACCTGTGCTTCTCCTCCACTCCACAGAAGAATGAGCTTGTCATGTTTCTGCTAGCATGTAGCCTACCTTTATTCTTTGTAACCTTCAAATATTTAAAAAAAAAGAAAAAAAAAAAACAAGTTAGTAATCTATTCATAAAGTGGCACAACATTGTCAGCTCTACAAAGCACTGGTGAAAAATGAAAGTATAAGAATAGTTGTGTAGGAACATGAACCGTATGGATCTAGTATGTTTATGACATCATCAAACATGGATACATTTTCCAACACTCACAGGACACATGTTTCACTCTCACATGAAAACTCTTCTTTCTCCTCAAAGACTACATGCACCACCATGAATTCCAGCTGTCACTGACCCCTAACCTCGTCTCCATGAAAACAAGGAGCCTGGACCCTAAAACAATCTCCCTTATCTGACAAGTAATCCTGGCCATAAGAAGTTTCTCAGTGTGCCTAACTTTCTGTGAACCTCTGAATAACCACAGAACTAAAACTGAGTAATTGTCATTATTCCATTTTTGTTGTTTCCATGTGTACATCATATAATTTCATGATTTAAATGTGTGTGTTATTTGAATCAATGGTGTTTCATTTATAGTAGTCCCTCACTTATCGTGGGCTTTACGTTCCGGAAACGCCCGTGATAGGTGAAAAAACGCAAAGTAGGAATGCTATATTAATTTTAGTATTTATATACAGTACTCCCTCGCTACTTCGCGATTCATTTTTCATGGACTCGTTCTATTGCGATCTTTCAAAATAAGGTTGAACATGACACACAATTGGCTGATTGATGGATGAGCCACATGATCGGCATGGGATTTTTATTTAAAATAAATTATTTAGCGCCTGCTGCACAGGTCTGTGTGCAGCCCACAGCTGCAGAAGCTTCCTCCTGCAGCTAATCAGCCAATCTTCACTCTGCAGTAGAGAAGTGGGCGTGACCAAAAGTGCTGGCAGCACACACACACAAACACACATATATATATATATATTTTTTTCTTCTTTCTGCTGCTCCCTGCAGGGCCTTGCTCAAGGAGCCAGAGTGGGACGAATGAGGGGGCAGGTGTGTGTGCTTCACCTACCCCACCCACATTTTTAATGTTGTTGGTACCGGGGCGTGAACCGGCGATCTTCCGATCACAGGCCCACCTTCTCTAACCTCTGCGCCTCCACTCCCCGTATATGTATGTGTGTATATATATTAAAATAAAGTTCTACTTACTACTGTACTACTATTCCTACTTCACGTTTTTTCACTAATTGCGGGGCTTCAGAGTACGGATCCCCCTGCAAGAAACAAGGGACTACTGTACTTTATATTTTAAGGCTTCTCACGCTCTTGCAATGTTCTTAACAATGTTCTAAACATTGCTCAATAATCCAGGTAGAAGCAAGGACTCTTAGCAAGGATAAAAACATCATCATTCTCCCAGCAGACAAAGGAAGGTGCACAGTGATTTTGAACCAGAAATACTATCATAAGAAAGTTATGACACTCCTTAGTGACTTAAAAACTTATGAACCTCTGAAAAGAGATCCAGGAAGTGGTTACAAGAAGAAATTGATAGATTGCCTGAAAATTTTGGAGCAGGACAAGGCTATTGACCGTATTCTGTACCACAGACTGTACCCAGGGGAGGCCACACCTAGTCTGTATGGTTTACCTAAAATCCACAAACAAGGTGTACCTTTAAGACCAATTGTTAGCATGATTAACTCTGTCACTTACAATGTTTCCAAATATCTGGCGTCTGTACTCATCCCTTTAGTTGGCAGCTCAGAACACCACATACAGAACACCATGGACTTTGTGGATAAGGTGAGGGATGTCATCATGGAGACTGATGAAACAATGGTCTCTTTTGATGTCACATCATTCTTTACATGCATTCCTGTTGATGATGCAGTAGAGGTGGTCAGTTTAAGATTAAAATCAGACACCACTCTGAGCAGCAGGACCACGCTTTCCACAGAACAATTTAGTCAAATTTGAAACTGTGCCTGCAGTCAACCTACTTCACATATGGGGAGCAATATTATAGGCAGAAACATGGGTGTGCTATGGGGTCTCCAGTTTCTCCTATTGTTGCCAACCTGTACATGGAGGAGATAGAAAAGAGAGTCTTGACGTCCTTTTCAGGGACACCACCAAGTCATTGGTTCAGGTATGTTGACGACACCTGGGTTCAAATTAAATCTCAGGAAGGCCAACATTTTACTGACCACATCAACTCTGTGGATAAATACATCAAGTTCACACGAGAAGATGTAAAAAATGGCAGATTGGCTTTCTTGGACTGTGAGGTCTCAGTCTCTAATAGAGGACATTTGCAAACTGAGGTGTACCGCAAACCCACCCACCCAGACCAGTATTTGCAGTTTGACTCCCATCAACCTTTGGAGCACAAGTTAGGAGTCATCAGGACTCTGTATCACAGAGCAGACCGCATCCCCACTAGCTCAGGAGCCAGGCAGAAGGAGAAACCCCACACAAGACAGGCTCTAGAGCAAGCATGGGCAAACCCCGGCCCGCGGGCCTTATACAGCCCGTTGGGCTTTATAATTGGCCCACTGAAATTGTCCAAAATTTGGACAATAAATTTTTTATTTTTTTTAAATATACTTTATTTTTCAGGGGTGTTGAGATAAAAATTTAGGGGTGCTTAAGCACCCCCAAAAAGAGGTTAAAATCGTCACTGGTTCAAATTATATTTAATAAACTGAAACTAATAGGAAAAAAAACTGGTGTCATTGTACCTGTTGTTCCAGCATTTCCTCAGTAGAGGTTGACTACAGACACTGGCATGTATTAGAGACAAATTAACAATGGAGAAGAAGTAATTTCTTCTTCTACGCTTTTATTTTTACTTTGGCCTACGGACTCGTCTGTAGAAACGTGGTTTTTTTTTTCTCTAGATGGCCTCCCTTCTCCCCTTACAGCCATCCTCTCCACACCATTATTATGAAATATTTATTCTAGTGACTATCTAGTGTAGTTTTTTTTTTTTTTTTAATAGGATAGAAAGAAAGAAAAGACAAAGTAAGACTCCTAAATATAAGAAATATACACAAAGAGAGCACACAGCAAAACACCCGGCCACTGTCTGTTCACCTGCAAAGAACATGACAAAACATAGCAACAAAATACATATGTATAAAGAACTTAAAATATTCATGGCTTTGCAGTAAGTTTCCATAAATATATATACCCAAACCTACGCCTATATACATACATACATACATACATACATACACATGAATATACATTCACATACATATCTATATATCTATATATCTACATATAAAGCCTACATAAGCATCCCTGCTTCTATTTGTGTGTGGTTGTGAGCATGCATAAGTGTATAAGGCTTCTCTAATAGAACATTTAATAGTAACTGTGAAGCAGCAGAGACCCGACCCCCAAGACCAGAGGTAGACGAAAAAGGGGGGACCAGAGCCCAAGACCCCAGGAGGGACCCCGACCGCGGAGCCCCCAGAGCCACCCACACAGGACGAACCACTCACCCACCCCCCAGAAAGGACCACAGGGGAGAACCGGAAGATCCCCACCAGCGACCACATACAGTGACCCCCCGGGGCCAACAGCGACAAACTCATAGGCCTCCGTCGGAACCCGCCGCACCGATGTAGGTCCAGGTCCGGGCACCGAGGCCCGGGCACCGAGGACTCACACCACCCAGGCCAAGGCCCGACAGGGCCAGAGGACCCGAGCCCCACCAGGCAGACACCAGGCCGAGCCGACACACGCCCAAGTGCCCAGCCCCCGACACCAAGAGCACCAAGCACGCCGGCAGGCAAGGGCACACCCCACCAGGGGGCCGCGCGATAGGGGCGCGATGCCAAGCACCCCCAGTTGTATCAAAGAGGGGGCAGTCCGAGTCTCGACCTAACAAATACCCATTCATACACAGACACAATCACACAATCCCAACCTCAGTCTCACATTCACTCACTCAAAGACATACAATAACAATACATTTCATTCTTATTCCCGATACGCACTCTATACCCCCCAGGTCCAAGACATGTATCCGCCCTCTACAGGGGGCAGCCCATGCCCAAACCCAGGAGGTAAACCCATTCATTCTCGAGCGGAGAAGAGCCAATACCCCAGACCCGGCCCAGGCCATGCCCCGCCGACAGGATACCCCCCCACCATGAAGAGGACACGCCACCGACCACCCCACACACCGCCAACAACCAAGCACGCGCCCCCAGCCGACCGCCCGCCAGGCCCCGGCAGCCACCCCGGCCAGCGGGCCAACCATGGCACCCAAGAGCCAAGCTCAGGGGGTCCAAACAACCCCAGGGAGAGCACAGTGCCAGCACTGCCCACGGCAACCCCCTAGACCCTGAACCCCCACATAGTCCTGGTCAACACCCGACGGCCTGCCCTTCTCCCGGACCCCACCCCCGGAATGGCAGTCAGGGAACTAGGGGGGTAGGAAGAAAAAAAATAAAATAAATAATAATAATAATAAGACCCCGACACATACACCCTGTAGAAACGTGTTTATCAAAGAAAAGAAAAGTGTACAGTGAGTGCAGAGTGTTTAATATGGAGTGGACAACAACTTATTGTTTCACTGAGGTCCAACCAAAGGCAGTTTTATGCCAAGAAACTGTTGCGGTTTTCAAAGAGTACACTTGCTAACTATGCTAGCAAGCCTTTCTCCGATGGCGATTTTATTAAAGAAACTTGGTAAAAACAGAGCAGGTCTATTGTGTCCGGAGGGCAAAGACAATTTAGAAAAAAATCAGTTGATCACGCAGGACTAGACTCGCCTTGTGGAACTGACTGATGAAGATTTAGCTAGCAAAATAAGTTAAAAGGCAGATAGAGTCATTTAAGTTACGGTTTACTGGATGAAAGTAATAAAGGACACTGCTCATCTCCTATTTTTTTTAATCTGCGAGATTTACGACAGTTTTGAGATAATGGAGGTTTTTTTTGCCCTGGAGTCTCTGAAAGGAAAAACATGGAGAGAGGATTTTTATAACTGTCTGCTGTCATGAGAGAATGAAGCTTCTGTGGAGTACAGTTCAGTATCACAACGGACAGATCACCAAATTTAAGTGGAAAACATGTCGGGCTGCTGAAAAAATCCAGGATAAAGTGAAAGGAAAACCTCGACCTGGATGTTATTTTTCTTCACTGCATCAGGAATCGCTGTAAGACATGCTTTGCGAGTGCGTGTGTGAAACTGTTAATTGTGTGTGGATTATCAAAAAAAAGTGCAAGACAAAAACGTGTGAAATATTGTGCAGGTACTCTGTTGTGATGCTGCATAGAGGAGCTGCAGGAGGATGATGTCTGCTTCCATTCCCAATCTGCCACAGCTGACCTGTCATCAACTTTAGATCCTGTAGTTGTAAAAAGTTTTGTGAGGAGTTTGTAGAGGTGAGCTGCCACTTTTTCTTTACTTTTCTCCTGTATCCATTAGCATAGTGAGGTAAGAGACTTATGGTTTGGTTCATTTTATTTTTCTTCAGGTACGAGAAAATACAGTGGTTTGTTTTGTTTGTTGTTTTGGCCTGAAGTTGGTAAGACTCCACAAAGTCAATAATTTCACTATTGTAAATAAAATCACTGTTCTATCATATGATCCTGACTTAGTGGCTGCTTGAATGGTGCAGAAGGTGGAATCACCCATAATTAAAAGCGTCCCGGCAGCTGTTATTGCGCTGGGGTGGAACATCACACAAACACTCCATCCATCTGCTCCTGGCCCGGCCCTTCGCTCCAATTTTAGAACTCAGTGTGGCCCGCGGGTCCAAAAGTTTGCCAAACAGGAAGCAAACTTTTATACCTATGGTGAAAAGTTACAGTATATATAATAACTTACAGGGATTCAGAATTATGATTTGACAAATCTCATTACCAGTCATTAAACAAACATGCAAAAAAGAATGTTATAACTCATATTGATGCAGTTTGATTCAAAGCATCAAACAAAAGTTCATTTGAGCTGTCACATAAACAGATTCCACCAAATGGAATTCGTGGAAACGTGAAGCTGAAAGCAAAACAAAACTGAGTTATTCACAGTGTCCTTGCTTAAGTAATTGATTTCACATTTGGTACCTTTGTAACACAGCAAACTCACTGTTAATACCACCATCTGTGACTGACAGCTTCAGACAGCAACAATCAAACACCATTCATGTATTATTCTCTACTGTCTGTAACAACAAATAAGTCATATTTCACCTTTGTGAAAGGTGAAGTTAATTGGTATTCAGTTTACATTGCAAACTATTTCCAATATAAAAGAGAGGTGCTTCTTTTGTCATGAACATTTTTAATCTTTCTAAAAGTTGAAAGATAAAGCATGGTCTTGATGTAGTCTGAGTTCTGCCCCACACTTTGTAGAACATATCTCAGCTGTCAGACTCTCAGAGGACAGGTTGTAGTTCACTTTCCTTTTGACTGACCATTACAGCAGTAAAACGAGCCTAGAGACATGTTGAGCAGCTAACTGAATTTCACCCAGCAAGTCTTCTTCACTGTCACTGAGCTCTGATATCAAGGGCTCATTTAGACCAACATGTCTCCTATTTAACTGAATGAAACAGGGTCGGCTCTCTTCTTCACTGGCCAGCTAATTGGACGGCTGTTAAAAGCAGCCTAGTTCTGCCGCTTAAGCCGTGAGAGAAACATGAAAAGACTTATTGAGACAAAGCAAGGGGATATTGCACTAATAAACATGTGATGTGCAAAGGATTGGGCACTAAATGTGTGTGGAGAGTTACAGTAAAAGAGAGGAAGCTCTGCACAAAGTGTCGGAATAAGTGACAAACAGAGTGGTGCCAGAGGACAAAAATCCTCATGGCATGAAACAGAAAGCTTGATCAATGGATCCCTTAGTCACCTCATTAATAAAGACCAGAGCTTTTATTAGACACAGAGCCTTGCAATATTTATACCATAAATATTTCAGAGTACCCAGCAGGAGCTGAGACATAGAACGCAGCTTGTCTTGCTGTCAAGACAAAGTCGCAGCTTCCCTTTTCACCCAGACGGCCACGAGAAAATAATCGAGGTCCTTCGTCATACTTTTTCCATTTCATTGTGGAGGATTAAAAAAGGTGTTAGAAATGTTCCTATATTATTTTATTTTATTCAGGTTTACCATTCAGACATGTCCTGATGCTAAGGCTGAGAAAGAAGTAATTATAAGAAAAAAAAATCTAATGTTAAAAATATCTGGTCAGTACAAGAACTTTTAAACATTAATGCCTAAACAGAACGTTTTTGAAGACATTTTGAAAGGTGGAAACACAACTACAGACCAACATTTTAAAACACACAATTTTAAATATATAAATCCTAACAGTAATATAGGATTTACATTTGAAATAATCAAGAAATAAACCCCACAAACAATATTTGGATGTATAAACTGTAAAAGTGTCTGAGAAACAAAAAAAGAGGTAACTGCACCTGAGTGCTCATGACAAAAAATCTATGCCTTAGTGTTTTTAAAGATAACGGACCGTGTCAAACCACTTATGTTTTGTAACTGAAGAATACCATCTGAATAGTACCTGTAATAAAGGTGCTTAGGCAATGGCACTACTAATCACCTACTCATTAGGTTTGAAAACACATACCATATTTTTAGGCTTATAAGTCACAGTTTTTTGCATAATTCACATGCCCTGCAACTTATACACTGAAGCAACTTATTTATGTTTTTTTCTTATATTTATAAACAATTTTTTTTGCTGAGATATGACCGTTTTCATTCATTCTGACTAAAAATATTGAACACTACCATTTTCAGCTGCTAGATG
This sequence comes from Nematolebias whitei, assembly GCF_014905685.2. Lineage (NCBI taxonomy): Eukaryota > Metazoa > Chordata > Actinopteri > Cyprinodontiformes > Rivulidae > Nematolebias > Nematolebias whitei. The sequence continues at coordinate 34,660,188 of NC_056505.1, forward strand.
GCACTCAAGTGGTATGGCATGCCATTGTATCATGTATCAATCCATCCATTTTCTTCTGCTTATCCGGTAATGTAATATGCGACTAATAATAATAATAGGTAAAAACGGCTATTAATGACACAGTCGACTTGCATGCCACCTTCGTCCAGCTCGCTTGGAGCAACCGTCAAATCAGCTTCGTTTTGTTGCGCCGACCCGGCGAAATGCAGCTAATTTGACCTTAAAGTGCATTTATTAAGTAAAAGTTCAACAGAGACACAGGCTTTAATCTCGAGCAAACAAATAATTGTTTTCGGTGCTTATTTTTTTAAATTTTGAAGAGATGCGCAGCGTTCCTCCTTCCTGATTTCCTCCCTGTCTGCATGATCCCGGAGCACTGAGGCAGCAAATACTTTTGAAATACAGCTGATTTGACCCTTAAAGTCCTTTTATTAAGTAAAAGGTCAACTGAGACACACCTTTACCATAAAATCGAGCAAACAAATAATTGTTTTTAAGTGGTTATCTTGTTAAATTTCGAAGAAATGCACAGCAACTCGTTCTTCTGCATGTTCATGTTTCTGCGTATCGGCTTTTGAAATACAGCTGAGTTCACCGTCAAAGTGAATTCATTATAAATAAAAGTTCAACTGAGACACACCTTTATTATAATTTCAAGCAAACAAATAATTGTTCTTGTTAAAGTCCTCCCGTGCACGCTCCTGCGGCCGCCATTTGGCAGCCAATCGATTTTTGACACAACACCGGCCCACTTTTCCGGGTTGTCAGCGGTGACGTGTAACAAATGCGATGCATCAGGGGTGACACATAATAGATGTGACTTAGACAGCAAAGCAACTTATTTATGGATTTGTCCACTTTATTAGACATATTTGGACTGATGCGACTTATAGGGCGGTGCGACGTGTATGGCGGAAAATACGGTATTTGTGTTTAAACTGTTTTGTAAGTGGTGTGGATGTAATAGGTATGTCTTAACTTGTCATAACGTAGGCCTGGTCTGGTAAGACTAACAATTGGGCTTTTATGATAAGTGTATGTAAAATTACAAGCACTTTCATAGCAGTCTTTTCCTTTATGCAGAGGCTTTAAGTATTAAACACAAGTAAAGCTTCTAATCAATGACCTCACCACCAACAGACCTTTGCTAAGAGGTGCGTTTTATGACCAAAGCCTTGACATTTACTCTCAATCTATATTTCCTTCAGCTAAAGCACCTCCACTCTGACAAGAACACCATCCTGACCTCAATCATTCCTCAGAGGTCTTTGATCTCATATATGTTGGTCTGCCATTATCTGCAAGAGTGGAACTTGTGTATTCATAAAATAATATCCTAATCCACTTCTGCTCACATTGTCTCAGATTGGTGTCAAAGGTCATGTTTGAATTCTACTTTCCAATGCAATGTGTGAGGAAATGTTTCTCTTGCTTCAGAGATAAGCAACATACTGTCTGACATACATTGGCGGACTCCAATCAAACCTGGTTTCCACCATACTTCAGACATAATGCTTGAGATCAACAAGCTCTCATGAACAACCACTTGAAGCACTTGTCCGTTCTCTTCACCTTTTATGAGAGACAAGTGTGGAACAGGATGGTTAAAAATGAGAACATTTATTCTGCTCGCTCAACCAATGAAACGGTTGCTACATTATTTTTTTTAATTAAAAAAAATTTGCAAATATGTGCTGGCAGAAAAATATACTTGAATAGAGAGAATTTCTCAAACTGGAAGCACACAGGCAAGTAAGTGTCATATTGGTGCGTTTATTAGCTTCATAGGGCTTGAGTAGCCAGAGGACCAAGAAGGTACATGCAGACTCATTGTAAATACATAGAATGGGTTTATTTACAGGGGAGGGGGAAATGAACCAGACTCTATTGCTTCTTGTCTTTGTTTAAGCTTGGAGGAGGAAGTAAGGGGTTCCACAAAACAGGTGAGTGCTGAAGAGCAGGCGAGACTGGAGAGAGCGAGTGGGCAGGCATGAACAGAGGACGGAGCTGGATTCCCAACCTTGACTCCTTTATAGAGATGCAAGTCCAACAGACCATAAAACAACCATCATGGATAGGAGGATCAGCTGAGCTATGGATTCACCTAAAGAACCAGCACAGGAAGTTTCTCTATTTTTGTTAAACTGGTTTTCAAATCTCTAAATGTTTAGCCAGCGCAAACTGAAGTCTTCACCAGTTGTGAGGAAATGGATCACCACCAAGTGATGGATCAGCTCTGCCTTTATTGATGGCAGTCAGCTTTAACGGGTCACACCAGAGTGAGATCTGAACCCTCCCAGCTCGCCTGCAAAAACAAGGCGACAGAATTAAAGGATAAAACACAAATAAACTGAATCCTCACATGAAGTGTATCTCAAATGTTTATTAACTTTACCTCCCAAATGAGGAGGGTTTGGGATGACTACAATTTAGGACCTACTACTCTCCTTCTTTATACCCATGTCCATTTGCAATCATTTATAATATTATATATTTTTGCCACCACATGTTATATCAAAATAAAGTTTTACAATAAATAAAATGGAAAAAAACAAATTGACATGGTTACCCTTAGTGAGCTGTTGTCCCCTGGTGACATCTGATATGCACCTGATCTGTGTAGTCAGCAGGTCACTGGGTTGTGACTGTTGGAGACTAGTTGGTGAATGGCATTTGCGAGGGAGTCTCCAAAATTTCTTAAAATATCAGCTAAACCTCATATCTTGAATTTGAAAAATGATCAAATATTGGTGCATTTTTTTACATTTCTCAAAATAGTTGCAGGTTTGTGAGCATCTTAAACTTGTCCAGGTTGAAAATCACCAATAAAAATACCAATGATAACTACTAATTTAAAAAAAAGAGTCTAAATCTGCCTATCCTAATTTTGAAAGTGGACTTCTAAATTCTAAATGGGGAGGTGGCTGCCATGGTCAGTAAAAAATAGGCCAAGGCAAGTATGATGTATTCTGAGGTGGACACCGAAATAGTGTGCATGGCCTAAAGCAGTTTTGCAAGCCGTGTACACAAAAGTTGTGATTTTCAAAATTTGCCTGCATAAAATGTGGCTGCAAGCCTTGCAAACCATCATAATTTAGATGATAACGAAACAGAAAATTTGCCTTTTTCACCAAGAAGTATCTAACATTTACAGTCCAGTGAAATACTGTCCTTAAGGCAGTCATGCTCAGTGTTCCTCTGGATGTTGGGATGTGATGGAGGCTGACATTTAGTGATAACTGTCATGGCCAAAACAACACAAGGGACAGAATATCAAGCTGGGTAAATTTTATAATTTTAATATCTAAATATCTAGCTGGAAATTCAATAGACTTTGAGACACTTCTTTTCTATATGATATCAGCAGAATATTTCTGCCATAACGCTAATAAGTGGAAGCTTCTTATTCTCGCAATGCTAACTGAATCAGTAAGAGAACAGCTCGACCTGGCATCAGAAAAAGATGAGATACAGGTGCTGGTCATAAAATTAGAATATCATGAAAAAGTTTATTTATTTCAGGAATTCCATTCAAAAATTGAAATTTGTATATTATATCCATTCATTATACACAGACTGATATATTTCAAATGTGTATTTCTTTTAATGTTGATGATTACAACTAACAACTAATTAAAACATCAAATTCAGTATCTCAGAAAATTTGAATATTGTGAAAAGGTTCAATATTGAAGGCACCTAGTGCCACACTCTAATCAGCTAATTAACTCAAAACACCTGCAAAGGCCTTTGAATAGTCTCTCAGTCTAGTTCTGTAGACTACACAATCATGGGGAAGACTGCTGACTTGACAAATGTCCAGAAGACAACCACTGACGCACGCCTTGCACAAGGAGTGCAAGACACAAAAGTTCATTGATAAAGAGGCTGTCTGTTCACAGAGCTCTGTGTCCAAGCATATTAACATAGAGGCGAAGGGAAGGAAAAAATGTGGTAGCAAAAAGTGTACAAACAATAGGGATAACCGCACCCTGGAGAGGATGGTGAAACAAACCCCATTCCAAGGGAGATTCACAAAGAGTGGACTGCAGTTAGAGTCAGTGCTTCAAGAACCACCATGCACAGATGTATGCAAGACAAGGGGTTCAGCTGTTGCATTCCTTGTGTCAAGCCACTCTTGAAGAAGAGACAGCATCAGAAGCATCGTGTCTGGGACTGCTGCTGAGTGGGCCAAAGTTATGTTCTGTGCTTAAAGCAAATTTTGCATTCCTTTTGGAAATCAAGGTCCCAGAGTCTGGAGGAAGAGATGAGAGGCACATAATCCACATTGCTTAAGGTCCAGTGTCAAGTTTCCACAATCAGTGTTGGTTTGGGGTGCTATGTCATCTGCTGGTGTTGGTCCACTGTGTTTTCTGAGGTTCAAGGTCAACACAGCCGTCTACCAGGAAGCTTTAGATTACATCAAGCTTCCTGCTGCTGACCAAATTGATTGAGATGCAGATTTCATTTTCCAACAGGACTTGGTACCTGCAGACAGTGTCAAAGCTACCAGTAACTGGTTTAAGAACCATGATATCCCTGTTCTTAATTGGCCAGCAAACTCGCATGACCATAACCCCATAGAAAATCTATGGGGTATTGTAAAGTGGAAGATGTGATATGCCAGACCAACCAATTCAGAAGAGCTGAAGGCCACTATCAGAGCAACCTGGGCTCTCATAACACCTGAGCAGTGCCACAGACTGATCGACTCCATGCCATGCCGCATTGCTGCAGTAATCCGGGCAAAAGACGCCCCAACTAAGTATTGAGTGTTGTACATGCTCATACTTTCATGTTCATACTTTTCAGTTGGCCAAGATTTCTAAAAATCTTTTTTTTTTTAATTGGTCTTAAGTAATATTCTAATTTTCTGAGATACTGAATTTGAGATTTTCATTAGTTGTCAGTTATAATCATCAACATTAAAAGGAATAAATATTTGTATGTCTCGGGTTGAGTTTTGGGTGGTCCCCTCTCGGATCAAATTGGGCCCCCCATTTAATGTGGGGTCTACTTCACCCTTTCGTGCTCCCCTCCAATGGCGGGTCCCCCTGCCACTGGTGCATTGGTGGCTCTCGGCTGGGTGATTGGGTGTGTGCCGGCCCGCCCTGTTGGCTGTCTGCCAGGGCTTTGGTGCCCTGGCTCTGTCAGGCCTCTGTTGGGTCGTGGTATGACCTCGGAACTTGGGGCTCGGTGTCCAAGGCCGGATCTACTCTGGAGGGGCGGGTTGTGGCGTGGCCTGTGGGTTTGTCACAGCCTCCTGGGGTTTCTGCATTGTGATATCTGGGGGTTGCCCAGGGCTCCCGGGGCTCTGGGCTTGGGGCTCGCTGTGTGTCTGTAGCGCCAGTCCTCCCTGTGTTACCATCGTGTCCTGTGGGGACGGGTCTGTGGGTCCCCACATCCACTATTGAACATTTTTATGGAGAAACCTTATAGTGACAACATGCTCACACGTGTGTTTAGATTCAGGTGTTTATCAGATAAACACTCATTTGGGTTGTGGTGACCACTAAATACATCTTGTATTACCATTTACCATATAAAATACTTTCTAATGATGGTATAAGTATCATTATACATGTTGTTTGTTGTTGTGGTTTCTCGGTTTTGTCTTGTTTTTCCCTTTCCGCAGGTCTAGAGGCAGACTTCAATGATGTTGATTAGTGTTCTCTTTATACCTCTCTCTCTCCTCTACTCCTATCCTATCTACTCTATAGTGTAGACCTGGTTTACACTCATCTCCAGGCCAGCGGTCACTCTTTCAGGGATGAAAATGTTCACATCCTGGACAGAGAGGAACGATGGTTTGAGAGAGGAGTAAAGGAGGCCATCTTTGTGAAAAGAAATCGTCCATCGTTAAACAGGGGTGGAGGCCTCCGGGTTCAACTGTCCCCCTCTTACAATGCTGTGATTGCTAGTATCACTCAGCCCTCTGTGAACAGTAAACAGCCATCAGTGTGCTAATGATCCATTGTTAGGCTGATGGTCCTTCTTGAGCATGTGCTCAGCTGGTTTTGGTTGTCAGCAGCAAAACTGGTTGATCCACTCTGAGAAGGTGCTATTTAAGAGACTGAGCTGAATACAGCACCTCAGACTGAGGAAGTCTCTCGGATTAGAGACGAAACATTTCTACATTTTTTGTTGATTTGCTTTGTTTTTTTTTGTTGTTTTTTTTAATGTCCAGGGGACCAGATTTAACTTTTTTAGATTTTTCTACCTGGATTATTGAGCATGCATCAGGATATATCAATCTGAGTGTGATGAATGAATATAATATGTTTCACCTGTTGAATGGAATTACTGAAATAAATCAACTTTTTCATGATATTCTAAGTTTATGACCATCTGCATCATGCCTGTTCTGTACATCACAATCTATAGTTTGCCTCAGGAACAGCAAGCACATCATTTGTTCAACTTTTAAAAAGGGCAACCCTAAGCAGTGGCGGTTTCTGATATGGGTGATGTGAGCAGCTGCCCAGGGCATCATCTCGTCAAGGGTAACACGAATGCCCAACTCTGCACTTCCCCTCAATAAAATAAAACACAATATTTCATGTAGCCTGTGTAGCCGATGTATCAGTTTCTTTTCGTCCATTTATGGGGAGTGGGTGCCCTCTGCCACATTCAGGGCATGAAGCTTCTGCTGACGTCTGATACACAGGTTGTCTCTTGCTGGCTGATAAGGAAGAAATGCCTCACTAAATACTTCAGGTAATGCTGTGACCTTCACTACCCCCATCATTACAGCTATATTGTTATTACTTTAACTATACATTGATGTTACTTTAGCCTGTTGCAAGATAGGCTTACTATTAATTAATAACATAAGACGCTAACTGCTGTTTACGTTTTGCTGCTTAGAACGACATGTTTAGTTTTCAGCGGAAAATAGTACCGTTCTGATGATTGAAATTCGTCTAAAACTTGTAGTGAGATAGGTCGGTTAGCTTCGTTAGCTTCGGAGCTCCACTACATGTTATAATATCTGGACTAGTTCAAGTACCTGATATTATACTTAATTTAAACGGGTTCTCTCTTTTTTGAGCTACTTGACAGATATGTGACAGAGATCAGTGACGTGAGACGTTAATTTTCTTTGACCTATCAAAATGAATGCGGTCATTTATTTACAGAATCAAAGTTTAACATCAAACATTGTACACGTGATTATTCTGATTGAAGCAATAACACAGCTTAACTAATTACAACAGACAATTATGAAAATATCTGGATGATTTACTGGCAAGATAGAAGAGTTTTAAAGATGGGAAATGAAGGAGTTTAAATGGAGAGGGAAAGATGGATGAGGGAATATGTGTCGACGACGAACGGCACTCTCCATCCGAACCCAGCTTCACCTCGGTACACTTAGGTAGTGGAAATCGACTCTTTACCTGTAGAAGATGTCTCCACTGGTACGGAGTTCCATTTAACGCCACCTTTCCAGCGTCTCCGTAGGAACAGCTGTGAATCGTCCGAAGTAGTGACGGTACTTCGTTCAACACACGCTCACCTCCCGGGTGGGCTCACATGAGTTGTGAGTCCGTCAGAGGTTCCACTCAGATGTAGAAGATTCCATAATTCCCACGAGACTCGGAAGAACTTCGGATCATGTCTGGAACCTCCTGTTCTCTCCAGCAACTTTTCTGTTCGGTTCTGCCCTCCGAACTGAACTGCTCTCCCACCACACTGGTTGGAACTAGGAAGTGTCGACATTTAAAGAGTTCTGTTTCCGCTTCATTTGGGAAGTCCTGATTGGCTGAAAGAGCCAATCAGGGGTGTGTTTTTGTGACGTAAGAGGTCACTAGAAGTCAGAAAAACAGAAAAATGTTTTGGAACAGACAGAAAATGTTTTTGAAACAGACAAGAGAAATGTTTAGGCGAGATGGGAGGAAACAGGTGCCAGCTTCTCTATTTACGTCTGAGAGGATTTAAAAACATGACAGTTCATTCCAACAAACTTGTTTGCGTTTGTCTCCGACTTTTGACCGACTTACAACCTGCTCATTTCAGACAGAAGATCAAGAAAATGAATAATTACTCTGTAACAGACATTAACTAGATTTCTACTTTGAATGAGGATTAAAAATCATTAATACTGTTTCACAGTTGATTTAAAATAAGCAGTTCACTTCAACATTTAAAAATGATCTGAATTAAACACACTTTTGATTATCAAGACATTTGTAAAATAGTAATGATAATAGAAAAAGAGAGTGTTCTTTCAATTGATCCGTGCAGGACACACTTAGAAAGTCTCTGGATGGGCCAACCTGTATCTCTGGATTCAAATCAATGAAATGACAGTTCTTGTCCCAGGAAGGCCCTCAGGGCCAGATTTGACCTGAGGCTTAGTTCACTACAAACTAAACAACTCTATGGGAAAGTAATATTAGGCTTTTATAATTACTAAAGGCAATGATCTTGTGATGTAGCTTAGATCGTGTTAAATAGCCATTAACTGGAAGAGGTGTTGATTTGTCTCCTGATTATTTCACAAATTAGACATTATGTAGACCTCTTTGTTTTGCCTTAGCTGTTAGCCATTTACTATGTCAGCATGACAGTCCTTAAATCACTTCACATTACTTGGGAAAGTTATGTTAGCATGTTGTAATTACTCTGTATTGCATTAGGATACTTCTCAGAAACAGTTTTATTTATTTTTATCAAATTTATTTCTATCAAATAACCATTGTGAGGGATAGAATTATGAATGTTTGATGATACAATTGATGCATGATGTATCAGAGGTTTTATGTCTGGTATTTTAATGTAAATTCAGGGCACTTCTGAAATATTTTGGGGCACCCTCTGCCACAGGCCAGGATGAGGAGCCATTCAGCTCCTCAGCCACACAGGCCTCTTCAGCAGCGGTTCTGGAGCCTCGGGAAAAGGAACGATCCACCTCCTCAGCCACAAATGTGTCTCCACACATGTCTGATCCTGAGGGTGAAGACCTATTTGCCTCTACCACCCCCCCACCACCCCCCCACCACCCAGCAGGGATCTTTGTGTGTGTGGGTGTGCATGCGTGCCTGTATGTGTAGGAAGGGAGGGGGTGGTTGCATAACATTTTGCAAAGTTTTGAACAAGTGTTCAGCTATTGTACAGTCTAATCTGTATTTTCTTGTTTGAAGTGCAATAGTGTAAATTGTGTAATTTGTCTTATTCAAAGAAGGGTAAAGCTTTACATCAAAGTGCTGTTCACAGTTCAACAGTAGTAAACAGATTTTCTTCAGTGTTGAGTTGTGCGGTTTAATCTGTATTTTTTGTTTGAAAAGAAATAGTGTAGAATCAATTACTTAAAGAAGGGTAAGACTTTACATAACAGGTGTGCAATTTAATTAGTGTTTCTTGAAGTGCAATAGGGTAAAGTGTCTTATTGAGAAAAGGTTCAGACCTTCCTTGACAGTTGTGGAGAGAATTTTGTGTCTTGATCTAAGTTCAATTATTGTACTCAGATTTTCTTGTGTTCTTCTATTGGGGTAATTTAGAAATGCCTGATTTTACTTGTTGTACACTTTTACATTCATGGTATACATGGTACATTTTATGACAAGCATATGTTTTTTGAGTAACTCTATTAGCTTCTGGCATGTACCTCTGCTGCCAAACAACAAAAGAACAGAAAGAAAAGTTATAAACAACTTAAAAGTTGTGAAAGTTGAGATTGTTGCCAAATTAAGAGAGATAAAAGTTTTTCACTGTCAATTTTTTTTTTGCCGTTTACAACCAAAAACACACACACATACAAATGAGCTCTCTCCCTGCAGACATCTGATCCACCCAACAACCATCAGAGTATTGTATGGTGTTATACAGTTTTTTATTCACCGTTACCTGAGTCTTGCTTCTGAAACCAGCAACTTGGGTCCTGATTAGACCACACTGTCCAGGACTGTCACAATTGTACTCCAGTATTTAAAATAACCATGTCACACTGTGGTCTGTAGTCACACATGACCAGGTAAGAAAGCGGCATATTATTAGTCTGCAGGCAGAGCCAATCAACAATTTGCTACACAAACAAGGATTATGCCACCGTCATCAACCTCGTTTTCATCCATTATCCTGCAGATTTTATACAGGTGAAGTTAATTGCTGTTATTTTGCCAGCTTTGAAACAGGCAGAAATGCATTAAAGTCGTACCCCTGCTGCCAAAGCTAACTCTACCTGATGATGGATTTGACAGAACTTCTCCACCCTGAGTGTTTTTTGTGGAGTACACCTCGTGTTTTAGTCACAGCAAATGTATCATTTAAATTACATTGTATTTTCTTCCAGTTGAGTTCTTGACATACGTGTAATAAATTCAAAGTACACATTCACACGATTCATTTAAAAATATTTGTGTGTAAATACTGACAGTATTAACACTTTAGTTTTACTGTTTAGTTTATTCTGTACAGTTTAATTTTTTTAAACCAGTCATGAATCGAAACATTCAGCTTGATCAGGATCAGAGTGCTGTCACATTTAATAATTATAACTTTAATTATTTTACTTTATTTACAAAAATGTTTCCCATAAAAATACAAGATTTATTAAAGCCTTTGAAAACATAAATTCTACTTCAGCATACTTGGTCTATTTGTTTTCTTCAGCTACTTTTGGCTACTGTTTTACTACTTTAAGTTTTTGTCTACAATTTGGCTTTTCCTTCTTCAGGGGTTGACACAGCGAGTCCTGCTTCTAGCTTAGATGAACTCGCATATTAGTTTTGGAAAAAGTGTTTTACTTCAGATGACCTCCCTGACACAACCCTCACTATTAACCCGGGCTTGGGACCACCACAAGAGATCCATGGCTTCTGTTCTCTAGTGGCTGGTTTTCCTTGCTTTGATCCATGGTTTTGCCAACTATCTCTTTAAGCTAAGGGCGTTCTAATTGTACCTTTTACCTAATATTTTTAAATTTTTATGTTTTAGCTATGTTTCATAATTTCTAGTTTTTAACAACTGTTTTTTATTTGAGAGTGGTGACGCAGACGCACAGAGGTTAGAGAAGATGGGCCTGTGATCGGAAAGTCGCAGGTTCAACTCCCCGGACTGACAACATAAAAAAAATGTGGGTGGAGAAGGAGAAACACCCACACCTGCCTCCACCCTCATTGGCCCCACTCTGAGCCCTTGAGCAAGGCCCTTAACCCCCACCATCTGCTCCCAAACTGGTCTCTCTTGAAAATGAGTTCTAGTGACTCAATGAGACTACCTGTATAAATATAAAGGGTAAATAAAAATAATTAAAAAAATAGTATCCAGCTGATGTTTTGCTAAATTTAGCTTTCAGTTACTTCTTTGTTTATTTAATTTTTTAGTTACAGTTTTGCATAGATCATGTTTAAGCTACTGTCCTAATATTTCTAGCTTTTAGCCACTGTTGTGCTAATTTAGCTTTCGGTTACAGTTTTGCTAGTTTTACCTTTCATCTACAGCTTGTCAAATATTGCTTAAATCTACGGGTATGCAAAATTATGTTTTTAAATTTTGTTTAGCTAATTTTAGCATTAGTTACATTAGTTCCAATTTAGCTACTGTTAGCTTTTTGCTATTTTACTAATTTAAGTTTTTAGCTACTGTTTTGTTAAATTCAGTGATGTTTTTGAGTTTTATTTCAAACATAACATGCTTTAAAATGTGCTGTATTCATTCATACCCATCTACTCACTACAGACTCATGTTTGGGCTGCTGTTGATATGCCGTATTGTTTTACATTATTAGTGTTTAGCGTATATCTTAGATCTTTTAGTGTACCGTTCGACGTTCGTTTAGCGTATATCTTAGTGTATAGCTTAGATCCTTATATACTGTTACTTTTTTATACTTTATGAGTATAACTGGGACACTGAGTACATAATTCCGTTCCACCTCATGTACCGCATGTGATGCGAATGACAACAAACTTGACTTGAACTCAATCATTCAGTTCCACCATTTTCAACAAATAACGATTCAACAAACAATGTAAGAATGACCAAAGATAATAATTCTAAATCTACTTCACAAAGTCAAACTGTTTGGGACTCATCCTTTAAAACTCCAACTATTCAATGATTAGAAGTAATAAATATTACTCATTGGATTTCCTTCTCTTCATATTGTTTAGTTTTTTCTCTTTATTTAGAGAAATCAAACGAGTTGTGAGACTGTGAAAGCTCCAGTGCGCTGAGGTCAGTTTGTGGCCGTTTCACCTACTCTTCATCAGCATTCACCCCCTCACCCCCTTATTCTCCGTGGACCTAACAACCAGCAGAGGCTGACTGTTTCACTTAGAGCTGAGTTCTCCAAGGACCAACCACCGTTTAAGTCCTGAGTGCATGGATGTAGTGGTCTCTTCAACTTAGTTCCTCCTTTATGTGCTTCCTTCCCAATTTCTCTTCATTAATCTTGTCTCGTGCTTTCCTCATTTTACTCCACTTTCCTCCTTCGCCTTGATCACTCGCTTCTCCTCTCCCTGCGGAACATTTCAGCCCTGTTTAGCTATGCATCATCAAGTTCAAATTTAGAGATTTCAGGGGATTGATTGTTCCTCCATCACCTTCATCCCCACCTTGCACTCACAACTCTACCTGGTCTCACAAAAGCAGACGATAATGTTTTCTAGAATCTGGAGCGTGAACGTCACTATTGCCATCTCATCTCTAACAACCTTTGTTCCTAGAAATGACTTGTTGAGAGTAAACATGTTAGTAACATGATTTTAGATATGGTTGACCCCAAGTTAGCAGACTGAGGAAGAGACAGAGCCAGGCGCACAAAAGAGAAGTGTTTTATTTACAAGTGTTGATGTTCAACGCTGAAAGGGAAAAAGGACAAGGTGAGTATTCTTGTAATTCTTCAGGTTTAGATGAATGATGTATTTTGTCTTGAAGATAGTCTTTCTTACTAGTGTTTGGGTTTGTAGATGGAGCCGGAGAGGAGGGAGAGATGAGGTCCTAGGTTTCTACAGGAGAGTAGAGGATCCAGAGGAGGTGAGTATCGGTGGCGAGAGGAGCAGGTTGTTGTTAGGTGCAGATTCAGGTTGATGTTAGGATGGTTGAAGGGACAAGATGATGTCAGGGCAAATTCACAAGGAACAAGGTCTTGGAAGACTTGAAGAGACAGGACTTGAAGTAATAAAGTAAATGCAAAGTAATAACAAAGGTTAGTAAAACTTGTTGAGAAACTATTTTACTGGATGCCCTTTATTTACCGCTATGTATCATAATGTCCCAGCATCGGAAGGATGTCTGGCAGGAGCTTTTATATGCAGCAGAGCAGTCTTCTAAATCAGGTACAGGTGTGGCGTGGTGGCTGATTGGGATGAGCGGCAGCTGTGGAGAAAGTGAGTGTGGCTGGAAACCTAGGAATCCCACAGTCAGGATACTGTATGTTCACGAGACAGAGACTTACAGTACAGGGATGTCTATGTTTGTGTGCCACATCCTTTAATACTGCCTGTTAGCTTGGACATCTTTGTTCCTCTTTGCATATTAGTGCACTGCCAAACATGTACATGCAGTGTTTACCTTTGTTGCATGTCTGTGGATATTCATTTGTCTGAAGGATTTTCAAAATATCTAATGAACCACTGGATCGATTAAAAAACTGAAATGATCAGAAAATAATAATTTCATGTATATCCAGAAATGATAAATGTTTGGAGTCAGTCCCCTTCAAGATTCTGTCATAGCCATTAGCAAATGTTAATTTGGTTATAACCCAGTCACTTGTACAAATATTAAGCTAGAGTTTGGTGTGGTTGAAGTTGAGTTGTTCCCAGCTCATACTCTGAATGCTGACTGATTACATATGATCTGCTTTTAAAACTTTGCCATTAGCATTTAGAGTCAAATGTGTCTGTCTGTTAGCAAAATAGTTCACAAATCATTGGACAGATTTTAACAAAACTTTCAGAGAATAATAATGGGATGTTCTACAACTGATTAACCTTAAGAGTCAATACAATTTTAAATATGACAAGAACTCTTTCATTTTAACAGATATTGAATTAAAATGTGTTGGGCTATTATTTGAGCACACCATGAGCATTGCACATTTTTGCCTAAAAGGTTGGCATTAACTGTTGATGTAATCAATATCTGTTAGCAAAATATCTCACAAACCACTGAACATTTTTTATGAAACTCATAGTGATCAATGAATGCACCTTTTATTCACAGCAGTTCAAGATGGCCACCGCAGGTCATCAACTTTAACCAACAGAAAAGCTACAACTCAGTCAATTCTTCAAGTAATAACCTTAACTTTTGTATGGTAGTAGCTGAGAGTCATTCACAGCCATAGGTGTCACAACAATTATATGGGAAGGGGACCTGTCTCCCTCACATAAAAAAAAAAAAAATCATTCATCCACATTTACCATGAAATGTTAGTTCACCCAGCACTGTTTCTTTCTTCGTGAATGAATCCATTCCAATTGATTAACAGGAGAATACCCAAACCACTAAAAGTCCACTCCAGGTTTTCCTGGTTAACTACAACAACTCACCACACCACATGCAGTGTTTCACTAAAAGCTCTACTATACTTGCGTGTCCTGTTAGCCATGTGGAAACTGTGCGCACTGTCTGCAGAGGGTTGAGACTTCATACTCAAGTGTCCACCCTGAGCAGCTGCAGGGCATCTCCGCAGACAAGGGGCGTTTACCTTCAGGACAAAGGGAGTTTGCCGAATGATCATTTGCTGACGTGCCTATTGGACTGATTTACAGCAACAACAAAAAAACAAAACAAAATGAGAGCTCAAGCTGGCAGCCCCAGCCGCAGCGGTGTTCTGTGTTTACATCAGTGGTTAATTTGAGCCAGATCCTGCCGAAACAAGATCCGGGAACTCTCTCATTTTGACCCATTCTGTTCCGGCAACTCTTTGCTCGGATCCGTCAACTCCGCCTCTAAAAATTCAAAGTCATCACACATTTTTATTTTGATTATTTATTAAAAATACAATGAGAAGAGACGTTGCCCTCAGCCCTGTGGACCCAGTCTGTGGAGTGGATGTTCCAGCCGCAGCACAGGCGGCGCACCAGCTACATGCGCGGTGCACCAGCTACACACTCTTTCGAGTAGGAGAGGAGCCTCTAGGTGGGGAGGTGAGGACGGAGGGACAGATGGTCTTACGCACAGAGATTCTGCGCAGAGTCCTTCTGTCCTCCTCCTCCTCTCCAAATATTGTTCCTAGTCAGTGGGGCTGTGCACTAAAAAACACCCCCTCTCCTCCTCTCAGACCCCCGAAACAGAAACGATCTTTTATTCAACAAAATAAATAAATTCCCTGTGGACAGTGAACGTTACGGACAGAAACATCTCCGGACAGCTCTACAGAGCACACAACATCAGCAGGTGTCTGAACTCCTGCTACATTTCAGGCATCCATCCATCCATCCATTATCTTTACCCGCTTATTCCATTTTGGGTCACGGGGGTCGCTGGTGCCCATGTCCAGCAATCACTGTGCGAGGGGCGGGGTACACCCTGGACAGGTTGCAAGTCCATCACAGGGCCACATAGAGACAAACGAGACAAACAACCATTCACTCTCCCACTCACACCTAGGGACAATTTAGAGTTACCAATCAGCCTAACATGCATGTTTTTGGTCTGTGGGAGGAAACCGGAGCACCCGGAGAAAACCCACGCATGCACGGAGAGAACATGCAAACTCCACCCAGAAGGCCCCTGGACCGGGGTTTGAACCAAGGACCTGCTCACTGAGAGGCAGCAGCTCTACCAGTTGCTCCACCGTGCTGCCCACATTTCAGGCATAATAAATTAAAAAAGCTTACTGTAAAAAATAAATTAAAAATACAAAGATAGAAATGTCTGATGTGTTATTCACATTATACATCACGTTTCAAAACAACGGCGCTAATTTATCAAAACAACAAAAGCGATCAAAACTTAAAAAAGACAGCCCAATTTACTTTAATTTAAAAAAAATGGATGGCTGGATGGATGGATGGATTGTCCTTAGTTGGACAAGAGAATTGAATCCTTCAGGTGCTTCAAACGATGCCACGAGACTGGAGCAAGAGGACTGAAGAGTTCAGCTCAGAACTGTGAAGTGGGGAGGGAGGAGGGGGGTTTAGGACACCTGACAGAATCAGAGCTGCTGCACACACAACCTGCTGTTCCTCTCCTAAATAGTAATGTTATTGTGCTTACAAATGTAGGTAAATGTTGATGTATAACAACTTGTTAAAATACACCAAAATGCAGGAAATGGCATCTCTGTTATTCAAAATTTTCTGTGAGAGGACCCACGTTTTGTATGCGACACCAATGTGTCACATGCAAAATAGTCTGTTGCTGTTGTTGTGCGCATACGCCGTCATAAAAATTGAGCTTTGCACGGACATGCCCTGTGGGCGTCCGCTTCGACTATAATCTGGTACGCGCGGACCTCCATGGACTGATGTACATGCATGTATACTGGAGGCTTTAGATCACGTGACAGGGTGGGGGAGGAGGGGTAGACACCTCTGTGTTGAGTGCTAATTTAACGCCATGCTAGTGCGGACAGTTGTTGAATGGGGTGGGGTTAGAATGAGTGAGAGAAGCAAGAGCGCTACGTCTGTAGCATCTTAGCTAGCACGTCTGTATTGCGCACCGCAAGTCAAGTCAAGTCAAGTCAGATTTATTTATAGAGCACATTTAAAACAGAAACTGTTACCAAACCGCAAGCTTAACGCCGGCAGTTGTCGAACGGCTGGAGGGGGCGGGTATTGTCCAGTCCTCTCTAAAGTAGTTGTTGAATCAAGTGTTTATCTTTAAATGAATACTCAGCCCATAATTTAAGGTATGCATCTTGCTCTGTATGTGTGTTTTCATATCTGTGCTGCTTCTGTCGTTAGGCCTTAGACAGTGTACACCACTTTTCAGATTTTTCAAGGTTTGAATAAAAGGAAAGGAAAAACAAATTAAAGTGAAACTGTGTGCCTCTGTGTAGAATGGACAAAAAGGTTGTTTTGACATTCTTGCAGTTGGAACAGGCTAAAACAGAGGATCAAGTTGACAGCCTGAGCTTAGGCATTAGCAGTACATCACTAGAGCGTGAGATCCAAAGCTTCAAGTGACTGTGCACTCACTTCCAAAACGCTGAAGTCCGTTTTTATTTAATCACGTTGGAACACGGCGCGCTCGCTTGTAATTCTCAATTTGCTGCGTGGAATAAATTTCCATTATCTTCTGCCCTCAGCCTTGAACTCATTTAATTACTGTGTGCGGGCGATAAGGGTACGTTTAGTTTTACCAGCAATCAAGAAAAAAAGCAGATAAAAAAAGAATAGAAATTGGGCCTTTTAAAGAATAATTCTTGCCATTTAAAAACATTTAGTAAATTTGAATTTTAGTTTTTGGTGAAATACTTTTGTTATCAGGTACTATTTTAAAATTTAAATGAGGTATAGGTCCAGTAATGATTTTGGTAATAGACATGATCTTTTTTGTTTTTGTTGACTAACATGTGAAAACTGGCATGTTAAGATATGGCACTGTGGTACCTGTTTGAGTCAGACCTTAGCTTTATGCACTATCCCAATATGTCATGCTCAGAGTGTGTAGTGAACCTGATCTGACCTCAAATCTGATCAGATGGACAGAGACTGGTATTTCATTGATCTGCATCCAGAAATACAGTTTGAGCCATCTGGAGACTTTCTTTCTTGAATTAATCAAGTAGAAAAGACAATCCTCTATGATCATTACTATTTTACAAATGTTTGATAATCAAATTGTGTTAGTTCACTCAATGCTTACAGGTTGAAGAGAACTACTCATTTTTATTTTACATAAACAGTA
>NC_056505.1:34687995-34782263 GCF_014905685.2 Nematolebias whitei
GAACTCGTGAAAAATTGTATGAATATATCATGCATATGTCATACTACAAGTGCGTGTTGTATAACTTTAGCTCAAAAGTTGTAAAATAGACAGGGTTATAGCCATTTTGATATTAATTAATAACAACTAGCTGTGGCAGCCATGAATTGGACCTTTCTTTAAGTAGTTGTTGATGTACTGTACAAATGTAATAAATTAACAATAGCTGTAAAATTTACCGAGTTAAAGCCATTTTTGTGCTTTCTAATTTCATTAGGCTGTTGTGATCATCTTGAATTTGGTTGGCTACACAAGTTAATCACCTATAAAGTGCAGTGATGCATTGATCAGTGATATGCAGAGATTATTTTTAAGGGTTTCATTAAAATCCATCCAGTGGTTCATAATATATTTTGCTAACAGACAGACAAAGTTAACTCCCAAAAGTGAATAGCAAAATTGTACACAAATATCCAACAATTTTTAGTCAGGTCATCTGGACAGTTTCTTTTTTGTCTTCTGAAATGTTTCACCTTCCATCCAGAAGGCTTCATCAGTCAAGGAAACACACAGCACAAAACTGATTATTCCCCCAAACAGCTTACACCAAAGTGGAACAATCCAATGAAAAATGTTGGATACCTGGATTATTGAGCATGGACATTTTTGGTTTTGAACCAGTTTGACATGACTGTCGATGAGGAAGAGGGCCGGCAACAGAGGAGGGGGCGTGCCAAAGACACCATCTTAGCACCAACATAACTGGTTTGAGAGAACACCACATGTAATAATGTCCTGAGAGCGCACGCTGTAGCTGCACTCGAGCAGAGACATGTAGGAGGAGCTGTATGAAGGCAGCAGACCGAGAAGTGATATGAAGATGAAAATGTACTAATGGGAGAGTCTGTGTGAGGTTAATGATGACCAGTTAACCAGTGAATACAGGGTGCAATGATGGGTATGGTAGTTGCAGCCAGTTATGAATCTGAATGCACCATGATAGGCAGCATCCAGCATCTACAGGGTGCTTGTACGAGCATTCAAATAGATAATGTCACCATAGTCAAAGGAGGGAAGGAAAGTTGCAGTTACAGTTTCATAGCATTCAGAGTTAGACAGGATCTATGTCTGAAAAAAACAAAAACAAAAAAAATTAATTTTCGGTTTCCTTACTAGGTTTTCCACATGAAGTTTAAAGGAGAGATGCAAGTCACTCAAGATACCCAAATATTTGTAGGAATTGACAAACTCGATAGGGACACCATTTAAGGATAAAATCAGAGGAAGAACTGATGGGACTGACTTCCTGTTTGAAAAAAGCATCCCTTTTGTTTTATCGGCATTTAGGACAAGTTTGAGATGGAACAAATCAGACTGGATGATGTCAAAAGCAGATTGCAAAAGCTGGAAAGCCCTAGAAACTGTTCAAAACATGTTCAATACAAGAACAACTGGACTTTATTTGTAACAGAAGATGTTTTGCTCCTCATCTGAGGAGCTTTCTCAATTCAAAGAGCAGTGAGTGAGGGGTTCAGGTTATAAGGCTGAGTGAGATAAGATACACATACATATGTAGATTGACAATTCACACCTCAACACCTTAACAGTAGGGGTTTCTTAAGGTCTTTGTTACTCTAATAATAGCCAGTTAATATCAATAATATCAATAACCAGCCAGTTTTCACACCTCACCAGTTTTCACAGAGGGGCCTCATCTGTGAATTAGAGTGCACTGAGTGAGTGCACTGCTCTTTGAATTGAGAAAGCTCCTCGGATGAGGAGCGAAACGTCTTCTGCTACAAATAAAATCCAGTTGTTCTTGTATTGAACGTTTTTTGAATTTATCATGTCCTGGATGACTGAGAATCTTCACCAGCACTTAGCAACTGTTTTAGTTCGACAGTAAACGTGTCATCAGCATAGAAATATAGGGATGCATCAGGAATGCTTTGACCTACATTACCTATGATGATTGTAAAGAGGGTGGGTCCTAATACTGAGCCTTGTGGTACATCATTACTGACTGTTAGATAACTGGAAGAAATACCATTATGTTGAACACATTGTCTCCAATCTGAAAGATAATTTGAGAACCAACCAATGGTATGATCTGAGAAAGCAATTTTTGATAGCTTATGACACAAGATGTTATGATACACAGTGTCAAAAGCTTTAGACGGGTCTAAGAAAAGTGTGACACATTAATTCTTAGCATCCAATGCTTCAACAATGTAATTAAAAACCTTCAGTGAAGCCGTCCTTGTGCTGTGTTGTTTCCTGAAAACAGATTGATGGGGAGGTAAGATGTTAAATGAGTCCAGATAATTTTTGATTTGAGAGTTTATCAGTTTTTCTAAAACCTTGGCTAAAATGCAGAGTTTAAAGATTGGTCAATAGTTGTTCAGTGAGGTGGGGTCACCTCCCTTCAGCAAAGGTAGAACAACGGCTGTTTTCCAAGTGTCTGGAATGGAGTTTTGGCTTATGGACAGGTTAAAGATGTGGGTCATGGGAACAGCAATGATATGCGTGGCCAGTCTTAAGAAGGAGTAAGTTCATCCGGACCTGCAAATTTTTTAGTCTAGGCCTTTTACTAGTTTATTAACCTCACTGACTGAGAACAAAGAAAGAGAAAAAGTGTGGTTTACTGAAGATTGACTTGTAGGAGAGATTTGGTTTGTAGAAGTTTGACTTTAAGGGGAAGTGGCTGATTTTCCATTAGTAACTGTGTCAAATGAACTAGAAGTGACTAAATGTTTGTTGAAACAGTTCAGGATCTTGTGCTTATTTGACACAGGAACAGAGTTAACGAGAAGTTGTGATGGGAGGTCAGATGATTGGGAGCTGCCTGAGAGAGATTTGATGGTTTTCCAGAATCTTTTAGGATCATTTAGATTTTTGGAGGTCTGAGATAAGAAATATGTACGCTTTGCAGCTTTGATAGAGGTTGTACATTTATTCCTCATCTGCCGAAAACTCAACCAATCAGTGTCTGAGCCAGATTTTCTCGCTGTTGCCCAAAGATGATCTCTCCTGTACAGGAGGTCATCTAGCTCAGGAGTAAATCAGGGGCTGTCTTGTCCTTTTATTCAGAACTTGTGGAAAGGAGCATGTTTGTTTACAAAATAAATGAAACTATTATGGAAAAAGTTCCAAGCGGTGTTCACGTCATCGATTAATAGTATACGATGCCAATCAAAGTGAGATAAATTTCAGAGGAAAGACTGTTCACAAAAATGTTTCAAGTCCCTTTTTTTAATTAATTTGGGCTTAGGATGTGGAAGTTTAATGTCTCTGAGCGCTGCTATTACACAATGATCACTTAAAATATCAGCAAAAACACCTATACTAGAGAATTTGTGAGGCATGTTTTTTAGAAATAGGTCTAAGATGGAAGATTTTTCAAGACATTTATTGTTCAGTCTGGTGGGAGAATCAATGAGCTGGGTCAGATTGAGTGACAGGCAACATTCCTTGAATTTATCACAGAGGTGGGGTGGACTTTTCCCAGTTGAAATTAAAATCTCCAGTGGGTAAAATATATTTGAATTGTAAATTAGTTATGAAGCCTATTAGAGAAGACAGAGCCTCAGGTGTTGCTGAGGGGGGCAGTAACAACCCACTACAGATAAGATCTGGCCTCCATTCAAAGTGATGTTTACAGCTAAGGCCTCACATTGGTTTGGGATTGTTTTGGCTGACAGAAGACCAAAGTCCAGGGTATTGCTGATGTAAATAGCGGCCCCCTCCCTTTTCTTTTGATGATCACAACGATAGATATAAAATCCATCGATTGTCAGGTCATTATTCAAGACATATTTGTTTAGCCAGGATTCAGAAATGAAGATTACATCTGCCCCAGAAGAACGAACCAGAATTTTCACGGTATTAAGCTTTCTCAAAAGGCTGCGTTCATTTACATGCAGAAAATAAAGTCCTGGCATGTTTTTAAAATCATTTGGTGTGCTGTAATGAGTGAGCGATCCAGGGTTGGACTGAATCCCTGAGATCAACATTATTATCAGACATTTTATTCTCTTTTTTGTGACAGATGTATAATTACAGGAGTTAATAATGTGACAATTAGCCCCCATAATCGAACCATGAGAAAAGTTAAAAAAATCCATGATTACCCAGAACCCAGAAACAATGAAGATTGCAGGGATAGGTATGTCCAGATGTGTTAACAAGCAGCAGAAAGCCAGCAAAATACCACCCAGCGACCCTTGTCGGAACCAAGAAGAACCATATGACCATATTGGGGTCAGAAGAGAAAAAAAACACCGGAGCTTTGTGCAATGATGACAATTGATAACAATGACAACAATAGACAGTCATAAAATAGGCATACAAATTTGTTTCTCTCTCTTTTTTTAACAAATCGAAACAAAATAGCAACCAAAAGGACAATCAAGAGGAATAGTAACAAAAAACAGTTAGATCACAAGGCGATTTAGAAAACTAAAAACAGGACCATGCCTGTACTGGCTTTTGTCAGGTACTTAATAGGGTTTTAAAGTCACTTTGAGAGGTCAAGGTCGAGAACTTCAGATATTTTTGCAAGGTATTTCAAGAAACAGGGGCGACACAGGAGAAGGCCCTTTTGCCTAAATTAGTGTGATTTATCTGTCTAAATAAAGGTTGACTGAATGAAAAATTGTCAAATCTTCATGCGAGTTAGTTCGCTGTGCGACCAATGAAGAAGGGAGCAGCCCAAAAAAATTAAAGAAAAGTTAATAAAAACATTTCTGTATTTCACACAAGATGGCGCCCATGGAGTAGGAGGTGTTGACTGATGCTCCCGCCGATCTCTAGCTAACTTTGCCAACTTTACAAACTGACTCCAACTGTATATATATATATATATATATTTATTTAGACTTCTCCCTACCTTTTTTTATGTATAGATAACTATCTATATATATATATATGTCAATATAAATATTACATATATGGATATATATATACAGAACAGGTGGAAGAAGGAAGTCCGCACGCTCTGAACCGTGGAAGCTGAGCCACGAGTTTAGCTAAAGTTTGGCTAACAAGCTGGTCAGAGAGCTGCTTCGGCTAGTGAGGCCTGCAGAGACCCGGTCCGCCGACGTTTGGACCTGCGAGACTCTTAAACCGAGCAGTTTACGTCGGAGACCTGGTCCGCCGCTGTTGGACCTGCGAGCCGCTGAAACCGAGCAGTTTACGTCGGAGACCGGGTCCGCCGCTGTTGGACCTGCGAGCCGCTGAAACCGAGCGGTCTGCGGCGGAGACCCGGTCCGCCGCTGTTGGACCTGCGAGCCGCTGAACCAAGCTGTTTACGGAGGAGACCCGGTCCGCCGCTGTTGGACCTGCGAGCCGCTGAAACCGAGCTGTTTATGGAGGAGACCCGGTCTGCCGCTGTTTGAACCTGCGAGCCACTGAACCGAGCTGTTTACGGAGGGGACCCGGTCCGCCGCCGATTGGACCTGCGAGCCACTTAAACCAAGGAAGCTAAACTACAGCTGTGGGATCTGGGAGCTGTTGCAACCGGGACCTGGTCTGTCACCGTTGGGGCTGCGAACTTCTGGACCGAGTGAATCGTGGGACCGCGTGGGACCTGGAGGTTGTTGCCGCTAGGCCTCGGCTAGACCTCGCTAGGCCTCGGCTAACAACATAAGCTAACAACATAAGCCTGTGAACCTCGTGGCTGGATCCTTGCTTCTGAGAGTTGAGACCAATAATACAGAAGTATCGTGAGTAATGCCGAGCAAACACAGAGATAAGAGACAAGTGTCGGAAAATAATTCTGAAGATATGGAGGAAGTTAAAAAATCTTTGAACTTTTTGAGTGCTGAACTCACTAAATTGAGTGCTGATGTGACTAAAGTATCAGCTAAATGTGAATTACTGACAGGACTGTTTGAAGAAGTGAGACAATTGAAATAACTGATGACTAATAAAGACAGAAAAATAGCTGAACTGGAACAAAAAGTAGAAGACTTGGAACAATACACAAAAATAGACAACTTGGTGATCACTGGACTGGAAGTTAGGAACCAAACTTATGTAAGAGTTGTTGCTGGTACTAACACAGCAGAAGATGCACCACAGGAAGAACTACAGACTCTGGAGGAGCAAGTAGTGAATTTTTTACAAAACAAAGACATTGACATCGAACATGAGGACATTTCAATCTGTCACACCCTGCCCAGCAAATCAGATAAAGTCAAACCATCCATAGTCATCAAGTTCATTAGCAGGAAATCAAGAAACAATGTAATAATGCAAGCAAAAAAACTGAAGGGAACAAATGTTTACATAAACGAACACCTAACTAAAAAAAATGGAAATATTGCACGTGAAGCAAGGTGGTTGAAAAAACTAAAAAATAGCATCAACTTGGACAAGAAATGGAAACATCTGGATCAAAATACAGGAAGGATCTCAGGCTAAAATAATAAAAGACCTGAAAGATCTGGAAAAACTAAAATGAGCTCAGGAGATGACAGATGATAAATCATTGACATAACTTCACAAACAAGAAATTAACAAAATATAAAATAAACAAATACATTAAAACATGGCAACATACGAAGACAGAGTTTAAAATATCCAATGTTGAAGATGTGATTGATACAAATTTTTTCCCTGCAATACAAGACTGTGAATATTACAATGAAGAACAGTTTAATGACATCAATATAACTAATGGAGGTCTCTCTATTATTCACTTTAACAGTAGAAGTTTAAATGCAAATATATCCAAAATAACAGATTATTTAAAACAGCTAAACAGAACCTTAACAATAATAGCACTGTCAGAGACGTGGCTCAACGATGAAAACACAACTAATGTTCACATGGAAGGGTATGAATTATATCATGTGAACAGAAGCAACAAAATCAATCAATCAACCTTTATTTATACAGGTAAATTCCAATGAGCCCCGAGGACTCATTTACAAGAGAGACCTGATTTCAACAAAAAGAGGTGATTTCAAAAGAGGTGGTGGAGTGGCTCTATTTGTTAAAAATGAAATAAAATGTAAATTAATTAATGAAATGTCAATAATTGTTGATAATATCATGGAAATAAT
Source organism: Nematolebias whitei (assembly GCF_014905685.2). Classification (NCBI taxonomy): domain Eukaryota; kingdom Metazoa; phylum Chordata; class Actinopteri; order Cyprinodontiformes; family Rivulidae; genus Nematolebias; species Nematolebias whitei. The sequence goes on from NC_056505.1 coordinate 34,695,042, forward strand.
AACAATAGAAATAATAAACAAGAATGATAAAAACATTTTAATAAGTTGTGTATATCGATCTCCAGGATCAAATATAGAAATATTCACTGATAAAATCGTACAACTATTGGACAAGAGTTTTAATAAAAGCATTTTTTTGTGTGGAGACTTTAATATTGACCTGGGAAATAAAACAGATTCAAATAACATCAGTACATTTACAAATTCATTGTATAGTTTAAATCTTTATCCGTTAATATCAAAACCAACAAGAATTACAACTCATAGTGCTACAATAATCGATAATATTTTCACAAATGTAACAAATGGGGATGTGATGGGAGGTATTTTAATGAGTGATTTGAGTGATCATTAACCAGTTTTCATGATTTATAAAAATGATCAAAGCATTACAAAAGAAATCACAATTAAGAAAAAAAAACAATAAACACATCAAAAAAGCACTGGACAAATTAAAAGATGATTTACATAAACAAAGCTGGAAAGACGTGTATGTTGATGATATGAACAGATCATATGATGAGTTTATGAATATTTTGGGAGCTCTGTATGAAAAGAATTGTGTGCAAAATAATTATACAAAGAGAAATGTTGTTAACCAACCATGGATGACGAAAGGGTTGAGAAATGCTTGTAAAAAAAAGAATTATTTGTATACATGTTTCTTGAAATTGAGAACACAAGAGGCTGAAGAGAAATTTAAGAAGTATAAAAATAAATTAGTAGCGATTATAAGGAAACAAAAGAAGGAATATTATAGTGATTTATTAAATAAAAGTGATATGAATGGTGATATGAAAGCAACATGGCGAGTAATAAATAGTGTTCTGAAAAGTCACAAAGCAAAAACAGGTATTTCACAATATTTTTTGAAGGATGACAATGAAATCCATGATGAAAATGAAATTGTAAATGGATTTAATAATCATTTTGTGAACGTTGGATCAAGCCTTGCAGCTAAAATACCAAAAGTAGACAATAATGTGAACCATTCAGTTATAGGTTGTGACAACAGTATTTTTCTTAATGGAACTGACAAAGAAGAAATAATGAATGTTGTAAAAAATCTTACAGATAAGAGATCAAAAGACTGGGTGGACATGGATATGATGTTTGTAAAGGACATAATGAGTCATGTTATCGAGCCGTTTACATATATTTGTAATTTATCATTTTCAAAAGGAATATTTCCAGACAATATGAAAGTAGCTAAGGTAGTTCATCTCTTTAAAAATGGTGATAAATGTATGTTCAATAATTATAGACCAATATCCTTATTACTGTAGATGAACAGATGCTCAGATATATTCATCAATTAACACGGATTCCTCATTTTTCTGGACTGAATAAAACGTGCATTGAATTTAATGAAATGCAAACGTGAGACGTCATTTATCTTTGACCCATCAAAATGAATGCGGTCATTTATTTACAGAATCAAAGTTTAACATCAAACATTTACAGTAATTTGGCAAATTATGAAAATAACAACAAAAGCAATCAATCAGGAAAAATCATACGGCCATGATTTTTCCGTTGCTTCACCACAGACATTTATGAAAACTGTACAATTATGATCTTTTTATCCACACGGCGGTGGATGAGCACTTTACACAGACATTTCTAAAATATCTGGAAGAATTTCTACTTGAGAGAAGAGTTTAAAGATGGGAAGGAAGTTTAAAGGGGAGAAAGATGGTGTTTGAGGGAGAGTGTTGGACAGAACGGCACTCTCCGGGCTTTCTTCAGCTTCTTCCTTACAGTACACTTAGGTGGTGAAATCGACTCTTTTACCTGGAGATGTCTCAGGCGAGATTCCGTTTAACGCACCCTTTCAGCGTCTCCGTAGGATGCTGTTACTCGTCCGGAGTAGCGGCGAGATTCTGTCCGACACAAGCTCACCTCAGTGGAAAATGTTATAATCCCATGAAACTCGGAAGAGCTCTGTGGTCATGTCAGGGCCACAGCTACTGCACAGCGCTAGGACATATCAGAACTGTCCGCGCCGCCGAACTTCTCCAACCAACAGAACCGAACAGCTCTGCTCAACTCTCACAGAACTCACAGAACCCACAGAACTGTCAGAACTGTGTAGACCAGGAAGTACCGACATTTTAAAGAGCTCTTTTCCCGGTTCATTCGGGAGTCTTCCCATTGGTCAGAACCGACCAGACGGGGTGTGTTTTGTGACGTAAGAGGTTAGAAGACAGCAAGAATTGTTATGGAACAGATCAGAAATGTTCTCACAGACAGAGAGAGTTTTGTTTTGGCGAGTTTGAAAAACAGGTGCCAAAACCCCCCTGTTGACGTCTGAGAGGATATAAACAAGACAGTTGTTCCAACACATGTCTGCTTCGATTCCTGACCCTGGAAAACGCACACTTGCTCATTCAAAAGCAGAAATCAGAAAATGCATAATTACTCTGTAACAGCTTTAACATGAGTTCTAACTTTGCATGAGAATTAAAAATCATTACACAGTTAATAAAATTGATTAGTTCACTGCAACATCTAAAATGGTTTGAACTAAGGCACTTTGATTATCAACATTTGTAAAATAGTAATGATAATAGAACAGAGAGTGTTCTTCCACTTGAATTTTCAAGAAAGAAAGTCTCAGGATGGGTGAACCTGTATTTCTGGATTCAAATCAATGAAATGACAGTTCCTGTCCCACAAGGTTCTTAAGGTCAAGAGTTTTGACCTTAGGCTTAGTCTTGACATCAGGTTAAGTTCACTACATTACCACAGTTCTCAAACATTCTAGAAAAACTATTTGTGACCAGATTAGATAAATTTATTACTAAACAAAACATTCTAAGTAGCAGTCAGTATGGGTTTAGAGCAAAAAACTCTACATCAATGGCTCTCATGGAAATAATAGAACAAATAACTACTGCTGTAGATCAAAAACAGTATTGTGTTAGTATTTTTGTTGATTTAAAAAAAGCATTCAATACTATTGACCACACTATTCTCCTTGAAAAAATTAATAAATAGGGTTAAGAGGACCAGCATTACACTGGGTATCTAGCTATCTAAAAGATAGGAAACAGTTTGTACAAATAAATGGTGTAAGATCTGATCTGTGCAATATCACGTGTGGAGTTCCTCAAGGCTCTGTACTTGAACAAAATTATTTATGTTATATGTGAATGACTTAGTGAATGTATCAGGACTCCTCAAATGTGTCCTTTTTGCAGATGACACCACATTTTTTTGTTTGGGTAAAGATATAAAACGGATGTTGGAATTGATGAAGACAGAATTTGATAAAATACAAACTTGGTTTAAAATTAATAAATTATCATTAAATTTAGATAAAACTAAATACATGACATTTAGTAACAAAAAGAGAACTGTTGACGATCCATTTAAAATTGAGGGTGTTGAGATTTGTAGAGTTAATGAGATGAAATTTTTGGGTGTAATCATTGATGAACAGCTAACATGGAAAAATCACATCAATTCTGTAAGAACAAAAATATCTAAATCTATTGCAGTACTATACAAAGTCAGGGAATTATTAAATGATAAAGCTCTGTACATGTTGTATAACACAATCATTGTTCCACATTTAATCTATTGTTTTTGTTGATGTTTGGGGGAAAGCATGTAAAACATTTACAAAACCTATTTTTATTTTACAGAAAAGAGCTGTAAGAATTATCACCAGAAAGCATTACAGTCACCCATCAAGCACATTATTTTATCAACTGAAGTTATCGAAGTTCCATGATTTGGTAGATTATAGTATTTTATCAGTTATGTATAGGGCTCAAAATAACACATTACTGTTAAATATCCAAACAAATTTTGTTAAAAGACAAAGTTGTTACAATCTTAAGGGGATAGAGATATTTGTCAAACCACAATCCAGAACTAGTCTGAAGGGAAGGTCTACCTCAATCCAAGGGGTTGGATTGTGGAATGGTCTAGAGAGTGATGTGAAAAATGCCAAGTCAATGTGTACATTTAAGAAAAAGATCAAAGCTGAATTGTTAAAAAAGTATATGAAGTAGCTTAGTGTGTGTTTTGTATTAGAATTAGAAAAATTAGAAAGAGTTATTCATTTGGTTCTGTTACTTGGAAAATTATTATAATTGAAATAATTGTTTGAAAAAAGGGGCAGATATAATCAGATTTTTTTCTTCTTTCTGCTGCCTTTCATTTTAAATCTCTTGTATCTTTCTTTATATTGTTATGGAATTGTTTTGTAGTTTTTTTTAAATGAATAAACTTTATACCATACCTTACCATACCATACCATTTTTAAGGCAATTAGCTGTGGCACCCATCTTAATGTGAGCTGACTTCAGAATGTAATTAATTGCAGATGTACATCCAATGAAGACTTTTTGTAAGATATAATAAACATTTTCAATAGCTTGGTAGTGCTAGAAAAAAAAATCGTTTTTTTTTCATATTTATATATAAAATAGAAGATAATGCACATTTTACAAGACAAAGAGTACTTTACAAGGTGAAGTAAAACTTGAGCAGCAAGGTAAAGAAATCATAACTTTTTTAGAGAACTCATGATATCTTTGCCAGCAATGATGCTACAACTTACTAGATCTGTTTAAATCTTCTAAATAACAATCAACAGATTGATGAATTAAAAAAAGAATTGCATGTTTGTTCATGATAATTGGAAATTTAACGAATAAACAAATGACAGATTTATGCACATTGGTTGCATCTCAGATAACTTTTCTGGAAACAGGGCTTGTGTTTGTGATGCTGTGAAGTTCTGCATCCAAAGCCTGCCTGAGAGGAAAGTGTGATGGACGCACACGTCTTCTGGAAGGCAGGCTGCCATGTGGGACTGTGTGCGTGCCTACTGCTTATTTAGCTAGACTTCTCACAAACAACACTTACTCACAAACACATTGGCATACAAACAAAGTGTAAACAGTAACATGTACATGTGCACACTCATAGTTCAAGATAAACTTATTTTGATCCTTAAAGGGCAATTTGTTGCTCAGAATGAGATCACACCTGCAGAACTAACAGCAAAAAAAAAATGTTGCTTTTCTTTGCATAATGGCTAACAAGAAGTCAGAAAGACTCTTTCAGAAGGTTTCGAAATACTGTAACTGAAAACTATACACATAGTTTGAGCAAGGTGTTTGCATCTATGCAGTGTTTTTTATCATGATAGAAGATTTGTACGTATGTCTGCTCTTTGTTTACAACAAGACGTGCTTTTAGTGTCAGATCAGATTGTTTTAAGATGCAAACGATCCATTATTTTTGGCCCCGTTTAGACTTCACTTATCAATCTTTTTGAACTTTAAGTCTGCTTCTCCAAACTAAGGTCGTTTTATGAGCTATCTACAAAAGGTAAGACATTGTTTATAACATTTTCAAAGAACCCCATTTTGAAGGAGCTGAACTATTTCTTCAAACTAAAGTAATGAACTAATGTGTTGGCAGTTATACCTAAACTAAGATTTATGTAGAAACCTCGACTTAGAATACGTTATTGCTTGGATTCAATGCATCCATCCATCTATCCATCCATACATACATCCATCCATCCATCCATACATACATACATACATACATACATACATACATTATCTTTACCTGCTTCAGGGTGTCCCCCGAGAGGTGGAGGACACCCTGGACAGGTCTCCTGTCCATCACAGGGACTCATAGAAACAAACGAGACAAACAACCATTCACTCTCTCACTCACACCTAGAGACAATTTAGAGTTACCAATCAGCCTAACATGCATGTGTTTGGTCTGTGGGAGGAAACCGAAGTACCCAGAGAAAACCCACATATGCATGGAGAGAGCATGAAAACTCCACCCAAGAAGGTCACTGGATAGGATTCGATACACCAACCTTCTGCTGAATCAATGCCACCATGCTGCATTGATTCAGACCCTTCTTGTGAATTACATTCAAAATTTCATAAATCACAGGATGTCAGAAAATAAAATATACCCCTAATTTTTTTGTGCTAATACATGCTGATATCTGCAAATTGCAAAAAGAAAAATGGTTGGTGTTATTTAGTTGTTGATAGTATCGTATAATTTTGAAAATGTACCCCCCCCCCCCCCCCAACATCCCTTGTTTGAGGAGTTTATGTTCTCAATGTCTGCCAGCATGCAAGGCAAACAGACCAAACAAGCGGTACGTTGATTTCCCCTGTCATTGAGGCATTCGAATAGTGCATGCTTGCAGTTTTTGAGATGAGTGTTTTTATGGACAGGAATTGAACAGGGAATGCAAGGAAACCTTATTGTTTTTGATGCAAGATAATCCAGTGGGCAGGAGTTACACTGCACATAAGAAGAGAAGAAATTTGTTTTTTTTTTTCTTGTCTGAGGCAGCACAGAGTGACAGATCCTGGCGAGCATTGGGAGAAATTTTGTCCAACACTAGGTGCAATGGTGGAACCAGGGGGTGGCCAAGGTGGCCTTGGCCAACATAGATTCATCTTCTGCCACAGCTCCACCCTCCCCAGTCATTTGAAGAAACTGCACATTTAAACAATAGAAAAATGAGAAAGCATTGTTCCCTCAAATCAAAAGGATAGGCAGTTTACATATAATTCAATTTAATTCAGTTTATTTATACAGCGCCAAGTCACAACAGAAGTCGTCTCAGGGCACTGAACAGAAACATTTATATATAAAAATAATAATTTAACATTATTTATCTGAGGAGCAGACTGCTTTGAATTTAACTCAATCACAGATTCTCATCTTGAGCAAGCATGAAGGCAACAGTGGAAAGGAAAAACTCCCTCATGATGAATAAACCTTTAGCAGAATCAGGTTCAGGACAAGCGGCCATCTGCTTCAACCGGCTGGGTTTGGAAGGAACAGATACACAATGGCAGGTCAAGAATCACATATTAAGATAGAAATAGTATCAAATGAAAACTATTCAATTTTAGCAAATCATTAAATAAAATGGGGTCAATTTGTCCTCTAGTAGTATAAGCCTATGGCAGCATAACAAGCCAATCCTAACTATAGGATTTATAAAAAAGAAAAGTCTTAAGCCCAGTCTTAAAACTGGACAATGTGTCAGCCTCATGGACAGAAACTGGAAGATGGTTCCACAAGAGAGGAGCCTGAAAACTGAAAGATCTTCCTATAATTCTGCTTTTGGAAACTGTAGGGACCACGAGTAAGTCTGCAGTCTGAGAGCAAAGTGCTCTGCTAGAAAAATATGGAACAGCAAGATCTGTAACATAAGATGGAGCTAGGTTGTTGAGAGCTTTGTAGGTTAGAAATACAAATTTGAATTTAATTCTGGACTTGATAGGGAGCCAGTGGAGAGAAGCTAAAACTGGAGAGATATGATCTCTCCTACTAAATCCAGTTAAGACTCTGGCAGCAGCACTTATATATATATATATGTATATATATATATATATATATATAAATATGACTTAAATAAAAAATTTACAGTAAAAAATTGTTGATGCCCATCTTTGATTTTTAAGTGGCAACCCCATTTTTAAAGGGAAACTTTCTTACACCTGGATGCAGCCACACACCAAAAAGGAAGTTGACCTATTGCCTTTTTTTTTTAAGTTATCCAGTTCACTAGGTTTACATACATGCATATATATATATATGACGATGGCCATCTCAGATTTTTACACTGCAACCCAATTTTTAAAAGCAAACTTTCTTACACCAAGATGCATCCACACATCAAAATAGAAGTCAGCACCTCATTTATTTTTCCAAGTTATTGCGGTCATAACTTGTACAGATGGATGGATGGATGGATGGATGGATGGATGGATGGATGAAAGGTATTTCCAATTCCCCCCTTTTCATTCTTCACTTATTGCTCTGCAACAAAAGTTGATCTGTCCCAGCATCCATTTACAATTAAGTTATTTAAAATTTTCACAACTTTTCAATTTGACTAAATTTACTATGTTTTCAAATGATTGTAAAAATAAATAATCTGTGCACTGTTGATCATAATAAACAGTTGTTGAAAGCACAAGAATACTTTTGAGCTCTTTGAGTAGGTGGAACGAGATCTAAGAAACAGAAACCAGAACAACTTGTGGAAAAAAGTATTAATTTCAATGTTTTTAAAAATAATTTTTAAAACCATTAAAATGTTCAGGCTAAACTGGTCCACTAAAATATGTTAAAATAAATAACATATCCTAAAAATACATATGCTACAAAAATACTAAAATAGATTACAAACGTTAAATATATAAATGTGAACAGTGAGTAAAAGAACAATATGAGTCTAAGAAGTTCTCAGTGCAGCTTCTGCACCACTCTAACCATGCCTTGAGCTTTCATCCACCACTTTTCACCCTCCCAGTAGAGCCCGAGTGCACTTTCAATCAGCCCTCCATCAACAGCCACACCCTTGACAGCAGCTTCCATCCCGTGAGAGAAATTACATCATCTTCAATTTTAAAATCCTTCTACTCATTCCTAACTCTCAAAAATTTGCATGAAAGGTGGAAAGTGATACTCACATCCAGACAGAGGCTCTGTCATCCCATTGGGTGCATTGATTTCCACATCTGCTGGGCCTGTTAGTATCCAGGAAAGCATTGGTTGGCCAGAGCCCTGATCCTCTCAAATGTTGTAATCATACTAACCAGACTTGCTCAAGGGCCCAGAGTGGAGCAAATAAGGATAAAATCAGGTGTGGGTGCTTCAACTTTCCCACCCTGATCCTGCCCTCATCACGGTAAATGTGCTGCAACTGATGGTCTGATCTATTCTTCCTGTGTGATGCAGGATGTCACTCTCCTCTGATTTAGACCCTTCATCATCTTCAGCTTCACCACCCTTCACCACCGCCAAGCAGGTTGCAGGCCACAGCATTCCTCTATGGTTTTTTATCCTGCTCCTTCCTTTGTTGATTTCTTGGCTTATCAATCCCATTACTTTCCACTTGTGCTCACCTTGGCCTTGCTTTTGGTTAGCTGATAAGATGAAATAAAAACTAAACTTGTATAAAAACAAGAGTTAACCACAGATCATGTCATTAATAAAAAATAAACAGCTTCTAAAAAAATACAAATTGCCACTCTGGGACATCTGTAACGAGACTTGTTGGGGTTAGTGTAACGCAGGAGTGAATTAGTGACCTGTCCAGGTCCTCCTTGCTCCTCACCTGTTTACTGGAGATACACACAGACTCCCTGCAACACCTCATAGAATAGAATGATGTGTGAATATAAATATGTTTTTTTTTATGTAATAATGAAGTCAACATTTTCAACAAGAACTAAGAAAACTGAAATAGAGCTATAGTTCTAAAAATGTCTGCAGTGAATGAATTAGGGATTTTACAGGTTTCATTTTTTCATTACACATTTGTATTTTGTGTGTGTGTGTGTGCACGTGTGTGTGTACATATGTGTATTATTACATCATTTTATAGGTTTAATTTGGTCACCGTTACTAATCAATAGGCTGTAAAAGGTGAGAACTTGGAGCTGTTTCCTAACAGCATGTGAACGATACAAGTCTGTTCCTAGAATCAATCATGTGGAGCTTTAAAATGCATCTGACAGTTTTTGTGAGACATTAAATTTTTTTACCTTATCAGCTTCAAGATAATCTGAGAACAAACATGTATTGATGGAGAATGTGAACACTGGTAACTATTTCAGGAAAGCCTACAAAAGTAAATGTCAGTTAGATAGAGAGCAGGTCAGGAGGAAGGCTCATGAAACAGCACCTGATGCTGCTTTCCTCAGGTAAATGGAATAAGAAACTCCGAGCTACAATCACCTTTTTTATGTTTACTGTTGTAATTTACCTTTTTAGAAAAAACACGGTGCCAACCATCTGTTAATACTTGCCACTAGGCAAACAATAATGATTCTGCTCATATCTAGGCATGTGTGTCTGTTTCTTACCATGAAATACCATTATGACCCAATGAATAGAATTTAATTAATTTTTTTTTTAAGTCAAGCTAATTCATACCATACCACACCATTTTATTTATAGAGCACTTAAAACAGCGACAAGGCCGACCAAAGTGCTGTACAGACAGAACAACAGGTAACACACAAAGCAAAATACAAAATGAAGTAAATCAGAATATAGACATAAAAACGATGCAGATAATGACAACAAACTAGTATAGAGCATACAGGTTCAAAACATAGATCATCTTGTGTTGAAAGCCACCAAATAGTAGTGAGTTTTTAAACGGGACTTGAAAACCGAGAGGGAGGGGGCCTGTCTGACAAGCAGAGGTAACTCGTTCCAGAGTCTTGGTCCTGCTACAGAGAAGGCCCTGTCACCTCTGCACTTTAGACGAGTTCCTGGAACTGTGAGGAGCAACTGGTCCGCTGACCTCAGGGAACATGGTGGGATATACGGTTGTAGCAGATCAGAGAGATAAGGGGGGCGAAACTGTTCAGTGATTTTTAGACATACGTGAGTATTTTGAACTGGATTCAAAAGTGAACCGGTAACCAGTGCAGTGAGGCCAAAACTGGTGTAATGTGCTCTCTTTTGCCTGTACTGGTTAAAAATCGGGCTGATGCATTCTGGACCAGTTGTAGTCGTGCAATGGAGGTCTGACTGATACCAAACAGGAGTGAATTGCAGTAATCAAGCCTAGATGTAATGAATGCATGTATTACTGTCTCCAGGTTATTTTTGGACAATATGGGCTTCAGTTTAGACAGCCACCTCAGTTAGAAGAAACATGATTCAACAATCATGTTTACATAATTTTTAAGTTTCAGGGAAGGGTCCATTATCACTCCCAGATTAGTGACTGTTTACTGACAGAGTTAGAGTGGAGAGGTCGATGCAGTGGTTTGTGATTGTGTCATTGGGAGGGAACAACATGACTTCAGACTTCTTATCATTGAAACTTAAGAAGTTTAAAGCCATCCAGTCCCTGATGTCAGCCAGGCAGTTGAGCAGAGGTTGAATAGAGCATGTGCCATTGTGTCTTAGTGGGAAGTAAATTTGACAGTCATCGGCGTAGAAGTGGAAGGGCATGTTGTGTTTCCGGAAAATAGCACCAAGCGGCAGCAGGTATAAAGAGAATAGGAGGGGACCCAGGATGAACCCCTGCAGAACCCCCATTTAAGCTCTGCCGCTGCAGAACTAAAATCCTTGATGGAGACACAAAATGATTTGTCAGTGAGGTAAGATCTGAACCAACTGAGGGCTGACCCTGTGATGCCCACCCACTGCTCTAACCTAGCAATGAGGATCTCATGGTCGATGGTGTCAAAGGCAGCTGTGAGGTCCAATAGGACAAGCAGCACAGAATCACCGTTATCAGTGGTTAAGAAACACACTAAGCTACTTCATATATATATTTTTTAACAATTAAGCTTTGATCTTTTTCGTAAATGTACACATTGACTTGGCATTTTTAACATCACTCTCTAGACCATTCCACAATCCTATAATCTACCAAATCATGGAGCTTCAATAACTTCAGTTGATAAAATAATGTGCTTGATGGGTGACAGTAATGCTTTCTGGTGATAATTCTTACAGCTCTTTTCTGTAAAATAAAAATAGGTTTTGTAAATGTTTTACACGCTTCCCCCCCAAACATCAATGCAATAGATTAAATGTGGAACAATGATTGTGTTATACAACATGCACAGAGCTTTATCATTTAAAAACTCCCTGACTTTGTATAGTACTGCAATAGATTTAGCTATTTTTATTCTTACAGAATTGATGTGATTTTTCTATGTTAGCTGTTCATCAATGATTACACCCAAAAATTTCATCTCATTAACTCTACAAATCTCAACACCCTCAATTTTAAATGGATCATCAACAGTTCTCTTTTTGTTACTAAATGTCATGTAATTAGTTTTATCTAAATTTAATGATAATTTATTAAGTTTAAACCAAGTTTGTATTTTATCAAATTCTGTCTTCATCAATTCCAACATCTGTTTTACATCTTTACCCAAACAAAAAGATGTGGTGTCATCTGCAAAAAGGACACATCTGAGGAGTCCTGATACATTCACCAAGTCATTCACATATAAAATAAATAACTTTGGTCCAAGAACAGAGCAGAAAAAAACAGAAAGTATATATTGCCTTTTAAAACTCATCTTCACTAGGTTCTTTACATTGCATTACAATTTGAAAAATTCATCAATTTAAAGGATTAAATATAAAACACTATACTTTTTATGTATTTGTCTCATCCAGTCTAATCTCCTTGACTGGAAAGCTTACACTCCCCAAACATCCATAATTTCACACCATAAAGCTTAGTTATCATGCAACACATGGCTGCTCAGAAGGTTAATAAAATCATATATTCAAACAACTTTCTCCAAATTAACTGTTATTCATACATTTGATGGTTTCATTGTGCTTCTCTTTTTTAAGACGTCATGTATTTACCCAGTATTGCCATTAAAATGGCTTATTATAGGCCTTTTGTCTTTACTGTATTTTGTAAGCCAACACAATTTTTAAAAATTTCTTTATGAATAAAGACTCTTCGTAGCATATATAAATGTTTTATAGACTTTTGGTAGAAACTTTATTTTTATAATCATTCATAATGGAAGCATTTATAAATAATGCACATTTTCTTCTAGATTTTTTTTCCACCAGGGTTGTACAAGTACTGATCCAGGTAACCCCCCTCAAACACCCAAGTTTTAAAAGAGAAAACAAGATCATGCACAAAATGGACATTATAATCAACATAAGCTCAGCTGAGCATTGAAAATGTATTCAGTTCACCCAAATGTCAACAAGAGGTATTTTGATGAATTATACTACAGTAGATCTCAGTGGCTGCTGAAAAAGTTTCTGCTACAGTCAAACAGTTCACAGTTTAGAGTTTGTGGACTTTTAAATATGTAAGCAAAACCAGAAGGGAACACAAAGTTCCACCTATGCTAAAGCAAAAGCCTGTAATTCAGATTGCATTTTGACAAAGACTGGACTCTCTAAAATTTTGAGCTGCTGAGAATCACCAACGCTTTTCCCAGTTTCCTATTTATATAAATATGACGATGTGTAAATTTATATATATATAGTATGAACGACATAATGGAGAAGATTTTTGATGGCAGACCTGTCTAGCATTTTGTAGACTTTTTTTTAAATTTTTTTTATTGAGATGTTCTGCTGCATTTGTACCTTCTTACCACAAGCAAACAAAGGTTTCGGTGGGGGGAAAAAAAATTAGGAAAAAAATTTCTGTCCCTCAGCTGCTGCCAAAAAAGTGCAGTACGCCACCTAGTGGACATGAGGTGGCCTCTACACCTTTCTCTGTACACCTTTTACAAAAATGCTTAATTAGCGGGTGATTAAAAGCTGTTCCCTCGTGACAGGAAGAGATGACTGCAGCATACATTTTAATCGTGCTGAACGCCAAATTTCCGTCCATCAGCTGCTGCAGAAAGGACAGCACGTCGCCTAGTGGACATGAGGTGGCCTCTGCATCTTGTGGGAGACCCATCCTCTCTAAGCGGGTCCGCTCAGCGGCCAGACCCACATGTGCTGACCTATTTCTGGGTAACTCCTGATTGCTCCTCCCGCCTGGAGGAGAACATCCTCTCTCCACGACAGTTTCCACGGGCGCCCTGATAACAGGCGTCGTAGAACCGGAACCCTGGTGCATTCACGCGCTCGGGAGCCACCAGGAGAGCTGTCAATCCCTCCTCCTGAACTCGGTTCAAAAACCCTTAATATCAGAGGCGGTGGGGAAACATGTAAAATCGTTTTGGGCCATGGGTTATGAGCGAACACGTCCATCCCCCAGCGATGGTTTGTCTCGTGGACTCAGTGAAGCCCATAGTTGATACTGAGCGTTCCCTCTAGTCGCAAACAGGTCCACAGCTGCTTGCCAAATTTCTGCCACGTCTGGGCCATCAGACCGAGGTGGAGGGTCCACTCCCCGTGACGCGGACCGCCCCTTGGGCATCACATCTGTCTCTTGCACAGAACACCGGGGATGTACATTGCTCTGGTGGAGAGCAGATTTTGGTGTGCCCAACACAGTATTTTCCTCGCAATGTGTAACATTTGGGCTGCGTTGATTCTGCAGCACAGGAACAAAGTGTTAAATCACATTCAGAACCGTGCAACCCTCCAGAACATTTATATGAGCTGTTGTGAGAAAGTCACAGCACCCCTACAGCTCAAATAGGCATGTCACCCCTCAACCTGACACCGGTGTGTCTGTGAGAGCTGACACGTGTGACGTAGGTCTGCTGGCGGGGGCTCCCTCCGACAAAAACCAGGGGTTTTCCCAGTGTCGGAGGTCTGCTCTCACAGAGGAGGAACAGTGATAGCCCGCCTCTTTCTTGCCTCACCAGATCCATGCGTTGACAACATCGTGTTTAACAGCTTTATGATGGAAAATATTTATTATTACTCTGCCCGGTTTTACGTGGCGGAGTTGGGCTCTTACAGAGTCGATTCTCGTCTGTTGATAAATTAATAAACAAGTTTAGCCCCACTCCCAGATCACAATCGTCTGGGCCGTGAGGATCAAACTTTTCAAATTTTATGGCGAAGCCCAGAATTGGCAGGTGTGACGTCAACATCTGAGCCTGAGCTGACATGTGAAGCGGTCTGCCCACGATGGCCTTGTTGAAAAGCTGACAGGTCCACATCGGTCTCGCTCCTCCGGTCCGTTTGGAACCAGGAAGTAATGTGAGTAACAACCTGAGTTTCCATCTCCGCCGGGAATCCCCTGGACTTCTGCCTTTAGGGGTGAGACCTGGTCTGGTGATGACAGGACCGTCTCTTAAAACTCCTCTGAGCGGAGGGGGTCGGGCTGCAAGTTGCAACACGTAACCCCTGCTATCAGCTTTGGCCATCTATGCCTGGTGAGAAAGCTCGCAGCCACTCCGCATAACGTCCATGGGGTGGGCGCGCGTTTAGGTGGTGCGTCATGTTTTAACAGATGTCAGTCAATCCACCGCCTCAACTGCTGTCATGAGTCTTGGGAGTGTGTTCTGCGTGACCCACAGGTGAAGCTCGGCTCTGAGCGCGTCTGTGTGCTGCACTTGACTGTGGATCCACATCATGTCCATGTGGAACAGTGTGTGTTGAGGAGAGGCATGTGAAAACTGTTGACGCCGCGGGAGCGTGCGTTGGACACCACTGCGGTGAGACGCGTGTCGCTCCTGCTGAGAGCGAGGTACGTTACTGGGCTCGTACAGCGATCTCACGTTTATGTTGACGTGAGCAGTGAGCGCTGAAATCTGCGTGCGCGCCTTCATAACGCAGCACCTTATGGGTGAATACTGCTCGCGCTGCGTGAGCGAGCGTTGGCACCGCTTCGTGAGGGGTGTGCAGCTTAGACTGAAAAATCGAGTTATTCCACTGAAACTCGTTGTGTGGGCCACATTCACTTATGACTGTTGTGTCATGTGGGCGTCTTGCCTTGTTGGAGCGGAGGTGATTGAAACAGCCTTAAAAGGCCACCGGCTCATTCGTGTGTGTGTGTGTGTGGGGGGGGGGGGGGGACGGAGCCGCTGTCAGGTCATCCAAGCTGACAGACTGGCTAAAAAGACACTTCATCATAAAATTATGTTTTATTCCCACATTGTGTCATCTTTATACACATCCAGCCAACCGTCATACAGTCATCTCCCCTTGAGCTCTGTGGTTTGTTGTCCTAGGGCACCCCCTGTTGGGGATCTTTGGGAAAAATTGAACTTCCGGATGCCGGGGATGTATGGCGGGCGGGGCTGGCGTAGCAGAGCTGGGAGGCATTGTGCAGCCGTGGAACATCTTGAAAATGAACTCTCATTGATGAGGGCCCCCCAACAAAAATCTTTCTGCAGCTCCTCCGAGAGGGAGGTGGAGTGATGAGCCAGGAGAACCTCTGGAAACCTCATCCTCCGGCTGCGATGCGAGGCCGGCAGACAGCAAAAGAGGCGCACTGGTTGAGGATGACGTCAGCTGCCCTGCAGAGGGAGCGTACGTCTCCTCCCGCCTCTGAACGTGTACGCCAACAGCATAACATGTTGTTCGCTGTGGCCGCCTGGAAACGCACGCTGGTGAGTTCGGTTGAAGAGCGATGTCACCATCTGGTTATGCTAACCGGAGGCGCGGGACTCTGGTTCAACCTGGACATCTTTGCTCCAAAAAAACTCCGTCAGGCTCGGCTCCTGGGGGCACTGAGGAAATTTCCGCTCAGTGAACCCTTCCACTCTGGTGATGGGCGCGGATGTGGGAACCGGCACCCTATTCTACCAGGACCGGCTACAGCCTCGTCCCAGAAGGACGTCACAGCTGGGAAAGCGAGGCCAGATGGGAATCATGGCGATGAGCCGGAGTGGAGCCCAAAAAACCTTCCCGCTGGATCATCCTAAAACTGGCAGGGAGGCGTAGGATGTAAAAAAGGTCCCTTCATGTCAGCTGCCTCCTGGGTTAAGCCGGGCAAACTCCAGAGGGCGCCGGCGGTTGGGAGCGGTGTGGTCGCCGATGCAAAACAAGGTGACGAGGAGTGAGCATTCGCTCAGCCCCCCTCTACCAACACTATGCTCTCCAGGAGGGAATGAGCAGCGGGGGCTGCTGCTGACATCGCCTGTCCTGGAAGAACCATCCGATTTGCTCTTAGGGTCGGCGATAAGAGGAAAATTACAAGATGGCGTTGTCCAACGTGTAGCGACCCTGTCACTGAGAAATACTCCTCGGCAATTACCTTGAAACAAGACTGCTCATCTGATTCTCCTCGGGGAGAAGGACTCACCGGGACGACAGAGAGTTGGCGTAACGGGCCAGTCAGTCTCAACAAAGGTTGGTCAGCTATACAACTTTCTTTCTTTGTTCTTCTGACAATGCTATTAGCTCGCTGAAAAAAAAATTGGAGCTGAATACCCGCTCTTAACGTAATTTATACAGACCGGGTGGGGCCCACAGAGCAGGTGGGCGTGGACTAAATTTTTCAGTGTAATGCTTCGCATAATGGGATAAAACCCACTAAGTGACAGCCTTAAAGGGCGAAGCCTATATGAAATAGAACTGTACTCTGATAAACAGCTCTTGCTCCAAAGGCTTTGGAGCAGCTAACAGTGAAATGTCGACCACATTACCTACACCGCGAGTTCACGCCTGTGTTCATAATAGTTGTTTACATTGCTCCGGACACTAATGCTGCAGACACCCTGAAGGAGCTATATGATAATATTAGCTCTCTGCAGAACAAACACCCTGAGGCTTTTTACATGGTGGCTGGTGACTTTACCCACTCTGAAAGACTCCTTGTCAAAATTTTATCAGCATGTTGCCATGCCAACACGAGGAAATAACACATTGGACCGCGTTTACACCAACGTACAAGACTCATAAAAAGCCACACACCGCCCCCACCTAGAAATCTCTGATCATATCTCCATTTTTCTGGCCCTTGCTTACCTCCCCCCACTGAGACGCTCCAGACCAATGCAAAGGAAAGTCAAAAGTTGGATGAATAATAGTGACTCCATACTGAAAGACTGTTTTACATGCAAAGACTGGCAGGTCTTCAGCAAAGCAGCTGTAAAGGAGGGGGAGCTAGATCTGGTGGAATACACATCCTCAGTCCTGGAATACATTGGCAAATGTGCTTATGACATCACCAACATCAGATATGTTAAGAGCTACCTGAACCGGAAGCCTTGGTTGAATGCAGAGGTTTGCACCCTGTTGGAAGCCAAGGACACTGCCTTCAGGTCTGGCAACTCACAGGAGCTGAGAAAGACAAGAAAGGAGCTAGTTGCTAGTATTAAGAGGACCAAAGCCACATATGTACAGATGATCCTGGGTCAATTCACCTCACAAGACCCACAGAGCATGAGGAGGGGCATTAAATGTATAACAGATTATAAAGGCAGAGGTGCACAATGCCCTAGGGACTCATCACTCCCTAATCCCCTCAAGTTCTACATAGGCTTTTAAGACCCACACAGACGACCCAGCACCAGACTCACCTCACCACCAGAAGAGGAGTTTCTCAGTGTGATCTCAGCTGAAGTGAGGAGTACCTTCAGGAGGATTAATCCTCACAAAGCAACTGGCTCAGACAACATCCCTGGGAAGGTGCTGAAAGACTGTGTCAATCAGCTCTGCGACGTGCTGGACAACATCTTTAACTCCTCTGTCCTAGACTTCTTAAGAGACTGCAGTCTGTGAAGATCCACAACTTCTTCTCCTCCACCATAACCCTCCCCTCAGGGCTGTGTGTTGAGCCCCCTCCTTTCACTCTGCTCACGTATGACTGTGCACCTACCTATCCAGGCTGTCATATTGTAAAATTTGCAGACAATACAGCGGTGATTGGATGCATCACAAACAATGATGAGTCCGGCTACAGACAGGAGGTGGAACACCTGGAGATCTGGTGCAGGAAAAGCAACTCTCACATCAATGTGAAGTAGATAAAGGAGATAGTCATGGACTTCATATAGACACACCCCCCCCAAAAAAATAAAAATAAAAAAATAAAAAAAATAAAATAAACACAAGATGATCTGTGGTAGAAGTGGTCTCCAGCTACAAGTACCGTATTTGAAAGTACAGCTGAATGACAACCTCAGCTGGGGCAACAACACCACCAGCCTGATGAAGAAAGCTTATCAGAGACTTTACTTTCTCAGGTGGCTGAGGCGAGCTGGTCTGGGAAGCTCAGTCCTCACCTCCTTCTACAGGTGTGCTGTGGAGAGCATCCTGTGCTCCAGCATCAACGTGAGGCATGGAGGCTGCACAGCTGCAGAAAGAAAAGCTTTGCAGAGAGTGGTGAAGGCTGCACAGAAGACTGTTGGAGTCAACCTCCCCACCATCACAGACATCTACACCTCTAGATGCAGGAGGAGGACCACCTGCATCACGAAGAACCCCACTCACCCAGCACACACACTTTTTGTCCCGCTTCCTTCAGGCAGGAGGTTGTGGAGCATGAAGTGTAGAACCACTAGACTGAGGAACAGTTTCTACCCTGAAGATGTTAGACTCATGAATCCCTAATTAAGATTTTCACTGTGGAAAAAAATCACTGTAATGTCACTTGATTGTTGATATGTGTTGCTGACTATCCATGTTGCTGATCTTATGCTGTTGATTTATTTTAGGCTGTTCTGTTCATTTGTACTCATCTGCTCAGACAGATTCATGTTTGTGCAGCTGTTTTTCCAGCGTATTGTTTTTGTACTACTGTACATGAACATATTCTGTGATATATTCATAAATTAAACGGATTAATTCATTTTTCTGGACTGGATAATATCGTGCATTGAATAATTAAAAATGTAACGTGAGACGTTAATTATCTTTGACCCATCAAAATGAACGTGGTCATTTATTTTCAGTATCAAAATTTAACATCAAACATTAATTTGGCAAAATTGAAAATAACAACAGGTTAATTAATCAGTTTACAATTAGAAGACCATACGGCGATGGTTGAAAACCTTGCTTCACAACAGACATTTCTGAAAATATCTGGAATGATTTCTAGCAAAAAGAAGAGTTTAAAGATGGAAATTGAAGTTTAAGTTGAGAGAGATGGGTGAGGGAATTTGTCTGTTATAACCAGAACAACACGCTCCTTCTGGGCCCAGCTAAACCAAAGGTACACTTTGCGGTTGAAGATCGACTCTTTACCTTGGCAGAGATAATTCCGACTTCGGTGTAGAGTTGCCTTCAAACGCCCTCCAGCGTCTCCGCAAGGATAGTAGGGAACCGTTTGGAGTCGTGAGATCATCCCAGAACAGACATTTCATAATTCCTCTGATCTTCTCTCGTTCAGCTTAGTTACTTTTTCTCCAGCATCCTGAATTCCAGCATTCTGAACTCTGGAACTTCCGTGAACTGGGAAGTGTTGCACCTTTTAAAAGAGGTCACTTCCGGTTCATTTGAGACCTTTCTGATTGGTCGGTTGACCAAACAGAGGTGTGTTTTTGTGATGTAGGAGGTTATTAAAAGTCAAGGGAAAAAGATTAGATTGTTTAAGAACAGACAGAAGATATTATGAAGAACTCAGACTTCGTGGAGTCAATTCTCTAGTATCTTTCTGTAAAAGTTAAACATGAAATTTCTTTTTCAGTAAACTTGCAGTTGACCGAAACTTGACCTTTGACCAACTTACACAACTTGCTCATTGAAGACAGAAAATCAGACAATGCATCATTAACCTGATTTCTACTTTGAATGAGGATTAAAAGTCATTATTACTGTTTCACAGTTGATTAAAAATGATTAGTTCACTTCAACATTTAAAAATGGTTTGAACTAAACACACTTTGATTATCAAACATTTGTAAAATAGTAATGATAATAGAAAAAGAGAGTGTTCTTTCAATTGATCAGTGCAGGACACTTAGAAAGTCTCTGGATGAACTTAATCTTGTGTTTCTGGACTCAAATCAATGAAATAACAGTTCTTGTCCCAGAAAGGCCCCAAAGGCCAGGATTTGACCTCAGGCCTAGTTCACTACACTACCAGTACTTAGAGTATTCTTAATTTAATGTATTTCTTTGTTTATATCTTAGATCTTACTACAGTTTTTTCTTTAGAGTTTATACTTTTGTTGGATGTAATTGGTACCCTTTGTACACAATTTTGTTCCACCACATGTACCACATGTGGTGCAAATGTCACAAAAAGAAACTTTGACTTTGACTTTGATAAAAACATTTTTTTGGTGGATCCATGTACATTGTAGACTGGACACAAAGAAAAAAAAACTTTTTTTCCCCCCTCTGTACGCCAGTGAAGACAGACGTGTTACCCGGCGCTCTATACCTCCCCTGCTTACCTGCTTGCATTCTTTAGTACTGTGAACCCTTAAAAAGCCTTTTTTTTCTGCATACCTCTGAATTGGAAGGATCAGCTGGTCTCTCAACAAAATTGATCAACTTCTCCCGACAGGAGTCAGGGTAAGGCGGACCCTCTTACCTCGACGGAAACAAATTGGATTCATGGTGACAACTAGATTTTACTGTTTGGGTTGGTGAAATCTTGGATTTTCTACAAATTCGTGTGGATGTGTCAAAGCTTGACAGTGCTCAGACTGAATTTGGAGAGCTGCTGCAGGGAGCTGGAGCAGGCTGTTATCAGGATTGTGAACTCACTGGCAGCACTCATGAATGGTGGGAATAATCTTGGAGAAGTTGTGAGCTCGACTTTTGGCATAAAGGATCAATTCGGCTGTTTTGGAGTTTCCATCAGAGGAATATATATACCAGCGAGACTTTAAAAAATGCAGAAACAGCAAATCACAAGTTCTGCCTGACCCAAATTATAGCCTTGATGCCGGACTTATCTCAACTCCTCCTGGAATGTTTTGAAAACAACAAAGATGCTTTGATTGTTTCCTCACCCCTCCCTTCCCCAAGGCCGTGGACATGTGACAGAACCTCAACTGAGCTGAAGATGAATGTCAGCTATTACCTGGACAATGGCTGAGAGGGGGGGGGGGGGCTCTGGACTATGCTACGACTTTCCCTTAAAAATTCAATGTTTTCACTGGCCTATATGTAAATGTATAACGTCTGTTTATGTTGCTTTATTGTGGTAGGTTTTTTTGATGCCTCAAATCGTGCCCTGTCTAGGACACAGCGTGAGAGATGGGGTTTTTTTATACCGTCTCTCATGTTTTCTTTCCTTTTCTAACCACTGTTTTTGTTTGTCCAAACAGGTCTCACTTGTAAATGAGTCTTCGAGGCTCAATGTGATTTAACTGTTTAAATAAACGTTGAATTAATTGTTTTGGTGGATCCATAAACAAACCGGATTCCAAAAAAGTTGGGACACTAAACAAATTGTGAATAAAAACTGAATGCAATGATGTGGAGATGGCAAATGTCAATATTTTATTCGTAATATAACATAGATGACAGATCAAAAGTTTAATCTGAGTAAATGTAACATTGTAAAGGAAAAATATGTTGATTCAAAATTTCACAGTGTCAACAAATCCCAAAAAAGTTGGGACAAGTAGCAATAAGTGGCTGGAAAAAGGAAATGGACATATGATGAACAGCTGGAAGACCAATTAACACTTATTAGGTCAATTGACAACATGATTGGGTATAAAAAGAGCTTCTCAGAGTGTCAGTGTCTCTCAGAAGCCAAGATGTTAAGAGGATCACCAATTCCACCATTGTTGCGCAGAAAGATAGTGCAACAATACCAGAATGGTGTTACCCAGCGTAAAATAGCAAAGACTTTTAAGTTATCATCATCAACTGTGCATAACATCATCAAAAGATTCAGAGAATCTGGAACAATCGCTGTGCATAAGGGTCAAGGCCGTAAAACTCTACTGGATGCTCGTGATCTCAGGGCCCTTAAATGTCACTGCACCACAAATAGGAATGCCACTGTCAAGGAAATAACAGAATGGTCTCAGGAATACTTCCAGAAAGCATTGTTATTGAACACAATCCACCGTGCCATCCGCCGTTGCCAGCTGAAACTCTACAGTGCAAAGAGGAAGCCATTTATAAGCAAGCTCCACAAACTCAGACATTTGCACTGGGCCAGGGGTCATTTAAAATGGAGTGTGGCAAAATGGAAGACTGTTCTGTGGTCAGATGAGTCACAATTTGAAGTTCTTTATGGTACACTGGGACACCATGTCATCCGGACCAGAGAGGACAAAGATAGCCCAAGTTGTTATCAACGCTCCGTTCAGAAGCCTGCATCACTGATGGTATGGGGTTGCATGAACGCTTGTGGCATGGGCAGCTTGCATGTCTGGAAAGGCACTATTAATGCAGAAAACTATGTTCAGGTTCTAGAACAACATATGCTCCCATCTAGACGTCATCTCTTTCAGGGAAGACCCTGCATTTTTCAACACGATAATGCCAGACCACATTCTGCAGCAATCACAACATCATGGCTACATAGGAGAAGGATCCGGGTACTGAAATGGCCAGCCTGCAGTCCAGATCTTTCAACTATAGGGAACATTTGGCACATCATAAAGAGGAAGGTGTGACAAAGAAGGCCAAAGACGATTGAACAGTTAGAGGCCTGTATTAGACATGAATGGGAGAGCATTCCTATTTCTAAACTTGAGAAACTGGTCTGTCCCCAGACGTCTGTTGAGTGTTGTAAGAAGAAGGGGGGATGCCACACAGTGGTAAAAATGGACTTGTCACAACTTTTTTGGGATTTGTTGATGCCATGAAATTTGGAAACAGCATATTTTTCCCTTAAAATTATACATTCTCTCAGTTTAAACTTTTGATCTGTGATTTATGTTTTATTCTGAATAAAATATTAGATGTTGGCACCTCCACATCATTGCATTCAGTTTTTATTCACAATTTGTTTAGTGTCCAAACTTTTTTTGGAATCCGGTTTGTACAAAGGCTGAACACAAAGAAAAAAAAACATTTTCTGATTTGCTTTTTGCTCTAGAAACCAAAACAACAATGAAGCTTTATTAACTGTGTAAAGTGTACTCACATTTTTTTTTGTCTGTTTCACTATATTTGGATTTTGTCACATGTGAAGTTTCAGTTGGTGTTCCCAAAAAATAAAATAAATCATCATTAAAAGGAAACCTTCAACAGTGTAAAAAAATAAACAAGTCACAAATGTTTAAGGAAAATTTTAGGCCAAGTTCAGAATCTTGGTTTTCTGTAGTTTGATATGTTGGTAACATGGAAGTTCTTGCCTTCTAGTGGCACAACATAGACATTGTCAAGGAAGCCGATGTGCGGAGTTCAGCCTGCTCCCAAAAACGATTATGTCTTGACATGCCCTGCTTCAAGGCCTCGGAGTCCGAGATAATGAAAACCATGTGTGGAGAAAACATATACACTTACACACCACATAAACACACATGTATATGACACACACTTACACAACTACACAGACACACACATGCAGGCTCGCTTGGACACACACACGCGCAGAGAGAGAACAGCAGAGCAAAAGATGTCTTCTCCTTTTAATAAAAATTACCAGTTTCAGATGAATGAGAAAGATGTTTATAATAAATCAATAAACAAGTAGATAATCAAGTGATACTATAATGTTTGTGATTTTAAATGTTATCTGTTTAAGTTGTTCATGATGTTGAATATTGAAGGAAGGGCCCCGTCATTTCATGAATGTTCTAGAAGAAGTTACACAAGCATAGGTATTACGCAAGGACAAGCCCTAGAAACAGTTCTGAGCAAATCAGGACAAGACAACTCAAGAATGACTAAGCAAAAGTGAACAAAGTACACCCAGATTTTAATATGCATGAGGAGTGACTGGCAAAACCTCATAGAAGCCTGTAAATTTGGACCTAAATCCAACCCAGAAGGGTTGGGTTTGCCCGATGACATGATCGGTCTGGAGATGTCAGTCAAAATCTCAGGCTATATAAACAGATGTTTCTGTGAAAACTCCGCTGTTTGGGATCCACTACTCGTGCGAGGAGGAAACGAACGGGGCCTGCGGGGGATCACGAGACGATTGTGGATTAATAGGACAAGTTGGACTGCCTCAGCTGGAGAAGAACAAGGGTGAAATCCATTGGAATATGCTTCTTTTTGGAACTATTCATCAACCCTCAGCCCGGATTATTCCTAAATCCTTTTTCTTCAAATTCGACCAGACCGAGGACCAGAAATGGCCCACATCCAAGAGATGGGGAAATTTGCCTCTTGCTAAATCAAAAAAATGGTAAGAGGACGTTTCTCAAACTTAGTCCTTAATAACACCTTATTCCAAATCAAAGCAGTGGTGTATGAATTGACAAGCAGAAAAATCAATTATATTATAAATCTTGTTGCTCAGAGTTGCAGAAGGGCCTTGCAGTGAGAAATAATGTGTTGGGTCAGGTAGAGAGAGTAGGTAAACTGTGTGGGTACTTGTGTTCCTGAGGGAGACAGGGCGTGGCCGGCCGGACTAAAAGACATCCGAGGCCGTGCGGGGATGAGTTCAAGGGCCAGCCTCAAGCCCGTCCACAGGGACTGAAATCTACCTTGCCCAAGAAAGGTCAACAACTGGAAAGGGACTAAGGAATGAAAATTATTCATCATGTAATCTCTTTGTAATCGAATGTAATCATTATTGTGCATACCGCTGTTCCCCTGCAAAATTTATTGATTAAAGCAAAGCAAAACGTAAAATTCTGGATTCTTATTTCAACACCCCTTTTGTTCTTAGAAGTGGAAAATTTGGTTCAGAGAAACAACAGAAGCACGGGAGGTTTTAAACGGTTTTATTAGCTTTTGATTATAAAACAACATCCATGAGTCTTGTGTCTGGGCTCTAAACAATGCCAGATCGATTAACAATTGTAGCGCTAAATCAGGAGATGAGCTACCGTTAACTTGCGCTTCCTCATCTGCTAAACGTCCCCACTCCTGCTGCTAGGTCGGGTGAGGCACGAGGTGAGACTTTGGGTGTGGTGCAAGGATCGGAGGTAGTTAACAGTCTGGGTGAATCATCTCAACACAGCCTTAGACTAAAACTGTCCTAGGAAACGGCTGCGGGTAATACCTGAGCCATAGAATTAGTTTTGATACCCGTTGGAAGAGAGGCTGCGGTGAGGGCGTGGCACGTGTCCTGTGCCTACCTCACTCGGGAAAGCACAACACATATTTTGGCATTTTTATTAAATCAATGCATTTGAAAAATCCATGTAAAATATCCTGGGTGGGTTAGCAGTTGAGCACTATAAAGTAAAAAAAAATTATGTTCTCATCCCAGTGAGTGAGATTGGTCCTATACAGATCATGATGGTACAAGGAAATCATGTACTGAATTGTGTTGTATTGAAATCATAGTAAGGATCTCAAAGTGCAGTCTTGGATAGGAAAGGTCTGGTTTGGGAAATTCCCAATCTCATTTCTACATTTTTCAACTTATATGGCTCTGACATTTAGCATGCATTTGGATATTTCACAGTGTGAAACCTCTGGGACGAGATTATGAGGACATGATTCTCTACCAGAAAAAGGGGGAATGTTCCTTTCGTGTTTCAGATGAGTCTTTGCCTGAGAGTTGTTCATGAGTGATGGTCAGATGGAATGGGAAACAAATTGATAAAGTTGGATTTAGTCAAAAGTAATGAGAGTGTTGTGTCTGTCTGTCATGTGCCTCTTCTACATTGCAAAGTCCGGTCCAGCCTGGACTGGCCACAGTTGGCCCAGCCCGATCTTTTCTAGCTCTGTTTTTGTTTGCTGTCAGCAGATTGTCACCTTGATGTGGACATGATCATCATGTCAAGACCACGCAAATCTCAGCTCAGCAATAACTGCACCTCCAGGGCACCGGTGCTATGTTTTGTGTTGTCAAAGAAACATGGGGGCTTTCTCTTTCACACAACTGGCCAGAAACAAGTAACTGAAGGAAATGGCAGTAGGAGCAGTCGCTGAAAGTCTGACTCATCTGTGATGTGACCCCCCCCCTCACACACACACACACACACACACCCACCCCAGCCGCCACCCTCCAGACCAGCAGTCCAGCTGATGTCAAATTTGCAGCACCAGCCCACCCAAACCCCCAGTCTCAATTCCAAAAACTGCCTGATGACAAAATTGTAGGGTTTTAAGGGGCTAGGTTATAGCTGCCCTTGACTACAATATATTTAAGTAACTGGGTTCTCTCTTTTCCGATTTAAATTATAGCCATGTGACCGAGGTAACTGTGCGTAGATTGTTTAATCAGTGACATGAGACGTTAATTTCCTTTGACCCATCAGAATAAATGCGGTCATTTATTGAACAGAATCAAAATTTAACATCAAAACATTGTACACTTGATTATTTGATCTGGTTCTGATTAATAAAACTTGGCACGTTTTACTTAATACAAACAACAGACATTTCTGAAGGCCTCTAGATTAATTACTGGCAAAATAGAAGAGTTTAAAGATGGGAAATGGAGGAGTTTAAATGGAGAGAAAAGATGGATAAACAGGAATGTGTGTTGACTAGGAACGACACCCTTCATCCGACCCCAGCTCAGCCTCGGTACACTTGGCGCGTGGCGACTCGTTACCTTAGACGGGATACCTCCGCTCAGGAACAGGAGTCCATTTCAACGCGACCTTTCAGCGTCTCCGGTAAGGACTGCTGAAAATCGTCCGAAGTAGTGGAGGTACTCCGTTCAACAAACACGCTCATCTCTCGGGGGAATACACAGCAAGCTGTGAGTCCGTAAGAGGTTCCACTCAGATGTGGAAGGATCCATCACAGGCCCCGAAGACTAAGTTCAAGACTAGACTTCATCAGAGACCCGCTTGAGGAGCTCAGGAGACTTGACAGACTGACTGACAGATGCAGTTGACCCGATTAAGAAGTTCTAGGAAGTGTGGACTCTTAAAGAGTTCTCACTTCCGGTCACCTCAGGACTTCCAGATTGGTTGAAGCAACCAACAGGGGGTGGTTCTAGTGATGTCAGAGGGTCATTACAAGTCAAGAAAACAGCAGGAATGTTTTAGAAAAGTCCCATACAGACAGAAGACATGTTATGGCGAAGTGGGAGGAAGAGAGGCCAGTAGCTTCTTGTTTGCCGTCTGCTAGGTTTAAAAACACGACACTTCGTTCTAATAACTTCTTTTCTGACTTTCGACCGACATCACTACTTCTCATTTAGACAGAAGATCAAAAATGCATAATTACTTTGTAAAATATACATTTAACTTGATTTCTAATTTAAATGAGCATTAAAAAAATAATTAATACTGTTTCACAGTTGATTTAAAATGAGTGGTTCACTTCAACATTTAGAAATGGTATGAACTAAACACACTTTTGATTTATCAAGATATTGTAAAATAGTGATGATAATATAAAAGAAGAGTGTTCTTTCAATTGATTACTTCAGGATACAATTAGACAGTCTCTGGATGAGCTCATTTGTATTTCTGTATTCAAATCAATGAAATAACAGTTCCTGTCCCGTGAAGGTCCTCAGAGGCAGGTTTTGGTCGGAGGCCGAGTTCACTACAAAATTCAAAATCAGGATTGAGCCAGTACAGCCCAGTCCAGGCTGAGTCTTCAGTGAGGAAAATGTTGAGTTGAAAAGCAAAGCTCTTGTTATGCTGGGTCATCTACAATCCAACCATCACCTATGATCATGAGATATTCAACATTAATTTGTATAGGTTTGTATAGGTCACGATGATTCATTTACAAGAGACCTTAGGTCTTAGACACTCTTGTAAATGAGTCCCTGAGGCTCATCGGGTCTAACCTGTATAAATACAAACAAAACAAAAAAACAAAAAACAGGTATGAATCGTGGCTGAAGCAAGATTCCAGATACAAGCAGATGAAATAGGCTTCTTTCATGGGGTGAATATGCTCAATCTTAGAGATAAGGTGAAGAGCGTTGCCATTTCGGGGCACTCCGAGTACAGCTGCTGCTCCTCTGCATCCAACAAAGTCAGAGGAGGAGGTTCTGGCATCCGATTAGGATACTTCCTGGGTGCCTCCTTTTGAATGTTTTTCAACCACATTCTACTGGAAGGAGACCAAGACAGACTCATAATTGCTGGAAGCATTATGTTTCCTATCTGGCCTGGAAATGCCTTAGGATCCCGCAGGAGGAGCTGGAGAGTGTCCGTGGGGAGAGGGATGTCTGCCGCCTGGACATGTTTCCTCTGATACCTGACAACAAATAAGACAGAAGAAGATGGTAGAATGGACTAAATGGACTACCTGGTATCTGTGACTATCTGTGACCCTGAGCCACCCCCCCCCCCCCCCCCCCCCACCACCACCACACACACACACTTTTTAAAAGGTAATTTTCAAACCAATTCTTTCTTAATTTACATTTCTGTCAGTTCCCTGTCATTCTTTTGTAAATTTATACAATTTTAGCATTAAGTGCATTGTTCGCCACATATTTTATTTCCATCTTATTTCGCTCCCATATTTTTCACTTAATCAGGCCTATACAGAAAAGAATTGATTATTTGTCAGATCAAATAAAGCGATTAATCTGTAAAGGGCCAGCGCTCATTCTCCATGCCTCTTTTTCTTGCTCGATAGCAACTGAAGAGAAACAGAGATCTCTCAGAAATATAATACTGGTGGAAAATAATACCTGCCAAGCCCTGAGAGAGACACACTGTTTGTTCTACTGTTATTAGTCCCTCAAAATAATATGAAACAGCCTTTTTCTTTACTTTCATCCTTTGGCAGAAATGAAGAAGGTGATTATGACGGTAAGGTGGATGCTATATAGCCACAAAGGACAAATTTGAAGGTGTTAAAAAAGTGATGAAATAATCTGGCACTTGGTCTTCCTCATCCTCATCCTCCCACTCACAGCTGTCACCACTGCAGGAGGAGAACAGGTTGTGCCGAGACCTGACATTTGAAATTTTATCTTGACTGAAGTGACAACAGTAAAGTGCAGCTTGTTTTATGAACGTTAAGACAAAATGAAAAATGTCTTGGTTCGTATCGGACCTTCAGTTTTGAAAGCACCATTTTGGCTCAAGTCTTGTGTTTTTGCTTTTGTCTTTTTGTCACCATCAATCTAACTCATGGTTTTATGTTTTTCCACCTTTTTTATTCATCATCATCTCTAAATTTAATATTTTTATTACGTCTCTCTTGTTATCAGAGAAATAACCACTTCACAGTTACAGTTTTTCCACTGTTATACTCCAGCTCATTTTTTTTTCTTTGTCCCTCCCGTCTCTTCAGAGCTCGTCATCATTGCTGACCTCTGGCTGCGTTCCTCAGCTTCATCATTCCCATCATCACACTCATTATCTCCCTTAAAGTCCCAGTGCAGATTATTTGTATGTGTTGGATGGACTGCACTCCATAAAAGCCTTATGCTAATGCAGCAGAAGGCTGCGAAGCATCACGTCAAGTGGACCAATTTCAGGAGTGCTTGGCTACGTTTTATTACAGCTCATAAGCCCAAGGTCAGCCGCATAAGATGAAGAGGCAAAAGCCTCTCATGCTGCAGTTGAATCATTTATCACCCCACCACAGACTGCCATTTTTTTCTGTTTCCTCTCATGTTTGAACGGCATCCACATCCAATTTTGCACCTGTGCTGTAATTTATGCCTTCCAATTCTGCTCTTGTCATATCCACTCTGTGTTTTCTCTAAACATCTCTTTATATTAACATTTTTCTTCCGTGCTTTTGTGTGCAGCAACCCTCTTCCCACCACTTTAGCCACCTTCACTTTTCTACCACATCTCGCTCCTAATGTGTGAAAAGCATATTTGGTACAGTGAAATACTTAGGTTATGATTCTCATCAGTTTTTCACATTATTTGCATCTTCTCCTTTAGGAGAGGATGCTTCTTTGAAAACTGCATCGCCAAGTCACAGAAACATCCTTTTGATATAGCAGCAGATGTTTTAAAATGTCGTAGTTATAAGATTAAAAAAGAACAAAAGCTAAAATAACATACGGTCAACAGTAGCCCAATGACAATTAATCTGCCTTGATTTTGTTTGTTTGTTTTTAATAAGAAAAATATTGTCAGTGGCAAACAAATTTGTATTAAAGGTGAGCCAGTTTAGAATCAGTAAACTTGTCTTACTGAGTGAAGTCATTGTGATACAGCAAAATCAGATTTGTAATTGTATTGCTGAAATCAGCAGTTTTTTCTGGAAATGTTGCAATTTTTCCACACAGAAACACAGGTTTCCAATATTTTCTTTTGAAAATTTCTATATGTGATCATAACACTTTCTTAAAAAATGTGATCATTCTTGCAGAAACACCAAAATCAACCCAAAGCACTAAATTAATTGTTCCAGGCCACAAAATACCGTGGAAGTGAATCGTGCCTGCAAACCTTTTAGTGGGTACAAACTGTAACGTTTTCTCCCCTTTCCCAGTATATTTTTCTTTCAGTGTGATTCAAGCAATTATTCTTACTCAGACCTGTTAGCTAATTAAAGTGATACAATATGTGAAGGATTTGTTGTAGAACATTTAGGTTTTTAAGCACCTACATCACAACCACAGGCATGGAATCTGCCATTAGTCTGTTACTGTTTGTCTGATTTGTGTGGGTTTTAGATTAGAAGTGGTAGAACAAACCTTTTTGTATAAGGATTTATTTATTCATTTTCAAAATTTGGTCATCTAAACGGGGTAGCACGGTGGCACAGTTGGTAGAGCTGCCACCTCTCAACAAGAAGGTCGCCGGATCGAATCCCAGTTGGGGACCCTTCGAGGTCCAGATGACCTGACTGAGAATTATTGGATTTGATACCTGGATGATTGAGCATGAACTTTGTTTCCTTCGAGGTGTAGTTTGCATGTTCTCTCTGTGCATGCGTGGGTTTTCACCGTTTTCCTCCCACAGACCACAAACATGCATGTTAGACTGATTAGTAACGCTAAATTGCCCCTAGGTCTGGGTGAGAGAGTGAATGGTTGGATATAGACATCAGTGACCCCCACCACCCAGAAAGGAAGAAACGAGTAAAGAAAATGGATGGATGGATGTGTGAGAATCTTTATTTAGTTTGTTACATCCTTGTGTTTTCCTGCACTCCCCAGTGTTCCTTGCTGTCAGCTCGGTCTCACCTGTCCACAATCCTTATCACCCCAGGTGTTCCTCATTTTGTCTTGTCAACCTCCCTATTCAGTGTCTCTGTGTTTCTCCTTTGTCCATGGATTGTGCACAAGCCTGTCATGTTCTGTTCCTCTCGTTGTTTCTTCCCTCCAAGTAAGTTCTTGCTGCCCTCTCAGCTTTTGTTTAGTTTAGTTTAAATACATTTAAATTGTTTACTTTTAACTTGGAGTCTCCTGTTCTCTGCCTGCACGTGGGTTCAACATAAAATTTCAGTTCATGTCAGGATGGATGGATGGTCATCTATACAAATAACGTAAGGGTGGTGATTTTATTTTATTTTTTCACTCATAAAACTGTTTTCAAATAAATATAAAATAAAATAAAAGTTTTTGGGGCTGCAAAAAGGCTGTTCCTATGTGTATGGCTCCTAAAGTCAGCAGTTATAGTGCATGTTCTGTGTGTGTTTGTGTCTTTTGTTCAACCAAGAAGTTTCCAATGAGCTACACTGTCTCATCATCCAGAGGGTTCTGAAGGTAAGATGTGATTGAACTAGCCAACCTCCAAATGGTAGTTCTGGGGTCTTCCCCCTGAGTCAAACCATTAAAAATGATACATTTTCTTATGAAAATAGTTGTACATTCAGATTTTGAAGAGCCAATAATGATTTATACCACACAGTCTATTATAGATATTAACTAAACTTTTTACTTTGTATTTTGCATAAAATATTTCTACACATGCTCTGGATTTATTTGATGACATCATGCTCCATCCCTGTATGAGATCTTTGTAAACTCATGTTCAACATATTGTGCAAAATTGCCAACTGTCAAACTTTTAAAAATAATGAATGCAACAGAATCCTAATGTTTTATTTTTCATGTTTTCAGTTGTGTCAAATGCCAACCAGTAAGTTGGTGCTTTTACTCACAGTAAAGTGTTGTTTTATTGCCAAAATGTAAAACCGAGATGGGAAAAGCGTTCAAATGTTGGACCTGCACACATCATTTGTTGCCCATCTTCTTTATGAGGCTGCTTCCAGGAAATACTTGAGAATTACTTTTCCCTCTGATGTGGAATTGCGCATCTTGTAGATGATGTGTTTGAGGAAATGACAAATGCCCCACAGGATATTTTACCTCCTGCTGTCTGCAGCAGCTGGAGCTTCTGGGACGTCCCTTTGGGTTGTGTTTAGTTCAAGAGGAATTGTTAGGATCATAAAACATTTGTGGATTTGCCAATTTCAGAAACAACAACTTTTATTATGAACAACTCACCAGTTGAAGTGTTTTAAAATAAAATTAAGTGTAAGTTGTTATACAGAACTTTTGTGAAATAAAACAAAAGCGAGCATAGTCAGAGTTCTAATTCATGTCAACACATGTTACTGTATGCGTACATCTGTAATAAAGAACAGGAAAATGGAGTCTTGACACTGGTAATTGTACTTTTTAAAGTTTTGTGTTTCTAATACTGTTAAAGTTTTGTTTTTACCAACTCATGACTTAGAGGTCCTGCTGCTTTAAGAATAATTCCTTTTTAACATAATTAATAATGATCAAAACATAAATGTTTATATCTCAGACATTGAGCCAGATGTTGATGTTGGAGTAGTAGAGTCATCATGACATTTATAAGGCTTGACCAAAACTGCATTTCACACCTGGGCCTTCAGTGGTGTCCAGACTGAAATGGTCCATCCCTTATTACGTCATCATAATGCCACAGCTACAGAAACAATAATATAAAACTCAACATTTGATTGGTTTTGCTTGAAATTTTGCTAGATTTTCAGCTCTAGATTAGCATATGCTACTGGAAGGAACAAAAACACCTACACCCCCCTGAACATAAGAGGATCTGCGGTGGAAGTGGTCTCCAGCTACAAGTACTTGGGTGTACACATGAATGACAACCTCAGCTGGAGCAACAACACCACCAGCCTGATCAAGAAAGCTCATCAGAGACTCTACTTCCTCAGACGGCTGAGGCGAGCTGGTCTGGGAAGCTCAGTCCTCACCTCCTTCTACAGGTGTGCAGTGGAGAGCATCCTGTGCTCCAGCATCAATGTGTGGCATGGAGGCTGCACAGCTGCAGAAAGAAAAGCTTTGCAGAGAGTGGTGAAGGCTGCACAGAAATCTGTCGGAATCAGTCTCCCCACCATCACAGACATCTACACCTCCAGATGCAGGAAGAGGGCCACCTGCATCATGAAGGACCCCACCCACCCAGCACACACTTTTTGCCCCACTCCCCTCAGGAAGGAGGTTAAGGAGCATTAAGTGTAGAACCACTAGACTGAGGAACAGCTTCTACCCTGAGGCTGTTAGACTCATGAATCTCTAACTAGAATAATCACTGTGAAAAACCATATCATGTTGCTGCTGATCTGTTTCATGTTGCTGCTGATCTCTTTCAATGTTGATGTGTTCATGCGTGCACATCTGCTCACAGACTCATGTTCATGTTTGTGCTGATGTTCAATGTTTTATGTTATGAGTGCTTAGTGTATATTTAGTTGATGTTTTTCTTAGTTCATATCTTAGATGTTATTACTGTTTTTCTTATACATTTTATTGTTGGATGTAACTGGGACCCTGTGTACATAATTTCGCTCCACCACATGTACCACATGAGGTGCGAATGACAATAAAGAAACTCTGACTCTGACTGACTCTGGAAGCTGTGCAACCAAGAGAAAAACTAGCAAATGAAAAGAACAGACATTTTGAAATTACGTTTAATAAACATTAATTAATAGAAAAATATGTTAAAATGTAAGGTAGTGAATCTGATGTGTTTAGGCCAGCAGGGAAGATCTTGCTGGCCCTGACAGCCCACCACTGATATATTTCCATCCCTTCTCATCATAAAATGTTTTCAACTCATCATAGGCAGCGGTCAATGTGGATTCCTTCAAGAAATCCAAGGGCTTTTATTTATTATGTTTTTGACATCCTATTTTTGCATTTTGACTTTTTGACATATGAAAGGAATCATGTGTTGTTTGTCTGAGGTTGTATTTTTATAATTTTTGGAGCTGTATATGCCTGCAATGTGGGGTTCTGCTCTACCAGCCTCTTGCAACCACAGCAGAGCACCAATCAGCCACACCCGAGGACCTTCGTCTTGATGAGCTGCAGGAGCATAAAAGCCTGCAGAGGACATCCAGTCAGTGAAAAAGCATTACCTGCTAATGTTGGTTGTGTTTCTGGCCTTTACTTGTGGTAGCAATTATTAATTACTTACCTTGTGTTCCTTCGTGCTTACACCATTACCTCTGCCTCCAACAGTTTCTGGGATTTTCCTCTGTGGACCTCAGGCTCTCCTGTGCCTCCTCAGCTGACACTTGCCTTCCTACCACTTGCCTGCCTCCAGCATGAAACACTAACTGGACGTCTTCCTTCCTCACCTTGGAACCAGTGGATCACCTGATCCTCACAGCTCACTTCAACCTTAACTGTAAGAAAGAGAAGCAAGATCTTTATCACCCCTGCAGATAACATACTCACCCATTTCCTTTTCCTCAGGGCTCCAGTTCCCAACTGTGTACATTTGACGAGATTACAAGGATTCAAGGTTCTTTATTTATCATTCCACCATATGTGGTACAGGAGGTGGAATGAAATTGTGTACACAGGGTCCCAGTTATATCCAACAAAAGTATAAAATGTAAAAGACAAACAGTAATAAGATCTAAGATATGAACTATGAAAAACCTTAATAAAAATACACTAAGCACTAATAGCATAAAAACATAACACCGAACAGCAGCACGAACATGAGTCTGTGTGAGCAGATGAGCACGAATGAACACAGCAACATGAAACAGATCAGCAGCAACATTGAAACAGATCAGCAGCAACATTGAAACAGATCAGCAACAACATTGAAACAGATCAGCAGCAACATTGAAACAGATCAGCAACAACATTGAAACAGATCAGCAGCAACATTGAAACAGCTCAGCAACAACATTGAAACAGATCAGCAGCAACATTGAAACAGATCAGCAGCAACATTGAAACAGATTAGCAACAACATGATGTGATTTTTTCCACAGTGATTATTCTGGTTAGAGATTCATGAGTTCAACAGCTTCAGGGTAGAAGTTGTTCCTCAGTCTAGTGATTCTACACTTAATGTTCCTTAACCTCCTTCCTGAGGGGAGCGGGGCAAAAAGTGTGTGTGCTGGGTGAGTGGGATCCTTCATGATGCAGGTGTCCCTCTTCCTACATCTGGAGGTGTAGATGTATGTAATGGTGGGGAGACTGACTCCGACAGTCTTCTGTGCAGCCTTCACCACTCTCTTCAAAGCTTTTCTTTCTGCAGCTGTGCAGCCTCCATGCCACATGTTGATGCTGGAGCACAGGATGCTCTCCACTGCACACCTGTAGGAGGAGGTGAGGACTGAGCTTCCCAGACCAGCTCGTCTCAGCTGCCTGAGGAAGTAGAGTCTCTGATGAGCTTTCTTGATCAGGCTGGTGGTGTTGTTGCTCCAGCTGAGGTTGTTGTTCAGTTGTACACCCAAGGACTTGTAGCTGGAGACCACTTCCACTGCAGACCCTCCAATGTTTGGGGGGAGGGTGTGTGTGTGTGTGTGTGTGTTTGTTACTTCTGAAGTCCATGACCAAATCTTTCATCTTCTTCACATTGATGTGAAGGTTATTTTTGCACCAGCTCTCCAGGTGTTCCACCTCCTGCCTGTAGCTGGACTCATTGTTTGTGATGCATCCCACCACCACTGTATCATCTGCAAACTTTACAATGTGACAGCCTGGATGGGTAGGTCCACAGTCATTCGTGAGCAGAGTGAACAGGAGAGGGCTCAGCACACAATCATGAGGGGAGCCAGTGCTGAGGGTTATGATGGAGGAGGAGAAGTTGTGGATCCTAACAGACTGTGGTCTGTTTGTTAAGAAGTCTAGGGCCCAGTTGCAAGTGGAGGGGCTTAGTCCTAGTTTGAGTATTGTCCATCAGGGTTTGGGGGATCATGGTGTTGAAGGCAGACGTGAAGTCCACAAAGAGCATACGGACGTAGGAGTTCTTCTGCTCCAGGTGTGTGAAATAAGTGATGGCAGTTAATTTACCACATTTGTAAATAAACGCTGCAAACTTACAGAGTCTTGGAGTCTGTTTACTTCAGTCCTTGTTTTCTGGGTACTCCTTCAATTGTTACACACAAAAGGTTTGGATACTCAAAACAGGTCTGTCTTTTCTACTGTACCTAGAAAAATAAAAATAGTTTTTAATTCAGTAATCTGACTTTTTCCCAGGGAAAAATGTTGGCTAACTTTTACAAGGTGCACCACACCTGGACAACATTGAAGTCAGGGCAAAAGTGGATTGGTTAGCTGTACAGTGTGAACTTTCCCACAGGAAAGAATTTGATGCTTAAACAAAAGACACACTCTTACAACAGTTGAACATAAAATGAGAATGTGTAAAAGAATGATTAGACTTGTTTGAGTGAAGGGGAAAAAAAAAAATCACACTTCCATTTTGAATGAAAACTCTTTCAAAAGCTTTGCAAACAACAGATGGATGCAGTTAGAGAATAGATGGCAGAGCAGAGTTTAAAAGACAGATATTTCCCACGGGAGTTGTTGAAGAACAAGCAGAGCTCCAGGAGCGTGAACGTTGAATTGGATTTGAGTTTGGCCGGTGGCCAGAAACACAACTGCAAGTAAAACAGTAATGTTCTTAAGTGCTAGATGTGGAAGTATTCACCAAATCCACTACAAAGATTTTGCTATGTTAGCACTCACTGTTTCCTCCAACTGACTCCAGGTACCAAATGAACACAAACAGGCAGCTTATGAATAAAGAAAATATTGCATATTTTAATAAATAAAAAAACTTATTTGGAGTTATTGTAAAATTGTTGAGCATAATGAGCATCTGCTATTATTTATAAAAGCTAAACATGTTTAGCAATCCTTTATTATCACAAGTGGAAGATTATTGAGAAAATAACCCACCATAGCACACTGCAGCTCTGCGGCTGCCTGCCTCACTCTGTTACATTTCATCCAAATTTCATTTACTTCATTGTTGAGGAATGTAACTCATTAGGAAAAGCATTGTCTGTTTGTGTACGTCACTTTTTGTCTGTTGTGTTAACAAACATTTTGATGAACCATCATAAAATGGATCCTATTTAAAGAAAATAATTATTGGATGTACATCTACAACTGATTCACTTTGGAGAAAATCCCATTCAAGTTGGCCGCCATGGCTATTTTGAGATATCCCCAAAACGACTAATGCAGTCATTTTTTACAGATATTGAGCTTATATTTGTAAGGGATGTATCTGAGCACCAATCACAACATGCTCTGAACTTCACACATAATGCAGCACCTTGGTTTTAAGTTTGGAACTAATGTTGGAGTCAGCTATGTCTGTTAGCACAATATATTTTAACCCACTGGACAGATTTTATTAAAAAGCTTAGAAAATAATTGGAGGTGCAATTGGACCTTTGGAGTCAATGCAATGGAAAAGGTAACAGATAACCAACCTTTGCAAATCACATAAAAGAGCCAGTCAGTCAGATTTACAGACATTATTCTAAAATTTTGTGTGAGAGCAGCCAAGGGTCATCCTGAACACATACTCCGAGAGCTAACACATCAAATAAATCTTGCATGAGAATACACACAATGTCATTTATAACAATGTTCAGTCAGGTCATCTGGACGGTGTCTTTTTAGGCTGAGACGTTTCATCCTTAATCTGAAGGATTTCTTCAGTCTGAGGAGCCACCAGCAGAGTCCCACCACAAACAGCACACTCCCATAGTGGAAAAAACAGTATGCTGGTGATAAGATGGGCTCCGGGACTCAGCTGACATGACTGAACATTGTTGGGATTACCACCTGGATTATTGACCATGAAATTTGGTGAATGTCATTTACACTTTGTATCAAAACTGCTATACTGTAACACCTTTCTCATCAGAAGACAATCTTGGTTTAAAACTCTGGCATGAAATGTGGAGTGCTAAACATCCATCCATCCATCCATCCATCCATCCATCCATCCATCCATCCATCCATCCATCCATCCATCCATCCATCCATCCATCCATCCATCCATTATCTTTACCCGCTTCTTCCTTTTTGGCTCGCGGGGATCACCGGTGCACATGTCCAGCAATCACTGTGCAAGAGGTGGGGTACACCCTGGACAGGTCTCCAGTCCATCACAGGGACACACAAAGACAAACAACCATTCACTCTCTCACTCACACCTAGGAACAATTTAGAGTTACCAATCAGTCTAACATGCATGTTTTTGGTCTGTAGGAGGAAACTGGAGTACCTGGAGAAAACCCACGCATGCACGGAGAGAACATGCAAACTCCATCCAGAAAGGCCCCCAGCCGGAGTTTGAACTGGCAACCTTCTTGCTGAGAGGCAGCAGCTCTACCAACTGTGCCACCGTGCTGCCCGGAATGCTAAACATTTAATATAAAACATATACTTCTAAAAGAGTTCAGGCTTTTACCATTATAATCTCTTCATGCAATTATTGCGTCAATATTTTTTTCCTGTCTACTATAAAATAAGCTTTCCCATCTTTTCTGCTCAATTTGCTTGTCTTCTCTAGCTAATTTACACCCACTCATCTTGTTCTGCCTCCCTCCCTAATCATATTTCTTTCCCAGCAGGGGGTAGTTGGTGTGATGCAGCTCCTCTCCAGCTTCATCACAAGGTGAAAAACAGGTAGAATAACACTGGGGGAGAGATTTTATGTTTCTCGGTCTAATCCAAAGGTCTATGTGTCCTCAGTGGTGGGACGTGACAAGGAGACTGTATTTTTTCACATTTAATGTTCAAATCAACTGTGTGCGTGTGTGTGTGTGTGTGTGTGTGTGTGGGGGGGCTTTATTTGTGTTTGTAAGAGAGTACAGTAGGCGAGAAACTAAAAGCATCCTTGTGTATTTTGTGGCATAAAAAATATGTGATGTGTGCTTCATTTGTTTCAGAAGTGATACTGAGGAATCTTGACATTGAACATGTGACAGAGACAAAGAGGACACTTCAAACACCAAAAAATACACCCAGGGAGAGGGCGAGCAACCAAGGGAGGGGGGAAAGAGAGTGCTGACACATTTTTTGGCCTACTGCCATTTCTTTCTTTTTATTTTTTCCTGAGGTCGTTTGGAAGCTCATCTGCTAAATGGGCCCTTCGGCTCTTCATCCCCAGTCGTCTCATAATTGTTATTATTGTCACGCTCAAAGCTCAGGAATAATAGCTTGTAGCCTCCGCTGCTAAATGACTTAACACAGGTGAGAACACTTTCGAATTTGACCCACCCTACCTCTAAACTTTCTGTGTGTTTCTCCTCACAGAAAATATCCATGTAAACCTAAATTTAAAATTGCCATTTGGGGGCATGATGATTATATGCATATATATATATATATATATATATATATATATATATACAGTATAATCTGGTGCACCTTATGTATTACTTTCTCCTCTGGCTCTTGCTCAATATTGACACCTCTGCTCTCTCTCCCCCTGTCCTCTTCTTCCTCCTGCTTTTGCTCTGTGTATGTCTTGGAGCTCCTGGTCCACATCTCCCAAACGAAAAATACTATTATGGATCTGGTGAGCTGGACTTTCAACGCAATAGACAAAATCTTTTCAACAAAATGACAGGGTCCTGGAGAACTCTCTTGCATGGCTGCCATTCACGCTGCGAGGTACATCAAAGGTCCGTGGGGAGTTTGTCAGCTGATGTGTTTCTCAGTTCTGTCTTAGGAGGACACTGAAGACGTTTATATATTTGGATTTATGATTGCAGGGATTCTGCTCTTTAGCATCGGCAGGGCTCTGTTTTATCAACTTTTGAAGAAGACATCGGCAGCAGTTTCGGCCATGGCAAAGCTTCTGGGTGTGTGTGAAGGCTTGGTTCGTGCTATGAGTACTCAAAATCAGCTGATTTACGAGCTAAACCATAAGATGGAGGTGATTTGTGAGACTCACAGGCCACCTGCGGCTTCTAGGACTTGCCACCATGTTGGAATCGACCTTGAGGAAGGCTTATAACATGGATCAGTGGAGTGAAATACCCATAAATCTGGCCATTTTGGACCGGGAAAGTTCCCGCAGGACTCAAGGCTGACAAGAAAACATAGTCTGCCTGAAGAAAATTGATAATTGTGGCTTATTTGAATGTGACTCCCGTTCAGCCTCGGATACGAGCCGACTATCGAGTTTTTTTTTCTGGGACATAGGTAACTAGGGTAAAAGCTTTGTCTAACGCAACCCCCCCCCCACCCCCCACCCCAGAACTGCCGGGTGAACAACAACATCAGGACTGTGGCCTATCTGAAAGTGCATCATGGACAAATCTCAATGTCTTCACGTCAAATGCATATGTAATGTGTTTATAAATGTGCTTTTTGGTAGAGTTTTTTTTTTAAATGTCTCAAATCATGTCCTGATAGGGAAAGATGTGAAGAGATATTTTTTGTAATATCACTATTCATCCTCATGGCGCTTACGTTTTCCTATCTAAAAGTATTCTGATCAAAAATAAGGTCCCATGCTATTATAGCAGCAGCAACGTGCACCCATCTTTCGGATGACTGTACAACATAGTTTCACTGTATCCCGGGACAATGATAATAAAGCTTATTCTGATTCTGATTAATTCTTGTTGTGCTTACTGACCTCAAACAGATTTTATGTGGTACACTTTGCTCAAAAAGCTGTCAAAATGACCTTGTTTCACTTATTGCACCTTATAATCCAGTGTGCCTTATAGTCAGAAAAATACGGTATATATATATGTGTGTGTGTGTGTGTGTGTGATATAAATACACAAAAATTATTACTACTTATTTTACTTACATAAAAACTGACCTTTTTCCTTGCATATTAAAGCAGTCATGTAAAATATCATATTTTTAGAAACTGCTGACTAACAGTTAGCCCAGATGGGAACTTGACATTTAAAACACTTTGGGAAATCTAATGTTTTTCACTTTAATTTATGAGCAAATTAATAGTTTTAAAGTCATTATTAATAACTATCATGTAATGATAACTTTAATTATGTCACAAACTTATTTTCAACACACAGCAGCTGTAGTAGGACAATCAGAACCGTACAGCAGCTTCTCTGTCGACTCTGAAAGAAGTCATTGGATGTACAACTTATTAATCTTTGAACTCAACTTTTCTCTAAATACACACCACATTTTAACAACTGGGCAGCTGTGGCTGAGTGGTTAGAGCAGTTGTCCTCCAATGCAAGAGTTGGGGGTTCGAATTCACCAGCAGTCACATGCTGAAGTGTCCCTGGGCAAGACACCAAACCCCTCATTGCCTCCGATGTGTGTCCCATCGGTGTATGAATGTGATAAAGCACTGATTAGTCTCTTTAGAAAGATTTGTTCAATTAGCGTTGTATAGATCAGAATGCTGTATGAATGGGTAAATGAGGACACAGACTGTGTTGTAAAGCACTTTGAGTATCTTGATAAGATAAAATTATGCTATATAAGTACAGTCCATTTATCAACCATTCTAAACACCCATATGGCTGAAACTCAACCAGTTGTCCAGATACTGAGATAAAATTGAGTGCAGTGGTAGCTGAGCATCGTCCCAAATACACTACGTATTGCGTAACATTTTTCTTTAAAAACTTACCACTAACTTTTGAAGTTAATATATTTTGTCTCCTAGCTAAATATCTCATAAAGGATGGATCTAATGTGACTACCAGAAAGTAGTCTTTGGATGTAGAGCTACACATGATTTACTTCTGAAAACAATCCCATTCAAAGTAGCCATGACAGCTAATCAGTCTTGGAACACTTAAAAATGGCTGTACCTTAGTAAATTCTACATATGTTGTGTTACAATTTGGTAGTAGCTGACACTCTTCACTACACATATTCCAAACACTAACAGATAATATAACATGCAACAAGGTTTAACCAAAATATCTATACTGTTGTCATTTTTCAGGAAAAGATGCTCCTAGTTTATCACTCTTGTGTGAAAGGTGGCAGGTGATGTGGATTCTTTCAAGGAATGCTAGGTCTTTATATCTGTAAACATCAAATGATGCATCACAGTTAACATCTGGTCCGTGCACAACCAACTATGATCACTTCTTGTTATCATTGAAACCAACGATAGTCTACAATGGTGCGTTTGATCTGATTCTGACCTGAATATGCCTTAGAGGCTCAGATGAAGATGTAGTTTACTGCATGGATTTTGAAAAAATGTTTGTTTATCATGTTTGAGGTATCAAATTGTTTATAGATGATCAAACAGGAAAAAACTGTATAACCTTCCTCCTCTTTGTCTGAAGCGTTTACCCTGACTTGGTTGTGCTATTCCTCTGAAACACATTGCTCACTCGTGTCTCAGCTCCTCTCAGCGGGGATGTGAGAAAGAGATGCGAGAAAGACATGCAGTAGTGCCAAATTTCCACTGCGTCAAACCAGTGATTTAGCTTTGTTAAACTGTGGAAATGTGAAAACATGCCATTTTCTTTGTTTCACTCTAAGATTCTTCATACTATCTCTTTGTTTCCTTGAGGTGCTCTTATGAGACTCAGAAATTCTTGATATTGTATAACAGGGAATGTTTTAAGTAAGATTCAAAAAAACATAATTTAGACTAATAAAATCCCCCCCCCCCCCACCCCAAGCCATTTATTTCCTTTTTCATCATTTCCTCCCATCTCAGTTTAGCTGCTTTTAGCCCCATTTTCCTCATCCACTTTAGTATTGATTTCAGATCTATCCAGCCTGGCAAATATGACCATTTGTGGTCATATTATTGATTACAGATGTGTGTGCGTGGCTATTTTATTAGCAATATGCGAGAATATGGTGAACATTTAGACTGAAGCAGACTTGTTGACTTTTTAACTGGTTCATTAGTAGAACTTCTAGTGTTCATTGTGCACATGAAAGCTCTGAAAAATGGCACACTATAAAGAAGTCAGGTGCTTTATCCCATAAACTTGACCTCCTGTGTGCCGCTGCTTTAGAGGTGGATGTTGATTCAAGTACCTTTGATACGATGGCGAAATATGATGCAAGAGTTTCAGTTTGGGTACTGGATCAATAAACCTGAACTTTTATCAGGTGGAAACTGTTTCTGTGATATTTTATTGTGGAATAAACACCAAAGCTGATTTAACCCCTTGTCAAAGGTTACATTGAAGCTAAGGTTGAACATTTTGTGGACAACCCTGAATTTATCTCCTCCTTTTACAAGTTTTTACAATTCCTTAATCATTTTTTTCTTCTTTCCTCTGCTCCCTTCTTCAGGGGTCGCCACAGCAAACTAACTCACATGACGACTTGGCAATTATTTTTACGCTGGATGTTCTTCATGACACAACCACTGACCACCAAGCTACCACAGCCCTCTGTGTGAAGCAGAGCAGATCTAGGGTGCCCAGGGGAGCAAAGGGTGGGGGATAAGGGCCTTACTCAAGGGCCTAGATTGGGGCAAATGAGGGTAGAGGCAGGTGTGGGTGCTTCACCTTTTCCACCCACATTTTGATGACGGTCTGAGGAGTCGAACCAGCAGTCTTCCGATCACAGGCCCACCTTCTCTTACCTCTGTGCCACCACTCCCTCACAATTACTTACTCACTAAATCAATTTTTAAAAATCTATAGATTTCAAATTCTTACACTGCTGCACTTCATGCCAGAGGTTTAGACTAAAATCAGAAAATGTTTTGGTCAAATCATAAAAATAAATTTATGCAGTGTCTCATGCAATACTGCAATATCGTATGTGTTTTCACATGATCTACTAGCATTTAGAAAATGTGCTGTTAATGACTCAGCAACCATCACACCAATGATTAGCTCAGTATCAATACAATTCACCAGGTATAACCATTTTTCCAAAAAAGTTCAATCTGGTCCTCTGGACATTCAAAAAAACAAAAAACAAAACAAAGCAAAAAAATGTAGAAACGTTTTGTCTCTCATCCGAGAGACTTCCTCAGTCTGAGGTGCTGTATTCA
This sequence comes from Nematolebias whitei, assembly GCF_014905685.2. Classification (NCBI taxonomy): domain Eukaryota; kingdom Metazoa; phylum Chordata; class Actinopteri; order Cyprinodontiformes; family Rivulidae; genus Nematolebias; species Nematolebias whitei. The sequence goes on from NC_056505.1 coordinate 34,739,531, forward strand.
GCTCAGTCTCTTAAATAGCACCGTCTCAGAGTGGATGAACCAGTTTGCTGCTGACAACCAAAACCAGCTGATCACATGCTCAAGAAGGACCATCAGCCTAACAATGGATCATTAGCACACTATAACCATTTTTTGTTTTGGCTAAAGGTAGCTGTAAGGCCTTGACTCCAAAAAGTTATTGGTTATAAAAAGGTACAACCAATAATTACTTTGAGAGTTTCCAATGGTTTATAAGACTTTTTTGTTAACAGACAATCAGGGTTGTTGCCAACATTTAAAGCAAATATGTCAGTGTGTTGTTCTTGAAATATGCCTTGGGGAAATGTTCAGTGACCACCGCAATAAATTTACCTCAAGATTTTTAAAATCTGAATCAGGAATAGACATTTTTCCGTGGCTGGGTTTGTATTGTTCTGGCACCATTGTGACATGATGGTTACAAGACTTCCGGGAAGATGTCGATGGTGCTGGTGGCTTGCTGTTCACCTGTCTGTTTTGATCGTTTTTTTTCTGTTTTTGTAATTTTTCTTCGGTGACATCAACTCACTGCTTGTTTATAATCGCCAAAAACTTTTAAATATACAGTTATCTACTGCAAACCCCGCCTTGTTCGACCACCTTGATCGGGGCTCTGGACCCCCACCCCCTCTGCTTGTTGATGTTGAAAACATCGCTCCAGGTGCCGTGGAAGACGTGCCAGCCGTCTTGTGAGGATTAAAGCCAGCATCAAGCTCTCTGCTGCTTCGTCATCTGCTGCTGACCATTAGACGTTAAACTGTCCATCCGGATGCTTCGCTGACCCACTCAACTCCAGCTCGCTTCAGGTGCCCAGGCCTGGTACGCGCAGCGGTTTTGGTCGTCTCCAATGGAACTTAACCAACTCTGGACTGTCTGCTGCATCATCTCCTGCCGACCATCTGCTGGATATTCGCCTGTCCGGGTGCTTCGCTGATCCTGCTGGGTCCTGCTGATCCTCGTAGTTGAGCCTGGCTCGCGCCATGGGCGCGCGCACAGCTGCGGCGTCTTGTTCCTAGGAGGCGCGGTTCAAACTCCAAAAATCTGAAACAGCTGATCTGTGCTCCTTGCTCAACTTTTCCTTCAGCTACTGGTCCTACTAAGATTGCTCTTCTGAATGTGAGGTTGCTGACAAATTAAACTTTTATCTTAAACAACTTTTTCTGCTCCAATGGACTGGACTTCATGTTTGTTACAGAGACCTGGCTTGTCCCTGGTGAGTTGTGTTTTTCTGAACTTTTGCCGGTGGATTGTGCCTTTTTTAATGCTCCAAGGACTTCTGGTAGGGGTGGTGGATTATTAGCAGTTTTTAAAAAGCTCTGGAACTGCAGACAGCTACAGGCTGTGACTTTTCAGTTTTGAACTTCTGTACTTTGAGCTGGACCTCTCCAACCCAACACTGTGCAGCCTGATCTACAGACCACCCTCGTACAACAAAAACTTCATAAGTGAATTTTCTGACTTTTTGACTGGAAAACTTCTCAATTACGACAGGGTCTTGATTCTGGGAGACTTTAATGTGCACGTTTGCTGTCCTGACAAGCCTTTGGTGCAGGAGTTTCTAAATCTGCTACAATCTTTCAACCTTGTGCAAAATGCTGTTGCTCCAACTCATCAACAGAGCCATACACTTGATTTAGTTCTATCTCACGGATTGTCTGTGGTTAATCTGGAAATTGGGGACGCTATTGTTTCAGATCACAAACCCATTTCATTCGAAACCTCTGTTATTCATGAATCTAAATCTCCCGCTCCAGCCAAGAGTTGTTGGGTATTTAACTCTTCAACCGCTACTCTTTTTTCCTCTGCATTCATTACTGATGCTGCATCAGTCCCTGAAACCTCTGCCTGTATTAGTACGCAGGAGCTGCTCAGTAGGCATGATGCGACCTGCTCTAAGATCTTAGACCTCGTGGCCCTACTAAAAATCAGGCGACCAAAGCGGGCACCACACCCCTGGTTGAACGCGACCACTCGAGCGGCCAAACGTCTATGCAGGAGAGCTGAACGCAAGTGGAAAAAGGACAAATTACAGGTTTCTTTTATTATGTTAAACTGTGTTTGAAAGATAATCAGAGCATCGTTAAATCTGAAAAGAACAAATACTTCTCCCAAATCATTGCTTCAAACAGTCATAATCCCCGAGTTCTTTTTAATACCGTAAATTCCATTTTAAAAGTGCCTCGGTCTGCCAACATGGAGGCCTCTGTTGACATCTGCAACAACTTTACCAGATACTTTGCTGATAAGGTAGAGTTGATTAGGTCATCCATCCCCCAGTCCACAACTGACCCCTCTGTCTTTGTCCCTTGCTCAGCTGTCTTCAAACAGTTTGAACCCATTTCACTCCCATTTCTAAACAAAGTTGTTGGTCAGATGAAACCCTCCGGTTCCCCTGTTGACCCCATTCCTGCGTCGTTTTTTCAAACAAGTTCTACCCACAATTGGATCCTCTGTTCTTACTATTATAAATAGTAGTACTGTGACAAGTGTGGTTCCCGATGTTTTCAAACATGCAGTAGTTCATCCGTTAATTAAGAAACCTGGACTTGACCTTTCGACTTGCTCAAATTTCAGACCAATCTCAAAACTTCCCTTCCTGACCAAAATCCTGGAGAAAATAGTTTTCATTCAATTAAACAAGTTTTTGAATGAGAACAGAATCTTCAAAATTTTTCAATCTCATTTTAAACAACTCCACAGCACTGAAACAGCATTAGTAAGGGTTTGTAACGATATTATGATATCAAACAATTCTGGTCAATTTGTGGTATTTGTGCTCCTGGACCTTAGTGCTGCTTTTGATACTGTTGACCACAGTATCCTTATATCACGGCTGGAACAGTGGGTTGGGATCACAGGCGCTGCATTAGAATGGTTCTGCTCATACCTAAGTGGCAGGAGTTTCTGTGTCAAGGTTGGTAACAATGTATCCGCCTCATTACCTCTTTCTTGCAGGGTCCCACAGGGTTCGATTCTTGGACCCCTTCTGTTCTCACTTTATTTGCTCCCACTGGGGTCCATCCTGAGGAAACATGGTCTTTAATTCCATTGCTATGCTGATGACTGCCAGATCTACCTGCCTGTGAAACCAGCAAGTGTTTGCTCCATTCACCCTCTGTTAAAATGTCTGGACGACATTTAGGCCTGGATGGCTTCAAATTTCTTAAGTTTTAACAGTGAGAAGACTGAAGTCATTGTCTTTAGCCATAGCTCAACTGCTGCCACTGATCCTGTCAACCTGGACTCTCTTCAGCCATATCTGAAGCAGTCTGGTAAAAATCTCGGGATGGTTTTAGACTCTGACTTCAAGTTTGACAAACAAATCTACTATGTTCTGCAGAAAAGCTTCTTCCAACTCAGACAGGTAGCTAAGCTCAAGCCAGTGTTGTCTAGACCCGACCTTGAGAAACTAGTCCACGCCTTTGTCACGACCTGATTGGACTATTGCAATGCAGTGTATGCTGGGATCAGTCAGGCCTCCATCTCACGTCTTAAGCTCATCCAGAATGCTGCAGCTCTGCTTTTAACCGGAACTCATAGGCCTGAACAAATTACTCCAGTTCTGTCCTCCCTTCACTGGCTCCCTGTTCGTACGAGGATAGTCTTTAAAATTCTTCTGTTGACCTTCAAATGCTTAAATAGCCTCACACCCCTTTACCTCTCTGAGCTTCTGGAACCTTACGGTCCCTCTCGGGCCCTGAGATCATCCGATCATCTGCTTTTGCCTGTTCCAAAAACAAGACTGAAGCTCAGAGGAGATCGGGCTTTTTCAGTCATGGGCCCCAAACTCTGGAACAACCTGCCCCCCAACATCAGGCAGGTCACCTCCATTCCTCACTTCAAATCTCTGCTAAAAACACATCTGTTCTCTCAGGCATTTCACACAGTGTAAATTGATCTAGTGTTTTTTTTTTATCTGTGACCCTATGGTTTAAATGCTTTTTATTAATTATTCAGTTATTATTATTAGTGTATTGTATACATATGTATATATATTGTTTTTCTCTTTAATTTACTTATTGATTGTTGTCGTTGTTAAGCACATTAAGAACAGGTTCTGTTTTAAATGTGCTCTAAATGTGTAAGACTGATCACAGCCCTCCTGTCACAGCCCTCAGTCTTACATCGGGGAAACAAAACAGCCACTGGCCAAAAGGATGGCCCAGCACAGAAGATCAACATCATCAGGCCAGGACTCTGCGGTCTACACTCATCTCCAGGCCAGCGGCCACTCTTTCAAGGATGAAGATGTTCACATCCTGGACAGAGAGGAACGATGGTTTGAGAGAGGAGTAAAGGAGGCCATCTTTGTGAAAAGAAATCGTCCATCGTTAAACAGGGGTGGAGGCCTCCGGGTTCAACTGTCCCCCTCTTACAATGCTGTGATTGCTAGTATCACTCAGCCCTCTGTGAACAGTAAACAGCCATCAGGGTGCTAATGATCCATTGTTAGGCTGATGGTCCTTCTTGAGCATGTGATCAGCTGGTTTTGGTTGTCAGCAGCAAAACTGGTTGATCCACTCTGAGACGGTGCTATTTAAGAGACTGAGCTGAATACAGCTCCTCAGACTGAGGAAGTCTCTCGGATGAGGGACGAAACGTTTCTACATTTTTTTGTTGATTTGCTTTGTTTTGTTTTTTTGAATGTCCAGAGGACCAGATTTAACTTTTTTAGATTTTTCTACCTGGATTATTGAGCATGCATCAGGAGATTTTAGATATGATTTGACCCCAAGTGGCAGACTGAGAAATAAACAGAGTCAGGAAGTACAAATGTACTGTAAGTGTCTTTATTTACAGATGCGGTTCTCAGGGATATAAGGAAAAATGGGACTCAATGAGTATCGGGAATGTCTTCAAGCTCATGCTGGAGAAAGTTCAATAACTTGTGGAGTGTGTCAGTCCTTACTGAGATGTTTCTTTGTAGGTGAAACCAGAGGAGGGAGTGAGGAGAGGTCCCAGGTCTTCACAGAAAAGTTCGCTGCAGAGGAGGTGAGTATCGGTGGAGAGAGAAGCAGATTGTCTGAGGTTAAAGGTTGTACTCCAGGCTGTAGGCTTTTGGTATACGTGGGACACAATCAGGCTGAAGTGTAGTCACAAGGAAGTCTTGGAAGACTTGCAGGTTTTCAGGACTTGGAAGTCACTGCGGGAGATCAAACAAGGTTTAGACATGAAATATTCAGAGACAGGTTAGTGGCTGTCCATTACCTTTACCATATGAGACTAACATGTATAAATAAAGGTTTAATGAATATAATGTCCCAGCGCTGGAGGAATGTCTAGCATAGGTTTTTATACACAGCAGAATAGTCCTTGAAAATCAGGTGCAGGTGTGGAGTGGTGGCTGACTGGGATCAACTAGAGCTGTGGAGAAACGTGAATGTGGTTGTCAGACCTAGAACTCCCACACCTGTAACACATAAAGGAAAAAATAGGTAAAGAAAATGGATACATGGATAAATATTCAACTGTGTGGCTTTTTATTTAATTTGAAAGCTCAAAGTGGCAACTATTTTTTTTTTTTGCAGTTTTTTTTAAACCACGAAAATGTAGTGAAATGAACATTATCGAACTATAAAGTGTTATTGAAAGACATGGAAATCAATCTAAAAAAATTACTGATAATAAACTGGTGTACTCGTTTTTTTTCTTTCTAATGTTATCCTTTTCTATGGTAGGACAAAACAACTGTTCTACATCTTATACATGTACACACTTGATTGTGATTAATATCTTATTATCATCAGCTATACATACAAACAGACTGTATTCAGAATGACTGATGAGCAGCACAAATCAATGTGTTACTTTTGTTTTATCTGCAGTTCCATGCACAAATGTTAACCCTGAAAACACAGAGGTCTGATAACACATCATCATTTACCTGATAGTATGAAAGTATGTAGATGGATGAACCCTTGGTCTCCCAGCAAGAAACTAGTGATAGTTCAGAGTCCAATTAAAGTTTATCTGAAAAACAAAATATATAACACATTTTTTGTAAGACCAGTAAGCTTTGCTTGTTTGTCCTTTGTTTGTCCTTGCATCACAGGAGTTTGTCTCATTGTCAGTTTTGTCACAGTCATAGACATGTTGGCATTTTCACAATCACATATGTAAACTTGAAACACAGGCAATCTCACTAATATCCACAGTCCACCACTCCTGGCCACCCACAGTGATGTCCAGTCCTGTTATCTCTCTGAATCACAGCCCGCCCTCTCCCTCGCTCATCCCCCACCTTTCCTAGCCCCCCTCGGAGACAAGAGCGCTTATTTGATGGCACAGCTGGGGAACAACTGCACTGCAGCACTGGGGCACATACCGATGAAGCTGGCCTATCTAGGCCACCATAAGCACGCACACACACATGCACACACATTCATCAAGAGCTCTCTAATTAAAATTCAGTGATACTTTATGTTTCCAGGCAAAAGGAGAGATGAGCTCAAAGAAAAGCCTTCTATAGATAGAACGAGAAGAATATCTAATTAAGGTCTCATTCTTATCCGAGTCTGATTGCACTGCAGCCCCCTCACTCTCTCTTCAATTATAAAACCAGTGCTGGCCTTTCTTCAATCCATGTGGGCTGGGGTTTTATTTCTCCAGCACTGGTGTGTGAGAAGACTGACAACAAGGAATGTGAAAGATCTTCAGGGCCAAATGTGTAGGCAGGTGAGACAAGCTTCTGTGTCAATATGTATCTAAGAGCATTACAGACAGAAAATCTATCAGAGACGCTACATGTGTGAAGATTGTCCGTTATGAATGTTTGCAGTTGTGTCATGATGAATATGAGACTGTGTGCAGAAGTATCAATATTCAAAGTCAACTGCTCAAAGTGTAGCACCAAATTTAAATACCTAATGCCCCATTTCCACTGCTTCTACTCAGCCCCAACTCTGTTCAGCCCACCACGGAAAGATCCCAATTCCACCAGTACTTTTTAGCTGATTTGAGGCTGATAAAGGACTTTTTTTTGTCCCTGCTTCTCTGGTGGGACTGTTGGAGCTGAGTCGAGCTGACTCCAGACTGAAACATGAACGCAGGTCACTGATTGGTCAGGGGGAGGAGTCACTGGATCTCAGAAACTTTTCACCGATCCGCCATTTGCAATTTCTTGGAACTCGGAGCAGCAGCCGGATCTATTTTTGAGATTTTAAAAACAATAATGACAACACGGTGTTTAATGCTGAAGTGCAGGCGTTTTTTGTGTTTGGTGACCGACGACAAAATTTGAACTAGCGGAGTCACTGCGAAGGATCATACGAGCTGCCGACCTGTTGAAGCACACGAAGCCAGACCCCAAGCCCTGACCTGACATGCTCACAAAGGCCAGATTATGAGCCCTGGCAGGCAGGAGGACCGGGACGGAGGGTGGAAACATTTTTTATTTAAACATTTTATTTATGAAAAATATATATTTTTTTTAATCAGTGAAGAATAAAAATAAATAAGCAGTGCTGGCTTTATCATGAAATCCTGTTTTCACTTTGACTTTATTAAATAATCTGTTAATTAAAATGAACTAATCTGAAAAATTATAAAAATACAAAATTATTGGATCTCTCAGGAATATTTCCCTCAAATATGTTTAAAGAAGAGACACAGACTTTGGTTTAACTTTATTCTAACCCACAGACGAACAAATCACAAAACAAGAATTACACTTTAAATCACTAAAATAAAATCTGTATACAAGAAACAAAACCACACATCTAAAATGAGTGTAAACACATCAAATGATGAAGAAAAATATAGAACTTTAAATATACAGTAGATGTTTTTTGTAGAATCTGATTCATCAGATTTAATTCAATTCAGAGCGCCAAGTCACAAAAGAAGTCGTCTCAGGGCACTGAACAGAAATATTCATATATAAAATAAGTTAAATTAAATATTCCTATTTAAAAATAATAATTTAACATTGTTTATCTGAGGAGCAGACTGCTCTGATTTTATTTCATCACACAGAATGGTGAACTAAAGTTCATTAAAAGTTCATTAGCAGGATTTTGGATTCTGGACACGCCTCCAGAACTGGTCCTGAAGTCCGGTGGAAATGCAACGTGTAAAGAGCTGATCTGAGCAGAGCTGATCTGAGCAGAGCTGATCTGAGCAGAGCTGAACAGAGTTGGGGCTGAGTAGGAGTGGTGCAAAAAGTGACATCAGCCTGGCACAGAAATACTCATTTAATACTTCACATGGACCAAATCAGGCTTTTTGACATGTAACAGAAACATTGCTTATAGCTCTGCTGCTTGAACTGAGACATTAATTATGTCCACTAAAGCTAAAATTTAGCAGCTGTAAAAATGTCAAAATGTCTTTCATTGTTGTTTAAACAGTCACCAAGGTTCACAAAAGAAGCATTTCCTTTCAATTTTCGGGGCCCAAATGCAATTTATGTGAACTGCTTTGCTGATGACATTCAGGTTTTTTTTTCTTTGCCAGACTAATTTTTTTTTAATTTTTATCATTATACAACTGTTTAAGTGACAATACAATATGTATGAAGCTTAGTTTTCTTAAGCCAAATGGCCATGAAACTGTGGTAATGTGCTTAATAATATTTAAATTCTAGAATAATTATTAATAATTATTATTACTAATTCTATATTCTATAATTGTGCTGCTCGGGGTGACAGCATGTTGGAGCAGCTCTGTTACATTCATTCTGAGATATTGCTTTTGGAAACTTTAATTCCTGTTTTTTCTGGATGTAAATCACTTTTGTTTGGATGATTGAATGTTCCTGTAAAGTGCCCTGAGACAACTTTGTTGCGATCTGGCGCTATATAAATAAACTGAATTGAATGGATTTGATTGTTTCATCTGGTATTGAATGCTGTGGAGCTGGAAGGATTTTTACTGAAACTTTTTTACTTTTGGACATTTGTTGTGATGCGTAACCATAACAACAAAGTGTTTTTGTTTTTTTTTGACAACCGAGAGCAACTGACTAACATCTCAAAAGCTCAAATAATATCTCAACTACAACCCCAAATCTCAAATGAGTTGGAAAGGAGGCACCGTGGGTGCGTTCCCGTCTACCTGCTGGCTGTGCTTGGGTGCCTGACCACTGAGATCCTAAGATCTCCTAAGGAGATCCTGGAACTGGCAAGAAACATGGCATCCCCCGGCCAGCTGTCCGCAGCGATGAGGAGCTCAGCAGGCTGCTGGAAGTAGTGGTCAAGACACTGAACCCCTCATTGTCTCTGATGTGTGTCCCATCGGTGTATGAATGTGATCTAACGCTCTGATTAGTCTCTTTAGAATGATTTGTTCAATAAGCTTTGTAGAGATCTAGTAGAGTGCTGTATGAATGGGTAAATGAGGCACAGATTGTAGTGTAAAGCGCTTTGAGTGTCTTGATTTGATAGAAAGGCGCTATATAAGTACAGTCCATTTACCATTGTATTTAGTGATGCTGCTATCAGGTTTAACTGTACAGCATTAGGGCTGACTTCAACTACATTTAAATGTACTGTAGACATAAAATTGACATTGACCCTAACCCCTTTGTGAGTATGTAACCCAATACACAACAAAATGTCATGCACTATCCTGACAGTTTTCTGGTAGAGCCATGTTTTAATCAATTGGCCCTCCTTCAAACTTTAATAAACTTTAATAGTGCAGGAAAATGCAGCAGTCTGGGTCTTAACAGGGGCAAGATAAGTCAGACGTGTCCTTGGTCCTCACAAACATGCAGCGCTCAGCTGCTACTTTTAAGATTAAGTTAAATTTTTTACTCCAGATGTCTAAATCTCTTAAAGGTCTGAGTTGACAGTTTATATCAAAGACTCTTTTAGTGTAAAAAGAAAGTATATTTTTCAGGTTCCAAGGCACTTATTCTACCTATTCTCATATGGAGTTTACTTTAAATCTGGTGGGCTCAGTGTGTGCACCCAAAGGCAAGGATTGGCACATATAATAAAGAAGAACCTCCATTGGAGCTAAGAGCAAATTTAGGAAAATTTAATCCTAAATATGCTATGACTATTAATATACCTCTGCTATTCACTACTTTTCTGTAATCCATCTTTCTTGCTTTTTTTTTTTTTTTTGTCTTGCCATCTGAACTCCTTTAGTACCCATATGTCACCTGGGTGTGTGTTTTTTTTTCAGCAGAACAATACACAATAATAAGGTAAACAGTCAATAACAAGATAAACAGTGTCATTTTACTTGTCATTATCCATAATGACAAATCATATACTGTACTTTCCGCCATACATGTCACAATGCCGTATGTGTCGCATCAGTCCATATATGTCTAATAAAGTGGAAAAAAACATAAATACATTGCTTCTCCATATGTCACATCTATTATACGTCACTGCTTACGCGTCGTGTTTGTTATTTGTCTCCGATGACCACCCGAAAACATGGGCCGGTGTTGTGCCAAAAATTGATCGGCTGCCAAATGGCGGCCACGTAAGTATGCACAGGAGGACTTTAACAAGATTAACACTTACAAAACAATTATTTGTTTGTGTTACATTAAAGCAAAGGTGTGTCTCAGTTTAACTTTTCTCTAATAAATGCACTTTAATGGTCAAATCAGCTGCATATCGCCTGGGCGGCAGTGTTTCTAGTGCAAAATACTTCCACACAGCGGACATGTAACGATGAAATGTTGGTTAGCCGTTAGCCACAGTGCTGCTCAAACCTTCCTCAATATTTACTCATGTTTTAGCTGGCTGCAAACTATGAAATGGATTTCTTGAATGTGAGGCGGGTCTTATTACTCTGGGTTTCATAAGACATGCCTCTGTTCAGGAAATCCATTCCATAGTTTGAAGCCAACTTGCAGAGCTTCAGGCAGGGAATCACATGTGGAGATGTTTCATCAGACACAGACATGCACATTCATGGATAGTAAATCTCTGCAGGTTGGATCTGAAAATTCCGATATGTAAATTATGCTGGTATCGGAGGCCGATACCGGATTGGCCCCATCCCTATTCATAACTGACTGTAACTACTGCACCCATCACTGCACCCTGTATTCATTGGTTAACTGGTCATCATTAACTTCACGCAGACTCTCCCATTGGTACATTTTCATCTTTAAATCACTTCTGGTCTGCTACCTTCATACATCTCCTCCTACATGTCTCTGCGTGAGTGCAGCCACAGCGTGCACTCTCAGGACATTATTGCATGTACTGTTCCCTCAGTGAGGACTGAACTTGGCAACAGGGCCTTCTCTTACTCTGCTCCTGTTTCCTGGAATATCTTGCAGAAAGATTTGAAGCTCTCAACCTTGACCTCTCTAAGTGGCTTTAAACATCTGTTAAGTTCCTGGAAAAAACAAAACAATGCAGACATATTCCTGTTTTTAGTTTTGTATATCACCTTACAACCTAGAGGTTTTGTTTCATTTTTTTAAATACTATTTTCTTTCACTTGTTTTTTTCAATTTGAATGCTTTCTTTTATGATTGTCTTTTATTGTCTTTGTTTTCTACTGTTGTCATCACTCTTTGTTTAAAACAGCTCTCTGTTATAAATGAGTCCCCGAAGCTCAATGGGACTAACCTGTATAAATAAAGGTTGAATGTACAGGTCCTTCTCAAAAAATTAGCATATTGTGATAAAGGTCATTATTTTCCATAATATAATGATAAAAATGAAACTTTCATATATTTCAGATTCATTGCACACCAACTGAAATATTTCAGGTCTTTAATTGTTTTAATACTGATGATTATGGCATACAGCTCATGAAAACCCAAAATGCCTGTCCCAAAAAAATTAGCATATTTCATCCCACCAATGAAAGACAAGTGTTTTTAATACAAAAAACACCAACCTTCAAATAATCATGTTCAGTTATGCACTCAATACTTGGTCGGGAATCCTTTTGCATGAATGACTGCTTCAATGCAGCGTGGCATGGAGGCAATCAGCCTGTGGCACTGCTGAGGTGTTATGGAGGCCCAGGATGCTTCGATAGCGGCCTTAAGCTCATCCAGAGTATTGGGTCTTGCGTCTCTCAACTTTCTCTTCACAATATCCCACAGGTTCTCTATGGGGTTCAGGTCAGGAGAGTTGGCAGGCCAATTGAGCACAGTAATACCATGGTCAGTAAACCATTTACCAGTGGTTTTGGCACTGTGAGCAGGTGCCAGGTCGTGCTGAAAAATGAAATCTTCATCTCTATAAAGCTTTTCAGCAGATGGAAGCATGAAGTGCTCCAAAATCTCCTGATAGCTAGCTGCATTGACCCTGCGCTTGATAAAACACAGTGGACCAACACCAGTAGATGACATGACACCCCAGTGACTGAAAACTTGACACTGGACCTCAAGCAATGTGAATTCTGTGTCTCCTCTCTTCCTCCAGACTCTGGGACCTTGATTTCCAAAGGAAATGCAAAATTTACTGTAATCAGAGAACATAACTTTGGACCACTCAGCAGCAGTCCCAGGAGAGATGCTTCTGACGCAGTCTCTTGTTCAAGATTGGCTTGACCTGGGGAATGCGGCACCTGTAGCCCATTTCCTGCACACGCCTGTGCACGGTGGCTCTGGATGTTTGTACTCCAGACTCAGTCCACTGCTTCCGCAGGTCCCCCAAGGTCTGGAATCGGCCCTTCTCCACAATCCTCCTCAGGGTCCGGTCACCTCTTCTCGTTGTGCAGCGTTTTCTGCCACACTTTTCCCTTCCCACAGACTTCCCACTGAGGTGCCTTGATACAGCACTCTGGGAACAGCCTATTCATTCAGCAATTTATTTCTGTGTCTTACCCTCTTGCTTGAGGGTGTCAATGATGGCCTTCTGGACAGCAGTCAGGTCGGCAGTCTTACCCATGATTGCGGTTTTGAGTAATGAACAAGGCTGGGAGTTTTTAAAAGCCTCAGGAATCTTTTGCAGATGTTTAGAGTTACGTTGTTGATTCAGATGTTTAGGTTAATAGCTTGTTTAGAGAACCTTTTCATGATATGCTAATTTTTTGGGACAGGCATTTTGGGTTTTCATGAGCTGTATTGTTGTGTGTTTCCTTGACTGATGAAGTCTTCCAGATAGAAGGTGAAACGTTTCAGCAAAAAAGAAACTGTTCAGATGACCTGAATGAAAATTGTTAGATTGTATACCTGGATTATGGAGCATGGACTTTTTCATACTCAGCTAATGCCATTTTTTTTACTTGTGTTTATTATTGCATACCCATGTGCTTTGTACTCCGGCAATAGTTACCTGTAAATAAAGGTCAGGGTTAAACCTCATTGCTACTATGTGTCAAAGGTCAACATTAGGGTTTAGAGGACAGGGCTAAGGGTTTAGACAATATTATCCTTCTCTCAAACGATGCTATGAATAACACTCCAGTAGAATGAATCATCAACGGTGGGGTAGGTCGGTCGGTAAAGGCGAGTACAATGAAACACATGGAAGGCATTTTCAATTTGTGTCCACAAAAATGTGGGTGTGTGGTGATAAAAACTGAAAAATTATGACGTGTCAAAAATGTTCTGAATAAATAAATAAATAAAACATACCAGATTTACATTTTTTCTTCTTTCGATGGCAGTTACTGCATTCTTTAATTCAGCATGATGTCTCTTGGTGGCTCTTAATTTCATTGTACTGCGTATAATGACAATAAAGGCATTCTGATTCTGATTCTGATGTCCTACTTGTTTTATAACCTTTTAGAAACGGTATGCTTGTATCTGACAAAGCTAAAGGCTCAGTAGAAAATGATAGCATGTATGTCAAAGCTAGAAGAAAATTTCAGTGTTTACAAGTTGGATGTTCCCTGATTTAAGCAAAAAATAAGGTCAATACATTTTTTGATTAAATTGTCGTTTAATAATTTACATTTTATTAACTGTTATTTGTATTCTTTATTACCGGTACTAATTCTACTTATGTACTGTTAAAATACAAACAGAAGAGTTATCATCAAAGAACAAATATTGACATTTTTGCTGATATTGCTTTGCTGTCTTAATGTTGATCCATCCAACAATCATCTTCCTCTTATTCTGAAATCAGGTTGCGGGGGCAGCAGCTTGAGCAGGGAGGCCAAGTCATCTCTTTCCACATCCACCTCTTCCAGCTCTTCTGGGAGGATTCCAAGGCGTTCCCAGGTCAACTGAGAGACATAGTCTCTCCAGCCTGTCCTGGGTCTTCCCCGGGGTCTCCTCCCAGTTGGACATGCCCAAAGCACCTCTCTAGGGAGGCGTCTAGGGGGCATCCTTACCAGATGCCCGAACCACCTCAACTGGCTCCTCTTGACGTGGAGGAGTAGTGGTTCTACTCCGAGTCTCTCCTGAATAACTGAACTTCTCACCCTATCTCTAAGGGAGAGTCCAGCTACCCTGCGGAGAAAACTCATTTCAACTGCCTGTAGCCGCAATCTCATTCTTTCGGTCACTACCCATAGCTCATGACCATAAGTGAGGTTAGGAACGTAGACCGACCGGTAAAGAGAGAGCTTTGCCTTACAGCTCAGCTTTCTCGTCACCACAATGGAGCAGTACAGAGTCTGCAATACTGCAGATGCTGCACCAATCCATCTGTCAATCTCATGCTCCATTCTTCCCTCACTCATGAACAAAACCCCGAGATACTTGAACTCCTCCACTTGAGGCAGAACCTCACCCTCAACCTGAAGAGAGCAATCCACCCTGTTCCGGTTAAGGACCTTGGCCTCAGATTTGGAGGTGCTGATTCTCATCCCAGCTGCTTCACACTCAGCTGCGAACCGCTCCAGTGAGAGTTGAAGATCACGGCACGATGATGCCAACAGGACCACATCATCTGCAAAGAGCATTGATGAAATCCTGAGACCACCGAACCAGAAACTCTCTGCCAGCTGGCTGCACTGATAAATTTTGTCCATGAAAATTATGAACAGAATCGGTGACAACGGGCATCCCTGGCGAAGTCCAACTCCCACCCTGAAGGGGTCTGACTTACTACCAGCAATGCGAACTAAACTCTTGCACCGTTTGTATAAGGACTGAACAGACCGTAACAACGGGCCTCGAATCCCATACTCACGGAGCACCCCCCATAGTGTATCCCGAGGAACACTGTCAAATGCCTTCTCCAAGTCCACAAAACACATGTAGACTGGATGCATGCAGACTTGAGGCAAACTCCCTCAAGGACGCTAGTGAGGGTAAAGAGCTGATCCAGTGTTCCACAGCCAGTACGGAACCCGCATTGTCTTAATGTTGAATTTATTGTTTTTTGCTAAACTAAGCTTTTTGTAAAAGCTTAAAAAAACTATCCAAACTAAATCTTCTAATCCTTTACTTGTTTTACTCCCATCACTTGCATTGCTCATGCTCAACTGATGTGAATATTTTTGTCTGTAAATCTTCATCAACAATGATACCATCATCAACACAGTAAAGTTGTTCAGAGCTGGCTGAATAAAATATATTTTTCAAGAAGCCACAGACATCAAAGTTCTGGAAACACACCTTCAAACCGATATTTTTATGAATCACTTTTTCACTTTATGAGACTGCAGTCATGCATGGGATTGTGGTCTTCAATTTTTTTTTATATCAGTCTAGTGCTCAAAAAAGTTTCACGTCTATTTGACAGGGTTCCAACTGTCTTTTGTGGTTTTAACAAAGGCTTGAACATGGTCACACATTTGGAGCTGAACTAAGATCAGAGATTTATACAGATTCTTTTTAAGTTTGACTTTGTGTCACATTTTACATCTCTTATCTGTGTAAGAAGTTTTATTTCATTGGTAATCATTCTATTAATATGTGATTACTCTGTATCCCTGGGAGTTTTCTTTGTTAAAAAAAAGAAAAAAGGATGATACTCTTAATGAGACCTAAAGGGGATAGTAGATGTGCTTTTGCATATTCCACCAGTGCAATAAATTATACAACACTACTTTATGAACTCATATGCTTCAGATTACATAACCACATGCCAATTATTTAGGTCTTTATCTCAGCTGTGAACTTACAGCACTGGCTTTTTCACATAACATCAGAGGCAAAACAACAAGAGTGTACATTTGCCCACAAAACAGATGAACTCTCATCACACTCCTTTACAACTGGTACTATCAAGCGTGGGTCATATGCAAATGAGGACTTTTTATCACAAATTCCAGCTCCATGTTCATTTTATGTTTTCATCTATACGTTCATTCATTCTGTTGCTGCTGCTATCACTCTGCCAGACTTTAGCTCAGAGAATGTAGGAGATAGGTTGTTGTCCTGGTAACAAAGCCTAATGACATGATTTGATATGATCCTCCGATTTAGTACAAAGCTGCTGCCTGCTGCTGGGTATTGTGAGACAAAGGTAGACAGGGATGGTTTTATTCATCTGTGTGTCAGTATTTGTGTCTGTGTGTTCTGTTTTTTTGTATTGTTTCATTATGTAGACCAAGTGCACTCAAGAGGAAACATGGATGCAGAAATGCCTGTGAGCTGAGGATATACGTAGTGTACATAGAGAATAGAATTTATATAGTACAGCTGTCTTTGAGCAATTCCTAAGGACAAGTATTTAACATGAAGTTCAAAAAATATATATTCTGTGTTAGTTTTGTAGAAAATGCAGGAATGCAGAGAACTGTGGGCACAAAAGTAAATAAAACTGCTATCTTAATAATCACAAAGGAAAATTGTTCAGGTAATTGCATGTTTTATTCAACAATAGTAGAAAGTGACAAAAACAAATACAGAAGAGATGTTAAAATGTGTTTCTAATCTTAAAGGTGCTCATTGCAAACTAAGAACTCAAATATGTAAAAGGTTATCCTAAACTCCACATATTAAATGGTAGAGTAAAAAAGGGATTACTCCAGTACTTTTCTAGATATACTTAGATATGCAGGTATGCGCTTAATGTAAACAAAGCTCTCGTCTGACTCTCCAAAAAAACAAAATAGAAGAAAGTAAATCAAATATGGCAAAATCAGACAAGAACATAGGAGATGGTGTTTTGGTGGAAATATAGTAAATTTGCAGCTAATTATCATAGAACAAAAGAATGAGTGAGACAACCATCAAGAATAAATAATGAGAACATCTGGGAACTATAAAGCTGAAGCTTAACTTTTAAACACGTGGTTTTTGCAAGACTTGCTAAATATGAGCATAAGTATGTACAAATGCATTAAAATTGTTGGACTTCTTCATCCCAAATAGCTCTTTCATGAAAGTTGCTATTGTCAACTTATTTTAGTGCCTTTAGCTTTGTTGGTATGTAAACAAATTCAAGTGAAAGTCATGCTGCACGGGTTTTTCCTGAATCTTACAGAGGACGAAGGACTAACGGTGAGGAGAGAACATTACCCGAGTACAGGAGAGAGATGACTCCCACATTTAGGTACTCAAGGATTCAAGGTTCTTTATTTGTCATAAGCACAACGTGTGGTGGAACAAATTGTGTACACAGGGTCCCAGTTACATCCAACAAAAGTATAAAATGTAAAAGAAAAACAGTGATAAGTTCTGATATGAAGTAAGAAAAATGTCGATCATTATCTGTTGTTGGCAGCTGTAGACTCCCTACCGCCACATCTGAAAGCCTGTTGTCTTTAATGCCGTTCCTATCTACTTTACATCCCAATGAAATGGTTTTGGTAGGTGACTTTAATTTAGATTTGCTCTCTCCTTCTCTGAGGAATTTAAATAATTTTGTTTATCTTCAAATCTTAGTCAGATCATTGATAGTCCCACTCAGCCTAATCCAAAGTGCCGTGCCAAATCATCTCTCCTGGATCTTATCATCAGAAACATGCCACATAAATACACTGGGTTTGGAGTTTTTACAAATGATCTAAGTGACCATTGTGTAATTGCTGCTACTAGAAACACAAAACTGCCTCATTTTAAACCTAGAACGATTCTAAAACGGAATATGAAATATTTTTGTGAACAAGCATTTCTTTGGGATCTGTTTTACTTTGACTGGCATCACATATCATTAATTGATAATGTGAATATTACTTTGAATTATTTTCATAATATTTTCATTCATTTTGTAAATAAACACGCTCTACTTTGTCAACTCAAAGTAAAGGGCCGGGATAGCCCCTGGTTTACTTCTGAGTTAGCTGACCTCTTGCACAGGCGGGACAAGCTTTGGGCAACAGTAAGACAAAATGGTTCGGACACCCATTGGTTGCAATTTTGTCAGTTACGGAATCGCTGTTTGGCTTCCATTAAAGTGGCAAAACGAAACTACTATTTATCTCAGACCACTAAAAATCTAAACGATCCTAAGAGCTTCTGGAAAATTATTAAATCTCTTGATGGCAGCACTCACATATCTGACCTACCACCACAATTATTTATCAACTCTGCTCCTGTGTCACATAAGTATGAGATGCTAAATTGTTTCAACAAACATTTTGTAGCCTCCAGTTCCCTGTTTAATATAGTTTCTAAAGGTAAATCTCCTACTCCACCAACAAGTCAAACTTCAGTAAACTATACATTCTCTTTTCACCGTTCTCTGTCAGTGAGGTTACCAAACTGTTAAAAGATCTGGATACTAGAAAATCTGCAGACCCTGATGACCCCCCTCCTTACTTCTTAAATCTAGCTGCACAAATGATAGCAGAACCGGTGTCTTACATTTTCAATCTGTCTATACAACATAATACTGTCCCAGATGCTTGGAAAACAGCTTTTGTGCTGCCGTTAGTGAAGGGAGGAGACCCCACTATTTTGAACAATTATCAACAAATCTCCAAACTCTGTATTTTAGCTAAGGTTTTAGAAAAACTGATAAATACTACAGTCAATAAGTATTTGGACTCAGTATTTTATCTTCTCTCCAATCTGGCTTCAGGAAACAACATAGCACAATGACTGCTTTGCTAAAGATTTTTAATGATGTTGAAGCTTTGGACACTAAGGATTCATTTGCTGCACTTTACTTAGACCTGTCCAAAGCCTTTGATACTGTAGATCATGACATCGTACGCCAAAAGCTCTCAGATATTGACGTCTCAGATCACACTGTTGGCTGGTTCTCAAACTATCTCTCAGGTCGGAGGCAATGTGTTCAGCATAACAGTACTTCGTTTAGCTACCTAACGTTCACCAATCATGTGCCACAAGGCTCAGTTTTAGGTCCCACTCTTTTTACAATTTATATAAATAATGTAGGTCTAAACATTCCTGACATCCTCGCATCTGTATGCCGATGACACTGTTGTTTATTGCTGAGCTAACACAGTTGCCAAAGTTTTCCAGCTTCTACAGTCTGCATTTGACATCATTCAGTCTGACTTACTCCACCTCAAGCTGGTGATAAATGCTGACAAAACCCAAGGGAAGTTGTTTTCCAACAGAAAGTCTGTGCCAGCAACTCTTCCTCCTATCTCATCCATGCATGGTGTTCCTATTGAGTTTGTAGATTCTTACAAATACTTGGGAATTTTTGTTGATACACATCTCCCTTTTGAACCACATATTGAAAACTTGATAAAGAAACTGAAATTAAAATTGGGTTTCTTTTTCAGAAATAGATTTTGAACGCTTTGTAACTGTTATCTTATCGGCCATTGACTACGGTGACATTATTTACAGTACATGAATGCCCCTGCCAATTCCTTGCACATGTTGAATGCCATGTCTACCATGGTGCGATAAGATTCACAACTGGTTGTAACTACCGTACCCATCACTGCACTCTGTACTTCTTGGTCATTTGGTCATCATTATCTACATGTAGGCTCTCACACTGGTTCATTTTCATCTATACATCCCTCCTTGGTCTGCTACCTGTTTATATCTCCTCCCACATGTCACACCATCAGTGTACAACATGTGCTCTCAGTCCATCATTACCTGCAGTGTTCCCTTATTTCGGACCGAACTTGGCAAAAAGGCCTTTTCCTACTCAGCTCCTGCAACCTGGAACACCTTGCAACAGGAACTGAAGTTGTCCTCCTTTATTTCTTTACGGGGTTTCAAACATTTGATAATGTCAATAGAAAAATCAAAACAAATATGTTCTTGTTTTTTAGTATTTCATCCTATTTTACGGCACCCTGATGGCCGAGATGGTGTAGAGGCAGGGCAGCCGGCTTGGGACCCAAAAGTCCCAGGTTCGATCCCCAGTCACTGCACATCACGTGGCGTCTCTGGGCAGCACGCCTCATCCCCAAAATGCCTCCCGGGCGCTTTCAATAGCTGCCCACTGCACCACCTGGTGGTGGATGGGTTAAATGCAGAGACTAATTTCGCCATTGTATGGAAACATACAGTGCTGACAATGTGATGACATTATTATTATTATTATTATTGTTTTGTACACTACTTTTATTTTATCTGCTTTATTACTGTAGTTTATTGTAATCATTGTCTACTGTTTTGTTGTCTGTATGTTATATGTTCTGTCTGGAACAGTTCCCTCTTACAAATGAGTCCCCATGGCTCAATGAAGCTAGCCTGTATAAATAAAGGTTGAATGAATGAAACCATAAATATGAGAAATAAACACAAAATTGTGGATTTTGTTTCTCATTCTATTCATTTATTTGGTCTTCATGAGACTGAAATGAGTACCTTTACCTTCTTCACTAACAGGACCATCACTGGAAAATGTTCCACTTCAGATGTTTCATCCAGTCCACCTCATTACAAGGCAGATGAGTTGCTTTCAGGCTTTGTAAGTTATCAGTAAACTAAGTCCCACATCAGAATGTGTGATAGCTGCATGTTTCCATGGCCCCAAAATGGTGTTATGCTGCAAAAAAGTCCAAAAATTATACACGTTTTTATTGTACCTGTTGTTTTTGATCATCATGTAATATGATGACAAAAACTAAGCATGTATTTATTTATAGCCTGTTTTACCCATTGGTATGCATGTACAGTTTTTTTCCATGATGAATGATCCAAAGGGTGAACAATAAAGCAGCCGTTTGGCAGATCATTTTAACTAAAATAATTTATTTACTAGAGCAGACAAAACCCACAAACAGCAGAAGCTTAATACTATTGACTACAGACTGACAGCTTAAAGCTACTTAGGAACACGGGGATAGTACAGACAAGGGAGCGATGTAAGCTGAGGGAAGTAATTTCAAAGACGTTGCAGATGTTTGGTTTGGAAACTGATAGCAAGTAAGGAAATAGGAATATATTTAACCAAATACACAAGGGGGGTGTATGTGTGTGTGTGGGGTGGGGGTAGGGTGGGGGGTTGCAAGTCTCATCGTGTGTGAAGTCCCTACATGTAGCGGTAGATCACAAAATGTTACAACTATTCATTATTTTATTACTATACATTGGATCCCACTCCATCTTTTGGTGATTCCTTTAAAGCAGCCATGGTTGTTATTTAAAGTGTAACCAAATGACAGTTTTTTGTTTGTTTGTTTGTTTTCTGTTGGGGGGGACATTTGCCAAAGAGGATACTTTCTTCATCTGTGGCTGTATCAGATGTCTCATTATTGTTTCATCACAGCTGATTCAGGTGTATTGAATAATTCTTAGTGACCCACAGAAGGCAAGCATTTTAGCCTACGTACAGATTGTTGCAACCTCATTTACAAAATGTAACAATGAAGTTTAATGGTGTTGCTGTTACTAAATGAATATAGAGTTGATGTGTCTGAAGTAGAAACACGTTTAGAGCTAGGGTCAAGATATAGGCAGCTGTGGCTGAGTGGTTAGAGCAGTCATCTTCCAATGAGAGAGTTGGTAGTTTGATTCCATCAGCAGTCCCATGCTGAAGTGTCCCTGCGGGCAAGACACTGAACCCCTCATTGCCTCTGATGTGTGATTCATTGGTGTATGAATGTGATCTAAAGCTCTGATTAGTCTTTGTACAGATATAGTTGAGTGCTGTATGAATCAGAGAATGCAGAATCAGAATGCCTTTATTGTCATTATACGCAAGTACAATGAAATTGTACTTGAAAAAATGAATGGGTAAATGAGGGCACAGATTGCAGTGTAAAGAGCTTTGATTATCTTGATAAGATATGAAGGTGATATAAAAGTACAGTTCATTTACCATTTAGTTACTGTCAGAAAGGATGTATTTAAAAATGGTCCAAAATTATTTTAAGAGCATTTAGGATTTCTTAATCCCATCTTTAACTGTATAAAATGAATATTCAAAAGACAATGATTAAATTTAAGATAGCTTTGAAATTTTATTAAGATGCATTTAGGGAAGCGTCTTAGAGGGGAAAGTGTGGCTAGACCATTTTAAAAATAAAATCTCTGGTGTCATTTTATAGTTTAAATGCTCCAATTGTTGATAATGATTAAAGAGGAAAAATATGATTCTGGCTTTAAAAAAAAAGAAGAAAAAAAAAAAGAAATGCATTTGAGCACCTGACATAAATTGAAATTAAAATGTGTTTAGCCATTTCAAAGTAAGGTCAGTAGCTACATCACTTATGGGGTTAGATGAGTCACTATCATGTGACAGGAAGTCATAGTGAGGTCATTACCGGGGGTGGTAGAACAATCACAGTTTCCTGAGAGCAATGCATCTGAAAAGCACACACCCAGCCTTACTCTCTACTTTGTCCTCCCTGAACCTTATGTCAGATGCTGCTCTGCACCGTAAACAGGACCACAACTGTTGTTTTTTCTCTCTCTCTTTTTTCACCATCACAGTATCCAAACTAACAGCTACAGAGAATAAGAGGTTGAAAGGTGGTAAGCAAAGTGAGACAATCTCAGCCTTGAAGGGTTTTTCTCTGGAAAGCTGCACCACAAGTCAAAAGGTGAAAAAGAGGGGTCACAATTGCAATCACGGAGTCTGCCTTTGACTTCATGGAGGCAGGCACACAGCTCACTTCCCACTTCCCCATTCTTTGCTGCCTTCTCTCAGGTGGCTGAAAAAAACAACAGGGACACAGAAATGACACAAATATAATTACTTTCATTAAACTAGTGTACACTTCATTTTCTCAAATTTATACATGTCTGAATACAAAGACTTAATTAAAGGTTTGGAAATACTTTAAAATTGCATATTATTTTTCATGCCAAGGTTTTACATTAAGCTTATGCTTAATTTAAGCTTATTTGCTTATGATGAACAAGGTCAAACTACAACACAATTAGCTTATTATCTTTAAAACTGACTGAGTTAAAGTTATTTTTGTGTTGGACTAAAGTTGATTAACTATGGTACACCATCTTGAATTTGGATGACTTCAAATATTAATTAGTGCTTGATGTACATTAAATGATTACCTTTAGAGAGTTTCACTAAATTAATTACAGTCATTCATGAGATATTTTCCTGACAGACAAACTGTGAAAGTTTCAGGCAAATGTGCTGTGTAATGTGTCAAGCTTAGAGTATGTGTTGAAGAAGACAGAAGATGCTGCTACTACACCACATTTTAGCTCATTGAGTGTAAAATTGGAGGAGGTCGGTCATTTTTATGTGTTTCAAGGTCAGCTGGCTCTGAAGGTCATCTGGAATTGGGGTGACTCTAAAAGCTGAGTAGTTATAAATACACCCAATGATTTGTTTCTGGGGTGGCACAGTGGTTCAGTTGGTAGAGTTGTTGCCTCTCAGTGAGAAGGTTACGGCCGGGGACCTTTCTGGGTGGAGTTTGCATGTTCTCTCCGTGCATGCGTGGGTTTTCTCCAGGTACTCTGGTTTCCTCCCACAGATCAAAAACATGCATGTTAGGCTGATTGGTAACTCTAAATTGTCCCTAGGTGTGGGTTAGTGAATGGTTGTCTCGTTTGTCTCTATGTGTCCCTGTGATGGACTGGAGACCTGTCCAGAATGTACCCCACCTCTCGCACAGTGACTGCTGCACATGGACACCAGTGACACCAGTGACCCCCGCGACCCGAAAAGGAAGAAGCTGGTAAAGATAATGGATAGATTGATGGATGGATTTGTTTTTGAGGAGGATGTCTTTGAAATGTGTCCATCACAATATATTTTGCTGACAGACCAGCTGACTGAAATAGTTTATGGTAAAATTATAAAAAACAAATCTAATTCCATCAGTTAGTGCACAAAAGCATGTGTTGGGAAAGACTCACAGCTACTAACAGAACAAATATTAGTTCAATATTTGTAAAATTGACTGAGAAAAAGCTATTTTTGTGTTTGAAGTGGTTGCTTAGTTATGGCGGCCATCTTAAATGGGATGACTCAAAGTTTATCAGTTGTAGATGTTTGTCTCATGATTATATTCTGAGAGTTTCACAGAAATGTGTCCACATGTTCAAGAGACAGCTTGTTAATTCTACTAGCAGACAAACACACACACAGGAACAGGCAAAAACATTATTGCTGCTTTGTTGTTAGCATCAGGCAATGACTTGGGGAGATGACATTCAGTTGACATCAGTGAGAAGTGAGAGTGAAGGGAGAGGCTCTGAACCCCCAGGGGGTTCGTCTTCAAGGCCCGAGGATTTCCATGGCAGGCAAGAGATGCTTGATCTTTGTCCTAATTTCCTTCACTGATTTAATTTATGCAACATCCTGGAGTGTTGCTGAATTTGAAACACAGTGACAACAAGTTTTCATAGTGTTCTTGGCTGTGCCTGAGCATGTGCCGGGTCCTGAGTGAGCAGAGAGTTAAGTACCAGTAAATACAGACTGAGGATTTCAATTTGGGCTGCTGTGACTTGTATTCAATCCCCAATCTCGGCACAGAAAGGGGACTTGATTTTCTTGGTTTGTTGTGTGTGTGTGTGTGTGTGTGTGTGTGGGGGGGGGGGGGGGGGCTGCTTTAAAAGACTTCAGGTAGTGCCTCAGAGGAATAACTGCCAGTGCCTGCGTTATGTACTTCCACTGTGCTCATGCCTTCCATCGTGTACAGAGAGTCATGTCCTGAATCTCCCCCTCCATTTATGTTTTCATTCTGCTTTGATATTTGTTTTATGAGCTGTCGAGACATGCTGACAGGAATGAGATGTGATCAAAAGAAGTGAAGAAGGGGGTAGGTGAAGGGGGTGAAGGAAGGAGCTCAACCGTTGTTTGGGAAAAGAATAGGAGACGAAAAAAGTTAAGGTAAGTTGCATCTTTCCAGGCAAAGTCAGCGTTGAGTTAGACTAAATAAAGTCATATTGGTAGACCAGTCACGATGAACAAGACTCCACCTGCCCCCTCCCACATCCACACTGAGTAGGTTTGCCCTCATTGTTTCTCCCACCACGTTGCATTCATCAACTTTCACATTTTCAGCAGGCAATCTTTCACTATTTTTTATTTGACTTGATGAAAAAACAAACAGAATGGAAGAAAATTGCAGCATATTTAGGGCAGACAATATTCCTCACTGACAGCCCCTTCCATTGTCTAACATGACGCAAACGCATTTATGCTAAAACGTAGTTGAGATAGTTTTATGTAAAGAATGGCCAGTTTTACACTTGACTAATGACAGTGGAGATAAGTCTACCAGCCGCAGAGCTAGAGGAAGGCAATGCTGAGGTGAATAATGTTATTCCACTGTCACTTCTGCTCGGATCTAATCATCAGTCTCTTTGTCTCATAAAGATTGTGTGTTCACACAAAAGATGTGATATGTTTGTCCTAAATTAGATTGTGCCTCCCTGTCATTTATCATGTCTTTCATATATAAAAGCTATGGTGCGCAGCGACATGCTGCAGGGTCTCTGAGCTCCACGTTGTCAAAAAGTCCTGCAGCTAAATCCTTCGTAGACTTACGTTTAAAGAGATGGGGGATGGAACGGCATTGAGTTTCAAAGACTAACATTTGTTTAAACAAACTTCTAGCTTCTGTGTTGGGGGGAGGGGGCAGGAGGGCGAAGGTGGGTGGGGTGGCTGAGCTTCAAAAACAGGGATTATTTTGGTGTTCAGTTCTATAGATAAGAAGGCTTTTTGTGAGTGTGTGTATGTGTGTTACAGTATCAGTTTACCTCTCTGCTTAACATCAGACATCAATGGACACTACTTGAACCAAACAGGGATGTGTCTCTGGTAACATGGACACTGGGGGTGGGGGTGGAGCAGAGCCCCACCTGTCTGGGCCAGACTGTCATAGACAATTTTTCTGCTAGTACAGGTTATTGATTGGTGAAAAACCACACACACAAGTACAAAACAGTGCAGTGGAGATCCCCAACAAGATGTGAAACAATTACAGTGCTATAAAACACAACAATTAACAGAAAATGGCAATAAAACAACACATATGTGTTCATTGGTCTGTTCTATTAGCAAAATATTTCACAAATCAAAGAATAGATTTTAAAGAAACCTTCAGAATGCAATTTTTTTTGGATTACGTCCACAATTAATTTTTGTACTCAGCACAATTCAAGATGGCTCCTGTGCCCTACAAATCTTACAAAACACAAAAAGGTGCAACTCTGTGTCCTTTAAATCTATTGAGCTAAAATTTAGTGGAGACAATTCTGAAAACTTGAACTTTGAGTATTAACTGATTACAGAAGACCTGGATTTAAAACTATGAAATTATTACATTATAATCAACTTTTTAGCAAATTACTCAAAAAACAGACAAATATGAATGAAACTTTCACAAATTATAAATTAAACTGACATCTACAAATAAAAATACATTTTGAAGTCTCCTTAATTGATCTTCTCAGCTGACTGGTCTTAAAAAACACAGAAATCACTTGAAATCAGATCTAAAATTTAGTGAGACTGTTGCATATTGTCCTCAGCACATCCACAGTACAGTGTGTGACATTTTTCGCTCAAAACCTTGGCTTTAACTGTTGGAGTTGTCTGTTAGCAAAATATCTCATTAACCATTTGACCGGTTTAATTGAAGCTGACTAAAAATAATCAGTGCTGTATATCTAAAGCTGATCAGCTTGCAAAGTTTCTAAACTAAAGATGCCCTGTGAACCTCAGTCTACAAAAAATGACGTACTTCAGTGAAGTTAAGATATATTAAGGTAAAACACAATGTGGTTGTAGCTGGGAATCATTTGCAACACATGCTATAAATGCTAACATATAACATGAAATATTGCAATATCAATATAAAATTATTTTTGTTTAAATGTATGCCATAAAAGGTGGTGGGTGATTACTTCAAGGAATGATAGGATTTCATCTGCAATATGTTTCACACTCTTTTATATACAGTACGTTTATATACAGTACTTTTATATACAGTACTTTTATATACAGTGCTTTTATATACAGTACTTTTATATACAGTACTTTCCTGTTCTAACTATTGACCTAATTTTCATTACTAGACCTTTGTCTCTAGCTCTTAAAGGGAACTGAACCCAGTTTACAGGAGCTGCCCCACTGTGCTTTTGGAACCAAAAACTCAAAACTGGCAATGTGGGCTGATAAGTCCCACCTACTTTTCTGCACACAACCAAAACAGGAAATAACTAATTATTGTTGAACATGTTTAAAAAAAACATTTGAACATACAGCAGCAATTAGAGGAAACTCTGGTTCATTTTCCCAGAGGGGGCAGGACTCAAGACTTGTACTCAGGCCAGTCAAAGGGAACTCAGGTCCCCTTCTGGCTCACACGTCTTTATTTTATTCATGTCTGTGGTTATAATTCATGCACCGATGAGCGTGTCAGGGCAGTAGAGAGTGGGGGCTCAGTGTCTTGTTCAAAGTCTCTTTGGTACACAAGAGGTGAAGATGAAATTCCTGATCTTCCAACTGGGAGATGTCCAGATCAATTTTCAGTTTTGTGTATTTTTTACATCGTCATTACACTAAATAACTGATCTTACTGACATTCATGCTCACTTTGTTAGTGTCCTTAGCTCTTTTTTTATAAGCCTCTGCCCAATCTCTCTTAGCTGTAAAACTCAGTACTTTTCTTGGGAAAACTCTCACAATGATTGATGGAATGAAGAAAGCAAAAATGTTATGTTACATTGACAATTCGCAGGACTGCTGTGCATAAAGAGGCAGCATAATCCGGGGTATAATTTAAATGCAAAGTACAACCATGTATTCCAATCTTCTCTCGCTCACAAACAACCAACAGAGGACTGTGGAAAACAAAAATCTCTGCTGTGGCGTTAGACAGAGCGGAGCTTTGTTACTGGTCGGCCCAGTTCCTCCTCCTCCTTGTATGTCCGCACATGTACTGCTCTGACTGCTTAGGGCAAGGAGAAGGAGAGAAATGAGTGAGTGTCATTTTGTCTGGTTCCTTTATACCTGCAGGGCTGGCGCAGAAGCATCTGGCATGTGTGTGTGTGATAACATGTCAGGACTCATATGAATGGCTCTGTGTGTCATAGATCTAAACACACTGATTAGTCAGCCAAGTCCAAACTTTCAAGATCAGCACACAGACATGGGGGGGGGGGGAAACAATGCAGCTGCCTACTGATTTGGCATTAAAGAGGGAATAATGGGGGCTGGCACAAACAGAGCTGTTTGTTAACATGAATGTGTTAGTGGGTTTTGTGTGAGTGTGCGTGTGTTGTGTGTCTCTGGAGGGGAGCAGAGCAAGCGATGACTATCAGCCAGGCAGTTTAGGTAGCTGCTTCCTGAGTGCTGATGTGGCCCCTGTGATTCAATTGGCCGATCTGCTGAGCGACTGCAGGGCTATGAGTTTTCTGGTTGGTCAGCTGGGCTCTGCTGCAGCACAGCATCGCCATCCTGTGGAGAAGCAGTAAAGTGAAGCAGCAGGTTGAAAGGATGCTGATGCTGCAGCAGCAGCAGCCCCTGACTGCAAGTTGGAGGAGTTTGGGGACTATACTGAGTGCTTCCTGTTTGATTTAGCTGGTACTAGCTTATCCGCACACCATTCTGCTCCACATCTAGTCAGCACCAAAATGATTTCCAAAATGAAAAATCTAATAATATTAGCATTTTAGTCCTAATAATAGTTTATTAATAGCAGGGGTCACCATACATAGGCAGAATATATTTGTGGACTTCAGTTCGCTGTTAAAAAGTCAGATGCCAGCATCTAATCAGCAGCTGTGTGATTTCCATAATGGCCACAGTCTGTAAATGTGGAAACTTAATTTTGTATGTGTCAGATCTTAAAGTCGGTACTGAAAAGCATCAGAGATATGGGTCTGCTCTGTTTCCTAGATAAATGTGTGACATTTTCACATCCATGGGGCTCCTAATATTAGTATTCTAAGAGTAGTGTCCTTAAAGATAGGCAGTTTTCATACCTCATAAGTCCCTGATGATTTGCTCCTGCCTGCTCCTAGACGGCGATAAACGTCTGACACAGGTCTGATTAGAGCTTCACAGCAGGGTGGTCTCTTTGAGAAATGAAGTTCAGATCAGTCACGCCTTCTGCTGTCTAAGAAGAAAAGAAGGTCTTCCTTTGATCCAACACTCACAGATTTAAAATGACGGACAGAACCACCAGAACCACCACAAGACAAAATCTTTAACTTTTATCTGTTTAATTCAATATGTTAAACAATTTCTAAAAGCCTTTTGGAACAGACACTAATACATTCACTGTTACTGATTGCAACTTTGACAGACTCATAATAGATATGAGGGAAGCATTGAAATTTATTTTGACATCTTTAACATTAAAACTCACAGAAATGCTGTAGGTACCAGTTAAATACATATCACTGACCAACGAAGGTGAAAAATGACAATGTTTGTGTCTGTCTGTGTGTTTTGGTGTTCATCAGGGTTCATGTCTCAGCCCACTGTTGTTTATTGTTGTGATGGACACCATTATGGAGCTTTTTAGGAGAGAAGTGCCATGGGATGTGTTTTTTGCAGATGACCTAGTTGTGGCCAGAGATTCTGAATTTAATCTTCAAGATAGTTTCAGACTGTGGCAGCAGGCACTTGACAGTAAAGGTCTGAAAATAAACACAGCAAAAACAGAAACCACGGTCTGCTCGAAAGTTAACGAGACCTTAACAATTCCTGATAATAGAAGAAATGTACTGAAGCAGGTCGAAACGTTCAAGTATCTGACGTTGGCGATAAATGCCAAAGGAAGTTGTGAAGAAGACATTAACCACAGAATTGGTGCAGCGTGGCAAAAATGGAATGAGTTGACAGGAGTGATTTGTGATAATAGGATGCCATTTCATATTAAAGGGAAAGTGTACAAGATGATGGTGCACCCAGTCTTGCTTTGTGGCGGTGAAGTATGGATATTGAAGAGAAAGGAAGAGGAACTCCTGGAAAGAACAGACATGCAGATTATATGTGGGATTTTTGGAGTAACCTGCAAGGATAAACAGCGAAATGACATTATCAGAAAACGCTTGGCGTGGCATGCATCCCAGATAAGATATGGGAATCAAGAATGAGATGGGACGAGCATATGCAGCAAATGGAAGATGACGACAAGGTAAAAAGGCTATTAAACACAGAACTTTTCAGTCAACGAAGCAGGGGACGGCTGAAGAAGAGGTGGATGGATATGATCCAGTGGGATATGAAGAAACTCCATCTCACAACAGATGATACACAAAACAGAGCAAAATGGAGAAGAAGAATCCATGTGGCTGATCCTGCCCCAAAAGGAGAGGGACCTACAGCCTGAAGGAGAGAGAGAATGAGAGTGTGTGTATTCATTATAGAATGTGCAATCAAATAGCCATGCAAATAGAATAGAGCTGAATTGTATATGTGTTCAAAACAGTATACATAGTTTATGATTAGGTGCAGCATCGGCTGTATGTGCCTCAATGTGTAGTGGGCAGATTGTGCAAAAACTGTGCCACATGACTATGAGGCAGGATATGTTTGTGGACTTCAGTTAGCTGTTAAAAAGCCTGATGCCCGTGGGAAAGTCAGAGTCCTTGAAGTCCTATACGTCACACTTCTCTGCATCCAAACTCAGGGTAGAAGTATAAACAGTTCATGTTGGGGGAGGAAGCAATATAAACTGTTAGCAAACTATATTACAAATGAATAAAATGATCTTTAGCAACAATGACATGATAGGTGGCGAGCAATATGCATTCCTTCGAGGAATCCTATGTAGGTCTTTATGGGGATTTGTTCATTATTTTTTCATGGTCATGAGGTGCTGGTGTCTACATATCTAATAGTCATTGGGAGGGAGGTTTTATATTGGTGAGTTCTGTCCTTTACAGGGTTACATTGGGGTTGATCAAACTTGTTTTTAGCTTATTAATTGAAATCTCTGAAGGGGAAAAAACAACACACGATTAGAAGAACATGTGAACTCCACACAAAGGTCAAGGTTGGGCATCAAATCCAGGAATGTCTAGATGTGGGGAGACAGAGCTAACCACTGTTTTTCTGTGATGCCAGAGTAAGAAGGTCATAAAGAGCAAGACAAATTGCAAAGGAGAAGTCAGCCAGTGAGACTTGTCTGATTTATTTTAATATGTTATACTGCAATTAAAATACCACAAACAGTCACCATAGTATAAACTGCATCATCATCATTTTGTACAAGAGCCAGGGTTTGTAGATTGAGGAGATGTGTCCTTGTTTTGTCCTTCTTTATATAGATTTTTTGCTTTTGCTCTTAATGGCAAATGCACCGTACAAACCAGGGGCTAGACAAAGACTTTAGGGAGAAATGGTCATGCACACTTTAAAATGACCTTATCTCTTGTAGGTGAGGTTTTTCGATGGAGGAGGCTAAACATTGCTGACGCATTGATCATTGCAATGGTTTGTTTTTAAACTATTATATTTCTATCATCTTATATTATTTTCCCACAATACCTCTCAAATTTTGCTCATTTTAGGTTTAGCAACATGAATCACTATTATTGTTTGCAAACAGCATCCACTCGTTCATGCCTCACTCTGATACTTTGTGTTTGCAGATGAGTAAATAAGATGCAGACATACTATAGGGGAACAGCTGCTGTGCACAAAGCAGATGCAGAATCAAGAGTCCTGTTTGAAATCCAGTAAATAAATAGTTCCGTTCTACAAGTAGTATTTAGAGTAATGTATTCAAGGATCCCTTGTGATGACTGTTTTGACTTTGTTCAAAACATGTGTTGTATCATTTAAATCAAATGTGTTATTTTGAATTAAAGCTCAGATTTTAACTGCCAAAAATTATTAGTGAAATTTTATACTGAATTAATAAAGATTTCACTCTGAGAAATTAATTAAAAAACATTTTGGTGTGCTATTATTTAATGTGACTTTGTAATGTAGATTAAAGCAGGATTTGTTAGATCTTTTTAGATCACACTGTAGCACCCAGCAGTTTGTGTGACTGATTGTAGTGTCTAACACAGATTTAATTGTTACTTTGTAATTTGACAACCACACAGGCTGCTCGTTGCTCTCAGTTCCTCCCATCTTGTCATTTGTCTTCAGTAACACTGTATTATGCTGATTCCACCCCGCATCAATACTGAAGTGTCAGATATGAGTGTTGTCATTCTCCAGATCGACAGCTCCAAAACATGTTCTTAGTGAGCTGTCATCCACTGCAACACTGCTTCTTTTCACACAATGTCAAACCCACCCTCCTACCCACAAACACACACACAGCTGTCACACCCCAAATTGCAACTCAAATACAACATAAAGAAGATTAACATTATGTCATTTTCCAACAAAGTTAAGTCAGGTAAATGGTCTGCACTTTCACAGCGCTTTTCTATTTTATCAAGATACTCAAAGCGCTTTACTCTAGTCATTGTCCTCACTGACCCATTCACACAGCACTCTACTAGATCTCTACAAAGCTAATGTGAACATGTAGAGACTAATCAGTGCTAGATCACATTCATACACCTATGGGACACACATCAAAGGCAATGAGGGGTTTAGTGTCTTATCCAGGGACACTTTGTCATGTGACTGTTGGTGGAATAGAACCCCCAACTCTTACATTGGAGGATAACTGCTCTAACCACTCAGACACAGCCGCCCCTAAAAGACTTCATCAGTTGTTGGGGCTGCAACAAACTCATTCTTATAGTTACTCCTAGAGCTGGGCGATATGGAACAAAATTTATATCTTGATATTTTTAAGCTAAATCGCGATATACAATATAAATCTCGATATTTTTTTTCCATAAAGTAATAACAAAAATATATTTCTGAGTGAAAGTTTTCTCCCAGTTGTCACACAGCCACATTAATTAATAACAGCTGTAACTGTACAAAATAAATAAACTATTTGCATATATTAAATACTTTATTTTTTTAGACATCTATTTAAATATATTAAATAATAATCCTCTTCAGCTGGGGGCAGCTGTGGCTGAGAAGATAGAGCAGTCATCCTCAATGGGAAAGTTGGGGGTTCGATTCCACCAGCAGTCACATGCTGAAGTGTTCCTGAGAGAGACACTGAACCCCTCATTGCCTCTGATGTGTGTCCCATCAGTGTATGAATGTGATAAAGGTCTGATTATTGTTTGTAGAGATCTAGTAGAGTGTATGAGTGGGAAAATGAGGGCACAGAATTTGTTGTAAAGAACTTTGAGTGTCTTGATAAGATAGAAAGGTGCTATGTAAGTACAGTCCATTCAGCTGCACCGCCTTCACGTTAATAAGCCTGTGTGAACTGCGGTAAAGTAATCCTCCACTCGGAACCCTGAAGCTGCAGGTCCGACAGACCTGTCTCCTTCCCTGAAACAAACCATGGTTCAGAACTCATTTAGCCGTGCTGTGCCTTTTAGAGGAACAGAGAGAGGTAGCGAGACATTTATAAATCAGCAGCTTTATCATATAGCTAAGACACAATCCCGTCTCAGCTGTGGAACAAGACTACTAAAGTGTTAGCCATCTTGTTAGCCGCTAAGGACCGTATCTTTAGTGATATGATAAAGCTGCTGATTTATTAATGTCTCGCTACCTCTCTCTCTGCTCCTCTAAAAGGCACAGCACGGCTAAATGAGTTCTGAACCGTGGTTTGTTTCAGGGAAGTAGTCAGGTTTGTCTGACCTGCAGCTTCACACATGCTCAGCTGCTGTGTTTACTTCTGCTAAACATCTCCTCTCCTGCCCGCCCACCTCCTGGAGAAGCGTGGGTGGGGGTTGAGGGGGGGGGGGGCGCGTAACAGCTGAGGACTGTGTGTTTGTGTTCAAGGAGATATAAGGAAGGGGGTGAGTGGGAGAAAGAAGACGGCAGGAGGATTTCCAAGTATAAAACTATATTGTTTTATATCGAGATAGTCTCAACTTATATCACATAAAAATAAAATATATATATATTGATAATTTTTAAAATATCAATATTGCCCAGCTCTAGTTACTCCTCAGACTGATGAAGTCTTTTGGATGAAAGATGAAATGTTTTAACAAAAAGAAACTGTCCAGAGGACCTGACTTAACTTTGTTGGATTTATCTAGCTGGATTAATGAGCATGAACGCTGATATTATTTAATTTTCATTTTTTCATTTCACCTTTAACCAGGCATAAACACTAAGAACAAATTCTTATTTACAGTGCTAGCCTGGCAAGCACCAACAGGCACTTGTAGGGTCAAGGAAAGGGAAGTATGACAAAACCATGAAATATAGAAGTCATTAATAAACAAGGAAACACAATTTACATTAACAACAGTTCATTGTCACCATTAAATGCCAACATTACTAAGCATGCCCAACAAAGTTAAGTCAGGTCCTCTGGATGGTTTTATTGTGTTGAAACATTTCATCTCTCATCCAAGAGACTTCTTCAATCCGCTGAGCCACAACAAACTGAACATGAACGTTGATGTTTTGAACCACTTTGGCCATGGCTGACTCAGACAAGTCAGTGGAGGAGAGGGTAGACTCCAGAAACCTTCTTATCACCGCCAAACTGGTTAGCCCACTATGTGAGTGTGCTACTTAAAATACTGAGTTTGTTGTAGCTCCTCATGAAGAAGTCTCTTGGATGAGAGATGAAATCATTCAACACAAAGAAACCTTTCAGAGGACCTGACTTAACTTTGTTGGATTAATTACCTGGATTATTGAGCATGATTTCTGATTACTGAGCATGAAAACATTTGCAAGTATCTTTAAAAATGGCTTTTAAATGGTTTTTAAAACTAGAAACTGAGACAAATGAGATCAGACTCAAAGTTTTTTGAAGCAGATTCCAGACAGCTAGAGCAGCAGAGGCAAAGACCACAAAGCCAAAGCGAGACTTGGTCTTAAGAGTTGTTAACCACAAATACTGAGGATCAGGTGTTATACTTCTACTTAAAAAAAACAGGTTGTCATTGTTGTCCACTGTTGTCATCACTCTTTGTTAAGATCAGGTCTCTATTGTAAATGAGTCCCCGAGGCTCAATGGGATTAACCTGTATAAATAAAGGTTGAATGAATACTTATATACTTCTAAACCAGTGCTAATACAGTTCTCTCAATTTCCTGCAGTCACAATATGGTACCAACAAGCCACAACTGTGGACCATCTCCTTGATGAACTGCAGGAGTACAAAAAGCTACAGAAGACCTCCTGTCGCTGCTGGAGCAGTACATGCCTAACAGTAGTTGTGTTTCTGGCTACTTTGCATAGCTTGTGATAGATAAACTTACCTTGTGTTCTTATGTGTTTCAGCATTACCTTCTGCTGCCTCCCTGTTCCTGGACTCCTGCTATATGACCTCGAGCTACCCTGTAATTTTGTCAGCTGTCTCCTCGACTTCCAGCCACTTGCCTACCTCAATCTGGAACTCTCCTCGAACATATTCCTTCACTCACTGGAACCATTGGATCTCCTGCTCCTTGGACACCCCACAATTCCTCCTGTAAGAAAAGAAGCATCCTGATTCACCATACCACAAGTTACCCATTCTGAACCTTCTTACTCCCCAGGATTCCAGCCCCTCTCCGTGCATGTTGCTGAATATCTCACTGTAAATAAATACAGTTGACTTTTACCTTGTCTTGAAGTCTGTTCGATTCAGTCCATATTCTCTGGGTATTCCGTTAAACCGTACATAGATTAGTTAAATATGGAGGTGAATAGCCCAGCAACATCTTATAAATGAGGGTAAACCAATGAAACACAACAGGCCATTTAACAAAAGAGTACAGGTGACAATGATGTGCTCTTTAAGGAGCATTTGTAACAAAGTGAATAGCAGAGCGATAAATTGTGACCAGTTTACAAAGGACACCCATCCTTATTTACCTATAACTACTTACCTAACCTTATTTGAAAAAGTGGAAGCAAAACATTACTGTGGATTTAGTGGTTCGTGAGAAGTTAATGCTAATGTTTTAAGCAAAGATCCAGCACAATAGGTGGGACTTGGACTATTTGTTCTGAATGAATATCTGCTACAACTACAAGAGATTTTAGTAAAATATTAGTAAAATTGATTGAACTATAGCATTTTTGTGCGTTTTAGTTCAGCTGATTTTAGTGGCCATCTTGAATTGTGTGGGCTTTAAAGGTTATTCAGTTGATGATGTAGATCCAGTGATTATTTCCTTTTCACTAAAATCAGTCCAGTAATTTGAGATATTTTGCGAACAAACAGACACACAAACGTGTGCACACAGGCGTGGAGACAAAGGCAAAAACATTACCTTCTGCTGCTGCGTTTTGGTGGAGGATGATAAATAGAAAAATGAAAATGTTATTTAAAAGTCAAGAGGTGCTAATTTACACTCACACTTGTGGTTTTTGATAATAGTTAACTGTCTACTTCAGTTTAAGTAGTTTTATTTTGGATGACACTTTATCAAACCTGCAGTAAATACTTGTATTTAAAAAATACAGGGTTACTTGTGTTGCTATGAAGTCATACAGTCTGCAGACTGTCAGCAGAACCCGGGACACTACATAAAGATCAAAAAGTAAAGTGTGTGGGCTCAGTTGTATTATTTTTTTATTCTAAGCAGAACATTTCAAACCAATTGCATAAATTTATCTAAAAATGTCTGTTGGTTTATTGTTCATTAAAGAAGTCTCTTTTTGTACGCGTGGTCTTATTTTCAAATAAAAAATGTGCCTCTTAAATTTTTAAAGAATAATATGTTATGCTAATATACAAATATAATGGTATTTTGATCTCATAAAAATGTGTTTTTGATATTTCAAACATTGCTACAGTCCATGCTACGTTCACACCACCATTCTGCCTCGTGTATAGAAAATAAGGCAAAAGTGTTTTATGATTAGAATGATAAAAGCTCATCCAGATTTTGGTCAGTGAATTCAGTGTTGGTCTAAAATAACACACAGCTGCTGTTTGTGTCCTTCACTGTCTGTTCCACTGAGGTCAGCTTGGTTAAGTTGGTAACACTTTCATTTATTTTTCTGATGTATCTAACTTCCAACAAACATCTTAAAAAGTAATTCTACAA
This sequence comes from Nematolebias whitei, assembly GCF_014905685.2. Classification (NCBI taxonomy): domain Eukaryota; kingdom Metazoa; phylum Chordata; class Actinopteri; order Cyprinodontiformes; family Rivulidae; genus Nematolebias; species Nematolebias whitei. The sequence goes on from NC_056505.1 coordinate 34,776,697, forward strand.
CAGAAATGTAACAGCTTTTCATCATATTTTCTTTCCTCTGCAACATCGGCTTATTGTTTTGATGACACTGAAGTTGGAATATCAATATCTGACACGAGGGTCAACATGATTTGCTTTGGTAGATTTAAAACAGTTCTTTCTGACTTCATTTGTTTTAGACTGATCATGGATTCAAAACAACCAACTACAGTAAGTAACTCTTTGGTCATGTTCAAACTGCATCCGTTATAGATAATGTTTAATCGTTCATCAGTGACAAACAGGTTTCCCTTTTTTGTAATTTGCCTTTTCAAGAAGTCATAAAAATGCTAATGAGCACTTCTTGGAAGCTGCCATGAATGACATTTTCCAAATTCTAATCTACTTTAATTCCCATCTGAAGTGAAAGCAGCGTGTGCTCAGTGTGATTATTGCCTCGCCTTGAGCTTGTATCGGCCTCTTTATGGGGCACAGCCAACATGGCCAAGACCCTCTATCCAAAAATCTGTCACCACCAGCTGGAGTAATTACCCTAACTCCTCCCTCAGTGGACTTGGGACACTCCCCGATCATATCCTCATCAGCCAGCAGGGACAGATGGTCATTACAAGCCCATTTTCTCCTTCCAGTGGCTTATCTATTAGTGATGGGGAAAACTGTTCAAATATAGCTGCCTGTTTTTATAATGATGGTATGTCTTCTTATAGCAACAAGTGATTAGAAAAAATGTGTTAAGCAGACACCTGCAAACTAATTCAGATTTAAATGCATCTCTGTAATGAAAGTTGGCTGTCACATACTGATAGGTCATAATAAATTTGTAAATGAGAGATTTTTTTGTTAGGTCAAATTCCATTTAGGACAACAAGCAGAACATTCATGCAGTAAAACTCTTTGGCTATGTTAGTGAACTTCACATATGCTGGTGAAGACTCAGGCCATGATCAATCCCAAAAAAGTGAAAACACACAAACAACTGGACTTCTATTCTAAAACTGAAGATGTTTCACTTCCCATCTGGGAAATCTGTGAGTATCCTAACTGGGCCTTTGTAAAATCAGCAAACAAATCCAGAAAAACATGCCACAAAACAGAACAGGGAGAGGAAGAAATGCAGCAACATTGTCATCCCATATTTTTGGGATGTTTGGCAGCACGATGGCTCAGTGGTTAGCACTGTTGCCTCACAGCAAGAAGGTCCTGGGTTCAAAAACCTGAGATGTTTCTGTGTGGAGTTTGCATGTTCTTCTCGTGCTTGCGTGGGTTTTCTCCAGGTACTCCCGTCTCCTCCCACAGACCAAAAACATGCATGCTAGGCTGCCTTCAGGCCCTGGCCTCCCTTGCGAAAGAGATCTGTGACCTCAATGGGATTTGCCTGGTTAAATAAAAGGTTAATAAATAAAAATAAATTTTGCTGGAGAATCTGAAAAACTCTGAAGGATTTTCTTCATACACAACATCCAGGTTTAAACCCAACAGGACCCCCCATAAAGAGGCTGGTCCATCGCAAAGGCAGAAACCCCAAACTGAGCAGTGTGGTGTCTGCAGTTCAGTGCAGCAAGGAATGTTCAGACCTAAACAATCTCTCCACAGACACATGGCTCAACGAGGAGAGCTATCTCTTCAGGACTAAACTCAGAGGCCCACATCTCAAGGACACTCTGCTGAGGACTAAAATGTTCATATTTTAGACAGAAAAGACGTGGTTTGAGAGGGGGCTGAAGGAAGCTGTTAAGATATTTTTGGACTGGTCCTATGGTTTGGATCTAGTCAGAACTGGGCCATAATTTCATTATAATCCCGTCTCTGAGGAGAGACGTGGGCTGGAGGTGGTTTCCGCGTCCGGTGGCCCGCAGCCAGCTCCCGTCTTTAACAAAGCCATGTTGAGGAAACCTTTATACAGAGGAGGAGGTCTCAGAATTCAGCTTTCAAAAACTTACAATGCAGCTTTAAGGCTTGATTCCAGATCAGCTCCACTCCAATTTGCATCTTCATACAGGTGACAATGCAGAGGGATGAGAGATGTTTAAACATCTCTCTGTGAGCCACGCAGATAAAGAGACTAAAGAGCCTCCATTGTACAGGGCCAGTAGTTCTGGTCCAATCTGCATGTGAATCTAAGTACTCAACAAGGCCTCTCATGCAGTTCTATAAAAGATTGAACTAGAGACATTTTAGAACTGATAAAGCCTCCCAGATGGGAGGCAATATGTCTTCTGCTTCAGAATAGAAGTCCATTTTTTTACACCATTTTTGGGTCACCTTACCAAGAAACTGCTATTATGTCAATCTCGTGTTTGTACATTTAATTAATTAACTTAATTGAATATACATGCATTAGGTCAAACTAGGACTGGTCTTTAAAAATATTAGTTTATATTGCAACTATAGTAAATAATTACCATTTTTTATTTATTTATATCGTTTTAAAGTCTCACTATAATATAGCAATGTGTGCATCTGCAAACACATAAAAGAAACAGTATTGAAGTATGTTTTCAGTATGAAAATATTATGTCGAAACAACATTGATTTTCCCTGATGAATATGTTACATTTGTGTTGGAGCATGAAGCTACGCAGCAATGCTGTCAGAAAACCTCAACTCTGCAGCTCTTTGCTTGCTGAGCCAACCCAAACCACAATGATACAAAGTTATATTGTTTTTTTTTTTTGTTCTCATTTTTGGAAATACAAGTCTAATTTACTGTATTAATACCGGTATAACAGGATTGTTGCTCTTTGTAAACTAAGGTACTAAAGGGTTGAGCAATATCAGCTAACGGACAATTTATTACCAATATTCATAATGTAGTAGAACATATGCTGTCATATATTCATACTGTTAAAACGGATTCTTTCATTTTTCTGGACTGTATGATGACGTGCGTCTGAATTTCATAAAATGTGGACGGAAACGTTAATTATCTTTGACTCACCAAGACAGTGGGTCATTAATTAACATAATCAAGTTTAACACATCACACATTTACATTAATTGGCAAGAATTGAAAATAACGACAGCTTATTAATCAGTTTAGCAAGGAGTAAACAACACGGCGATTGTTTTCTCCCAAGACAGTGGGACCGCAAACGTCAACCACACGGCGGTGATTGAAAAACTTTGCTTCAGACATTTCTAAAAATATCTGTAATGATTTTTAGCAGATAGAAGAATTTAAAGATGGAAAGATGAAGTTTATCTTGAGAGAGATATGTGAGGGAATTTGTCTGTTTTAACCAGAACATGCACGCTCCTTTGGAAATCAGCTTGCCCAACGGTACACTTTTGGTGAAGATCGACTTTTACCTTTCTGAAGATATCTCAGTTCCGGCGTAAAGTTCCACTTCGAGCCACTTTTCAGCGTCTCCGTAAGAACAGCTAACCCTCTGGAGTCGTGAGGTTATCCAAAACAGAAGTTCATAATTCCCAAATCTTTTCTCATCAGTTTGATTCTCTTTTCAACAGCATCCTGAATTCCAGCCTTCATGAACTCTGGAACTGCTGAGTTTCAGAACTGCAGAACTTCCTGCAACAACTGGAAAACTTTCCACCCGACTCCAACTGGAGGTGGAACCCCTTGCAGAACTCTCCATCAGATTTACTGCTTCACAGCTCTTTTGAACTAGGAAGTGCCAACATTTAAAGAAGCTCACTTCCGGTTCATTTGAGAGTTTCTGATTGGTCGATGGACCAAAACAGAGGTGTGTTTTGTGATGTAAGGTGTTATGAAAAGTCAAGGAAAAAGATTAAGATTGTTTAAAAACAGACAAAAGATTGTTATGGAGAATTCAGACTTCGTGGAGCCACTTCTCCAGTATCTTGCTGTAAAAGTTAAACATGACATTTCTTTTCAGTAAACTTGCAGTTGACCGAAACTTGAACTTTGACCAACTTCCATCACTTGCTCACTTCAAACAGACGATCAAGAAATTGAATCATTACTCTGTAACGTATTCCAACTTGATTTCACTTTGAATGAGGATTAAGAATCATTATTACTGTTTCACAATTAATAAAAATGAGTAGTTCACTTCAACATTCAAACATTGTTTGAACTAACACAATTTGATTATCAAACATTTGTAAAATAGTAATGATAATCGAAAGTAGTCTTCTTTTACTTGATTGATTCAAGAAAGAAAGTCTCAGGATGGGTCAACCTGTATTTCTGGATGCAAATCAATGAAATAACAAGTTCTGTCCCATAAGGTCCTTAAGGTCAAATCCTGACCTTAGGCTTAGTTCACTACAATAATATACTCTCATTGGTATAATGCCGCTCACTGAGTACTTTCTCATTTTACTTTGTAGAAAAAAATTACATCAAACCCTAGATATGGTTGTGTGTAAAAGTGCCACAAAATCTGAAATACTCAGAACAACCAGTCAGGTACCAACAACCACAGCATCTTCAATGTCACTTAACTCTCCTTTCTTCCTCGTTTTGATGCCCAGTTTGACTTTCAGCAAGTCATTTTCCACCATGTCGACATGTACAAATCACTGCCTTGTGATTGACTGATTTGCTATTTGTGTTTATAAGCAATCGAAAATATCAAGTTCAAGTCAAGTTTATTGTCATTCTCATCACATGTAGTACATGAGGTGGAACAAAATTATTCAATTCAGTTTATTTATATAGCACCAAGTCACAACAGAAGTCATCTCACTGAACAGAAACATTCATATATAAAAAATAACAAGTTAACACTATTTATCTGAGGAGCAGGTTGCTTTGAATTTAACTCATTCTCAGAACTCTCATATTTCAATAATTATGTACTCAGGGTTCGGGGTGGGGGGTGGGTGGGTACTGTAGGGTTTGTATTTTCTGGTGTCTGGCCCCATCTTGTGATGTGTTTATGTCTTGTGTCACCCTGGTCCTCAGTCTCAGTCCAGGCACTTGTGATTCTACACAGTTGTCTTTACTTTGTCTAATCTGCTTGTGTATTTAAGCCCGATATTGCCATTGTCTCCTGGTGATGTCCTGTCTGGTCCCTGTGTGTTTCCAACACGGTTCATACAAGTTTTTCTGCCTTGCCAGCCTTTTGATTTATATAATAAATAATTTTATTTAATATTACTCCGAGTTCGAGCTCAGATACAAACGGCCAAAATGAGTTTTCTCCGCAGGGTGTCTGGGCTCTCCCTTAGAGATAGGGTGAGAAGCTCGATCATCCAGGAGGGACTCAGAGTAGAGCTGATGCTTCTCTGTGTCAAGAGGAGCCAGTTTAGGTGGCTCGGGCATCTGGTTAGGATGCCTCCTGGACGCCTCCCTGGTGAAGTGTTCCAGACACGTCCCACCGGGAGGAGACCCAGAGGAAGACCCATTACACGCTGGAGGGACTATGTTTCTCAGCTGGCCTGAGAACGCCTCGGCATTCCCCCGGAGGAGCTGGTCCAAGTGGCTGGGGAGAGGGAAGCCTGGGGCTCCCTACTTAAGCTGCTACCCCTGCGACCCAACCCCGGATAAGCAGAAGAAAATGGATGGATGGATGGATGGATGGATGGATGGATGGATGGATGGATGGATGGATGGATGGATGGATGGATGGATGGATGGATGGATGGATGGATGGTAAACC
>NC_056505.1:34782363-34792497 GCF_014905685.2 Nematolebias whitei
CAAATGCATGGATGGATGGATGGATGGATGGATGGATGGATGGATGGATGGATGGATGGATGGACTACTCGGAGTTCTCTGTACCTGCCTGCACCATTGGGTTTACCAGCACCAAATCATGACAATCACTAGTCTAAGAAGAATTAACTATGGCTTATGATAGCAGAGCTCTGGTTAGACAAAGAAGACATGTAAAATACTCAGTTATTTAAAGCACAGTCATGTAAAGTTTTAGTTAGAATTGTGACAATTTTGTTTGCTTTGTTGTGTTTTAACCCCTTTTTGTTTTTCATGTGAACTAAAGAAAGTGCTTGTTTTCCTTGCTGGGTGGGGCTGTCTCCACTGATAGCTCCCACTCAGCTATTATGTATAGAACTGATTAATTCAAACAGCGTTCAATACAAAAAACAACTGGACTTTATTTGTAGCAGAAGATGTTTCACTCCTCATCCGAGGAGCTTTCTCATTTTGGACCGAGAACACAGATGGTTTGAGAGAGGGTGAAAGAAGCAATTTATGTAAAAAGAGAAAAGCCGTCTCTTAACAGAGGAGGAGGCCTCAGATTTCCACGTTCAAAAACATATAATGCAAATTTAAAACAGATTCCCAGCCGGTTTTCACACTTAATGGGAACAGAGGGGCCTCGTCTGTGAATTAGATGAACAAAGACCTACTGTTAAGGTGTTTAGGTGTGAACTGTCAATCTACATATGTGTGTGTGTCTTATGTGTGTGTGTCTTATCTCACTCAGCCTTATAACCTGAATCCCTTACCCACTGCTCTTTGAATTGAGAAAGCTCCTCAGATGAGGAGCGAAACGTCTTCTGTTACAAATAAAGTCCAGTTGTTTTTTGTATTGAACGCTTTTTGAATTCATCATGTCCTAGATGACTGAGAATTTTCACCAGCATACAGAACTGATTATCACTGGGGCTTATAAGGCAGAGCTGACACAACATTCTTTGTTTGATTGTTAGTTGCACGGTGCACTGTGAGTTAATTTACAGAATAATTCCTGGTGTAGTGTCAATTTAGTGTAAATTAACACTGTCTCCAGATTACTTTGGGAAACTGAGCCTGGCTTTCCAATGTGGGTGTCATCCTGCTGGTACTCCAGTTCTTTAATGCCAGTACCATGTCTGCTTAGCCATCTGTTCAAGTAAACTACAGTTCCTACCACACATGAGACATCAGCTCTGCCTCAAACACAACTCCCTGCCCACTCTGCTCCCACCACACTCATTTGCCACCAGTACTCACCTGTTCTGAACATTCACAACTTCTTTTGTTTGTACCTACCTTTCCCTTAGGTCTCCAGAATCCCCCAGCTTCCCCAATACAAAACAAAAACAAACTGTAAAACAAGAGAACAATCATCTGTGAGATCTTAAGACTCCAGTATAGTCAGGCGTACGTCAGTCCGCGGAGGTCTGCGCGTACCGGATAAGAGTCGAAATGGATGCCCAGAGGGCATGTCCGCGTAAAGCTCAATTTTTACGACCTCGTATGTGTACTCGGTGTTGCACAATAAACTGCCCAGCGACGAACTGTTTTGTATGCAACTCCAATGTATTAAATTCCCCTTCTTTATCCTTGATCTGTTATAATGGCCTTTTCTTTTGTTTTGTTTTTTTTGCCAAAAGGCAAGTGATCTCTTCCTCCTCCTCCATTGATGCCATGACTGAAATTGAGAGAAACGAAGGAATTTGTCACGAGCGAATTAAAATCAGGTCCAGCATGGCTGCGGGAGGGTCTGTAGATTTCCTGGTGGGCTGGTCTGACGTGTGGGCTGCAGGGCTTGTGCTCCCTGTTTTTCATTTTTATTTTTTTAGAACTTTTTATTAATAACATATAAACACAGAACACCGCTGCGGCTGGGGCTGCCAACTCTCGTTTTTTTTTTTTTTTGGTGACCTGTCAATTAATCCAGTTGGCGTGTCAGCAAATGACCAATCAGCTACCTAATTTTGTCCCAAATGTAAACGCCCCTTGTCTGTAGAACAGGTCTGCAGCCGCTCAGGGTGGACATATGAAGTCTCAACCCTCTGTGGACAGTGCACGTCGAGTCCGCGTTGAAACAGGTTTGTGCGAGTATACTGGAGCCCTTACAGTCTAAGATATTCCTATCCTCTGGCAATACTAACTCCTGCCATTACTGTCCATCTACAGATTACCCCATCTGCATTTCCTATTTCTGCAGAACTAAAACCAGTTTCAAACTTTACTTCAGAATTATGTAGTAGTAAACCAGAACTTCAGAAGTTCTTTGGAAGAGTACTTACAAACTTTGTGAAGCTAAATAGACTCTAATGTGAAAAGATTGATTAGAATATTTGGTAACTGGCTCATTACAGCATACTCATGATGCTTCTTTTTGTAACGTGAAGTATATAAATACATGAGGAAAATAAGTCTTCTTCTAGGCATTTTTCTAGGCATATTTGGACTAACTCCACAGCTTACAGCAAATCCAAAGCTTTAGAAATGAATGGCTTTGGCATGTAAACAACACTCAGAGACAAGTGCAGCACCTAGACAGAAGGTATCCATGCATGGCACCATTAGTGACTATTCCACTGTATTTTTTCAGTCATCTAAATTATCACCATAACTGAAGCAAAATAAGCTAGTAGGGATTTATTGTGATAACACTTAGCAGAGTAAAGCTACAGAAGATGTTACTGACACCCATCAAAAATCACTAGATGATTAGAAATAAAACATTACTTTAATGCAGAGATTAATAAAAAGATGAGTAAGCAGAACCCTCAGGTTAACCTTCTTTGAAACATGCAGTCTGTTTACTGTAAAACAGTTTGTGCCTTTCTCCAAAAGTGAGCATGACCACTATGCACTTTTTGTCTAAAAGCTTAACATGCTTTACTCACTAAAATCAATAAACTCAATTGATCGCATCCTAATATGTCTCCATTTTGAAAACTGAAAGTGCATCAGAAGCTATGTGATACTTCAATAAACTGAGTTGGACTGAAGACTGTACATTAAAGATGGATGAAGTTACTAATGTTACCTGCTTGTCTGTGTATTCCTGTTTTTGAAGTCTAATTTTTCTCATTTACCATGCTGGGTGGTTTGTGTTTCCCTCTCTGGCTAATTTGACATTTGAGTAATGGCTTGTATGGTGAAGCAGGCTTGACAATCAGATTTGGATGATTTTTATTATCTTGGTTTCACATTTCTGTTCCTAAAGTTTCCACTTATTGAGGTTAAAACTTATTACTGAGATTTCAGCTGAGAGCCGTCTCACTACATGGCCTAATAACTGATATAGGAATTAAACTGGGCATACTATCCTTGCTTTAAAAATTATTTCAATTGAATATTTATTGTCAGTGTTGGCACACATTTTCCCAATATATATTACAACAAATTGTATTTCAACAAAAAGCTTGATGTGTAACTTTATTTGGGTTGTTAAGAAATGTGTTTTAGCTCAAAGATTCTTGAAGCAGGAAGGACTTGGGGACTTGAAGCAGATGATCCTGAGCCTGGTTCTGCTGGAGGTTTCTTTCTGGTAAAAGGGAGTTTTTCATTTCCACTGTTGCCAATGTGCTTGCACAGGATGGCAGACTGCAACAAAGTGAAGATTCAATACAATTTGCTGGTTTCCTTTGCTAGATGACTTTTACTAATTGGCTAACTTTTACAAAGTATAATGTACTGCATGTGAATGTTTTTGTACAGCACCCTTAGACAACTTCTGTTGTGACTTGGCGCTATAGAATTAAACTGAATTGAAGGGAAGTCTGAGATTGCCATCATTGTGTGTTCCCATACAATGGCGAAATTAGTTCTCTGCATTTAACCCATCGCACATGAGATACACTCAGGTGGAGCAGGGGGCAGCTATGTAAGTGCCTGGGGAGCAATTTGGAATTAGGTGTCTTGCTCAGAGACACCACAACATGTGGGAATGGCTGGGAGTCGAACCACGACTTTCTCGTCACAAGTCGGCTGCCCTACCTCTATCCATTGAACTGAACTTTATTCAGAATATGTATACAAAAATGGAAATTAATTATACATTTTATTTTTAAATCTGCAAATGAGTGAAACTTATGCAACTTTAAGTTGGATGTCAGTGGACTTTTAATATCTTTTATGTTGTATAATCACAAAGGAGAATGAGCTCAATGTTGGAAAAAAAAGGGCTAAAGAGAAACAGAAATCACTAAGGTTTGTCTTTTTGTAAGTGGACACAAGTGTTCAGGCAGTTTTGTTCAACCTTGGCACATCTCACTCAGCAGGAGGATCCAGTAAACCAAAGGAAGGGGACTTTGGGGTGAGATGGTGATGGCTAGTGTTCCTCTAGACCTCAGAGAAAAGGGCCTTGTTCCCGAGCAGCCGATGGGAGCTGGGCTGCTGACAGAGAGCTCTCCACTGGAGGAAGATGCTATTGTGTGTGAGAGATCAACGCCAAAGAGGAGTCACTTACTCTGAATTATGTTTCATTCAGAGCTCCTGGAAGTGCTCTTTCTATTCACCACATATCAGATATGCTACTGCAGTAGGATTCATCATGTGTCTCCACCTCATTATGTCTGTGCTGCAGAGAAGTATTTATATTTGTTAAAGTTAGACTTTGAGGATATGATATGTATGAACACATCACCTGCTATTTGAAAAAGTACTCAGTCATATAAAGGTTTAGTATTCTCCTATCAAGGTGAGAGTTATGGGGAGTTATAGGCTCTTCCTTAAATCACTTCTGAGGCCACACAAATCAGTCTGTCTTTAGGTTGCCTCTGGCTGTTCAAAAATTATGTACGTATGAAGCCAGCCATGTCCTGTGTAGATATAGAAGTTCAGAAAAACAAGGCAAGCATTGTGAAACCAAAAGAAGCGTGGATCAAAATTTTGCTGGGTTGACGTGGAGTGCAACACATTAAATGTGTGACAAATGTCTTCCTCCTAGTATTTTCAACATAATGAATGAACTATCCATCCATGCATCAATGCATCAATGCATCCATCCATCCATCTATTATCTTCTGCTTTTTTCAAGTTGGGTCGTGGGGGCAGCAGCTTGAGCAGGGAGGCCCAGACATATCTTTCCACAGCAACCTCTTCCAGCTCTTCTAGGAGAACTCCAAAGCATTCCCAGGCCAAACAAGAGATGTAGTCACTCTAGCGTGTCCTGGGTCTTCTCTGGGGTCTCCTCCCAACTGGACATGCCTGAAGCAGCTCCCTAAGGAGGTACCCAGATGCCCAAACCACCTCACTGGCTCCTCTTGATGTGGAGGAGCAGTGGTTCTACTAAGAGACTCTCCTGGATAACTGACCTTCTCACTCTATTGCTAAGGGAGAGTCCAGCTACCCTGTGGAAGAAACTCATTTCAATCACCTGTATCCGCAATTTCATTCTTTCTGACACCAGACAGAGTTCGTGACCATAGGAGAGGAAGCCAGCAGACGTTGAATCTTGGCTTTGTTGCAGTCTCCCATCCTGAGCAAGCACAATGGCAACAGTGGAAAGGAAAAAATATTTTTTAAATGGAAGAAACCTCCAGAAGAACCAGGCTCAGGACAAGCAGCCATCTGCTTTGACCAGCTTGGTTCGAGAGGACAGAAAGGAGAGGCAAATGAACACAGAATGACAGGTCCAGGTGTAAGAGCAGGTGTATCTGAAAGACAAAAACACATGTCAAGGATAGAAAAATAATTACAACTATAAAACACATTGAGCAGAGTAAGTAAAGACAGTAGCAGAGTGAAAAAAATTTGGTCAGTTTGTCCTCCAGTAGTCTAAGCCTATAGTAGCATAACTAAGGAACAGCTCAGGAAACCCAAGCCGACCCTAACTATAGGATTTAGCAAAAAGGAAAGTCTTAAGCCCAGTTTTAAAACTGGATAATGTGTCAGCCTCACGGACAGAAATTTGAAGTTGATTCCACAAGAGAGGAGCCTGATAACTGAAAGATCTGCCTCCCATGCTGTTTTTGGAAACTCTAGGAACTGCACGTAAACCTGCAACCTAAGAACAAAGTGCTCTGTTAGGAAAATATGGAAGAATAAGATCTGTAATATAAGGAGGAGCCAGGTTGTTGAAAGCTTTGTAGGTTAGAAGTAAGATTTTGAATTATATTCTGGATTTGACAGGGAGCCAATGGAGAGAAACTAAAACTGGAGAGATATGATCTCTCCTACTAACTCCAGTTAAGACTCTGGCAGCAGCATTTTGGATCAACTGAAGGCCTTTTAAGGAAGTATTTGGACATCCAGATAATAAACCATTGCAATAGTCCAGTCTAGACGTGACAAATTCATGAACCAGTTTTTCTGCATCATTTTTAGATAAGATGTTTCTAATTTTAGAAATATTACACAGGTGGAAGAAGGCAATTCTGGTAATGTTTTTAATGTGGGGGATAAAAGACATGTCCTGATCAAAAATAACATCAAGATTTTTAACATTAGAACTGGAAGCCAGATTAATGCCATCTGAGGGCGAAAGACTGAAAAAATTAATTCCTAAGGTGCTCAGGTCCAAAAACCAAAACCTCATTTTTTTCTGTGTTCAAAAGCAGAAATGTAAGGGTCATCCAGGTTTTTATGTCTTTAAGACATGCTTGTAGTCTAAGTAACTGATTGGATTCATTGGGTTTAATGGACTAATATAATTGTGTGTCATCAACATAACAATGAAAATGTATCCCATGCTGTTTAATAACTTTACCTAATGGAAGCATATATAAAGTAAAGAGTATTGGTCCAAGCACTGAGCCCTGAGGAACTCCATGACTAACTTTAGTGTATGAAGAAGATTTATTATTTACATTTACAAACTGGAATCTACCAGATAGATATGATTTAAACCATTTTAGAACTCTTTATTTAATCCCCATATCATATTCAAGCCCCTGTAGTAAAATATTGTGATCATTTGTATTAAATGCAGCACTGAGGTCTAACAGGACCAGCATAGACACAAGTCCATTGTCTGAGGCCATGAGAATATCATTAGTGACTTTTACTAGTGCTGTTTCTGTGCTATGATAAGCTCTAAACCCTGACTGAAACTCTTCAAACAGATTATTTCTTTGTAGATGTTCACGCAACTGACCTGCAACTATTTTCTCTAGAATTTTCGAGATGAAAGTTAGATTAGATATAGGTCTATAGTTGGCCAGAATTTCTGAATCAAGGTCAGACTTCTTAAGTAAATATTTAATTACAGCAACCTTAAAGAGCTGTAGTATGTAACCATTCATTAAACACAAATTAAGTAGATCCAAAATGTGGACATTAATTAGGGGAAATACCTCTTTAAATAGTCTGGTTGGGATGGGATCTAGCAGACATGTGGATGGCTTGGATGAGGCTATTATTTTTGACAATTCAGAGAGCTTAATAGGACAAAAACAATCCAAACACAAATCAGGTTCAAGTGAAATTTTTACAGAAACCTAGGTTTATTTTTATTCTCCTCTATTAAAAATGAGTAATATAAAGTTCTAGCTTTATGGAAAGCTTTCTTATATGTTAGCAGACTATCTTTCCAAGTGAAATAAAATTCTTCAACGTTAGTAGAGAGCCATTTTCTCTCCTGGTTTCTAGATGCCTGCTTTAAAGTATAAAACTTAGAATTGAATAAGGAGCCAGTTCCCTCTGCTTGATTGCTTTCTTCTGCAGCGAAGTAGGAGAAGGCCCTTTTGCCTAGTTCAGTCTGCACTGTGGTAACACTGCATGTAATAATCCTGAGAGCGTACATTGTAGCTGCACTCACGTATTATCAAGTAGGAGGAGATGTATGAAGGCAACAGACGGAAAAGTGATTTAAAGATGAAAATGTACCAGTGGGAGAGTCTGCGTGAAGTTAATAACGTCAAGTTGACGAAAATAAAATGAACATAAATAAACAAAATAAAATGAACATAAATATATTTTTATGGAGCTGTAGTAGTCACGTAGGTACGTGCCACTAGTTGTAGTATGACAATATATGAGATATATATGCATACTTTTTCACGAGTTCCTCATCTTTCTGACTGTGTAATGTCGTGCCTTGAATTTAACAGAAATGTAACGAGAGACGTTATTTATCTTTGACCCATCAAAATGAATGCGGTCATTTATTTTCAGAATCAAAGTTTAACATCAAACATTTACATTAATTTGGCAAAATATGAAAATAATAACAGACAAGTTTCACAAATAACAAACTTCAATCACTCGGTAGTAATTGAGGACTTTGCTTCAGATATTTCTAAAATATCTGTACTGATTTTATGAGAGAGAGGAGAGTTTTAAGATGAAATGGAGATTTATCTTACAGAGAAATATGTGAGGGAATTAATCTGTTTGACCAGAAATTGCACGCTCCATCAGATATCAGCTTGCCCACGGTACACTTGGTCGAAAATAGAACCCTCTACCTGTTGATGATATTATCAGCGTCGGAGCAGGTTCCTTTCTGACTCTTTTCAGCGTCTCCGTGAGAACTGCCAAACCCTCAGAGAGTCGTACGTGGTGTTCAAACAGAAATTATAATCCCAAAACGTCTCTGGATCATCCTGAACGCGTTTGCACCCAAGAACTCTGAACTCCTTTCATTCTTCAGAACTTCTCAGACTCTAACAGAATCTTTCAACTCCAGCAACTCTCTAGTTCTTCATCTCCTCAGCCTCTGGAATTCTCTGGAATTCTCCCGAAATCTCCTGCATTCTCTCATGAACTGGGAAGTTGCCACATTTTAAATGAGTTGACTTCCGGGTCAATTTAGAGCTTTCTGATTCGTGGATGTACCAGAAAGAGGTGTGGTTTTTGACGTAAGGTGTTATCAAAAGTCGAGGTCAGAGAATGAGTTTGTTTAACAACTGACAGAGAGATTATTGCAGAAAAGCAGACTTCGTGGAGTCAAACTCTTCTGTATCTTCTGTAAAGATTAAACATGACATTTCTTTTTCAGTAAACATTTAGTTGACCGAAGCTTCAACTTTCACATACTTACGTTGCTTGGCTCATTTCAGACAGAAAATCAAGAAATGCATATTAACCTGATTTCTTCTTTGAATGAGGAATAAAAATCATTACTTACTGTTTATGTAAAATAAAAATGAGTAGTTCTTTTCAACCTGTAACATTGAGTGGAACTAACACAATTTGATTATTAAACATTTGTAAAACAGTAATGATTATAGAGAATTGTCTTTTCTGCTTGATTAATTCAAGAAAGAAAGTCACCAGATGGCTCAGACTGTATTCAGATCAATGAAAATAACAGTCTCTGTCCATCTGATAGATTTGAGGTCATCAGGGTCAGATCAGGGTCAGATCAGGTTCACTACAGAGCATAGTCATCATGTTTAATCAACCAAGGCCAAACCGGAGATGAAGACTAGACTTTTGTTTGATTTGTGTATGACTAACTCTAAGCAGTTCCGTGTTTTTTAGTTGTTGTTTTTTTCTTTTTGGTCACCTTGTTTCCTTATTCTGGTGCTTATTGTATTTTAATGTGATTGTGTTATTTCCTGCTGTTGCTCATCTCAATGATAACTCTCCAATATTTGTTCTCACATTAAGCTTTTGAGCTGAATAAATAATAAATATGCAAAAATAAAGGCTCTCGTGAGTCATCAGGTCAATATATTTTTTACTTTATAGATATGAGTGTGTGTTCATCTGAGTGTTTGCACACCTACATCTTCAGTTTGTTTTCAGCTCTGTGCTTTTTTTCTCTCCAGAAGTAGGAGTTATTGCTCCACAGGGGGTTTCACACAGAGAGAAGTGATCTTCAAAGATAAACACTAAGACTCAGTTCTGTTCTCAGTGTATAAAAAGCTCACATAATAAAACTGCCAATGGAGTTGCTATATGTTTTGCACCAACATGTACATGACAATGGTCTATTGTCCATTGTAAAGTCTGGGTATTTCTGAGGATTTCCAGCCAGAGAAGATTTACTGACTTGACTGTTGTCTTTGCTGTTTTTGAGTCTTTGTGCTAACCTAATCATACTTTCTTTTAATGCTTTGTCAATTGGGAGCAGCACTATTTTTACCTTTTGAAAAAAGTTTTCCTTTCGATAATCAAGCTAAATGTTTTAAACTGTGGGAGAATGACTGCTAAGACTCTTAAGACAGGTTTAATAAAATAATTTCTACAACTTTACCC
>NC_056505.1:34792597-34818109 GCF_014905685.2 Nematolebias whitei
AGGCGGTGCTCTGGAGGCTCCTAGTTGGGGCCAAAAAAACTCAACTTGATCTACGATCCCCCCCCCCCCCCCCCCCACACACACACACACATTCACAAAGCAGAGCTTTTTATCTACAGCACCTTAACAAATTTGTTTAAATGTCCCAATCATGTTCTGAAAAATAAATCAATGAATTGAAACCTATTTTTAAACTGAAGCAACCATAATCCACAGTTTAATAGGACTAAATTGAAATAACATTTTGTCAGCAAGTCCCTACTAAAACAAAATAAGGAGCCTAATATTGCCTGATACCCAAAATGGAGCAATAGGGTCTTCGCCCACATCTGTGTGTGTTCATTGAACTGTACTGTAGGCAAAATGTGTCGTAAGTCTGATTTGAATTATGTGAAACTTTCAGAAAATAATATTGGATGAACATCTACAGCTGATTAACTTTTGTAGTATGTTTGATGAAAGATAGCCAGCACAGCCAAGCAACATTGGGAAACACAAACATGTAAATAACTCAGTCAGTCTTTCAAATATGGAGATACAGTTTGGTATGGGAATAGCTGATACTGATCTCTAACTTACAGTATACTATTAGTGGAAATTTATTATGTGGAATTTAAATTTTAAACTTTCCTAAAATATTTGATTCAGCTTTGTTTGTTAGCAAATTTTTTTGTGATCCCCATGAAAGGCTTCATGTTTCCTGATTGAAACTTTTAGAAAGTAACAGTTTGGAATAATCCAACAAAGTTAAGTCAGGTCCTTTGGACAGTTTCTTTTTGTTGAAACGTTTCATCTTTTATCCAAAATACTTCATCAGTCCAAGGAGCCACAACAAGCTCAGTCTTATAAATAGCACCTTCACTTAGTGGGTCAACCAGTTTGATTGTGCTCAGATGCTCTCTGGAGTCTGCCCTCTTCCCTGCTGACTTGTTTGAGGCAGTCATGGCCAAACTAGATCAAAATATCCTGATTCATGCTCAGTAATCCAAGTAGAACATCCAACAAAGTTAAGTCAGGTTCTTTGGAAAGTTTCTTTTTATTGAAACATTTTGGCTTTCATCCACAAGACATCATACAGCACAATTAAATGTGCAATATAAAAAATTACATTGACAGTAACATTGTAGGTATGCATGGAGCTGCTGTAACAAAGTGTGGTAAGTACAGAAAAAACAAGAATGTATCAAATCTGCTTCATTTATAAACTGTGCTAAATGGGTTTGACAGGTTAATGTTTTGAAGAAAAGAGCACAGAATGTCCCATACATAGTTTCATTAATCGCCTCTTTGATCACCAGGCTTGACAGTGTCTAAAAAAAAATCTACCTAATCCTACCAAGTTAAAACTCACAACGTTGTGCTTCTTGGAAAGCTGCCACCTCGAGCATTTTACCCATCAACTCAGATTCCCTTTTACCTCAATCTTCTAAACAAAACCTTTTGTTCCCGACAAAACCTTTAGTGCATTAAAGTGATGATGGCTCATTAAGATGACGTTTCACAGCAAAGTTTATCTTCAAATCTGGCAACCCTTATTTAACTGAGCAGCCAATTTTACTGGTAGTAATTGCTGTTTTTCTGGCATCCCCTAAGCCCATCTGTTGCTGACGATTGGAGCATGTGGTCTGCTACAGTCCAAACACACACATTGCACCAAAACAAGTGATACCCACAAACACAAGTGCACACAAATGCATACAGCTGTCATTCGTCTAAATGCACAAACCCAAACGAGCACGCATGTCAGAGAAAGAATGCGTCAACAAACACACCAGACAACAGTCTACACCTGATATCCATACATATCATATGCTATCAAACAGCCTTTCACTCTGCTGAAAACGTATGAGTGTTTGTTAACATTCTGGTACAAATCACTTACACACAAATAGTGAAATCACTCGTCCTTGAAACTGTTCACTCCACTAAAGAACATAAACAAAAATGAGAGGACTATGAACATATGCACATATATAATTACATGTATGAATACAAATGCATTCAACCAGACACTAGTTTGCATACACACTGTTGTAACAAAAACCCATTTTATGACTTTGATGAATGGACTTTAGATATTTTATCCTTTTGAGTTGGGACAGAAATGAGTTGAGATGGTGTGTGTCACACTCCCTCATGCACAACACACATATAAACTAACAAGAAGAAAAATGTCAACACTGGACCATAGATCCTCTGCATCTGCATGTATGATTGTAGAGATGTGTAAGTACACACATAGGGACTACGTCTGTCTGTTGGAGAAGTCCAGTCCATGCTATGATTAATAGGGGGTGTGCAGCTCCCACTCTTTGGCTCATACTATCTATGAGCAGGAGCTGCAAAAATAAACAAGCAGTCAGCTAACATGACACAGGCGAGAAAAAAACTCCACGGCTGAGAAACAATCCTGCATACAGAATGAGTAGGGTCAAATTTAACATGCAATGTTCTTGGTTTGGTATAACTCAAAGCCACAAATAAGAGGGAGTTTGTAAAAAAAATGGTTTTATATATTTGACTTTAACTGCCTTGTCTTATTATTACTGTTATTATTACTTCTGAAACTATTGAGAATGGCATCATCTAAGATTTTATCTCCCATCTCTAGCAGACAATGTTTCTGTTTCTAGAAATTTTAGTAATGCACACAACAGAGTATTATTGTGAACGCAAAATGTAAAACAAATGTGAATGAAGTAATATAAAAAAGACTCAAAGATTATGTAATAAAAGGGAGTATCTGTTTAAAAAAAGTAACAACAACAAAAAAAACAAAACAAGTACAGGTCCTTCTCAAAAAATTAGCATATTGTGATAAAGGTCATTATTTTCCATAATGTAATGATAAAAATGAAACTTTCATATATTTCAGATTCATTGCACACCAACTGAAATATTTCAGGTCTTTAATTGTTTTAATACTGATGATTATGGCATACAGCTCATTAAAACCCAAAATGCCTGTCCCAAAAAATTAGCATATTTCATCCCACCAATGAAAGACAAATGTTTTTAATACAAAAAACGCCAACCTTGAAATAATCATGTTCAGTTATGCACTCAATACTTGGTCGGGAATCCTTTTGCATGAATGACTGCTTCAATGCAGCGTGGCATGGAGGCAATCAGCCTGTGGCACGGCTGAGGTGTTATGGAGGCCCAGGATGCTTCGATAGCGGCCTTAAGCTCATCCAGAGTGTTGGGTCTTGCGTCTCTCAACTTTCTCTTCACAATATCCCACAGGTTCTCTATGGGGTTCAGGTCAGGAGAGTTGGCAGGCCAATTGAGCACAGTAATACCATGGTCAGTAAACCATTTACCAGTGGTTTTGGCACTGTGAGCAGGTGCCAGGTCGAACTGAAAAATGAAATCTTCATCTCCATAAAGCTTTTCAGCAGATGGAAGCATGAAGTGCTCCAAAATCTCCTGATAGCTAGCTGCATTGACCCTGCCCTTGATAAAACACAGTGGACCAACACCAGCAGCTGACATGGCACCCCAGTGACTGTGGAAACTTGACACTGGACCTCAAGCAATGTGAATTCTGTGTCTCCTCTCTTCCTCCAGACTCTGGGACCTTGATTTCCAAAGAAAATGCAAAATTTAATGTAATCAGAGAACATAAATTTGGACCATTCAGCAGCAGTCCCAGGTGAGATGCTTCTGACGCAGTCTCTTGTTCAAAAGTGGCTTGACTGGGGGAATGCAGCACCTGTAGCCCATTTCCTGCACACGCCTGTGCACGGTGGCTCTGGATGTTTGTACTCCAGACTCAGTCCACTGCTTCCGCAGGTCCCCCAAGGTCTGGAATCGGCCCTTCTCCACAATCCTCCTCAGGGTCCGGTCACCTCTTCTCGTTGTGCAGCGTTTTCTGCCACACTTTTCCCTTCCCACAGACTTTCCACTGAGGTGCCTTGATACAGCACTCTGGGAACAGCCTATTCGTTCAGCAATTTCTTTCTGTGTCTTACCCTCTTGCTTAAGGTGTCAATGATGGCCTTCTGGACAGCAGTCAGGTCGGCAGTCTTACCCATGATTGTGGTTTTGAGTAATGAACAAGGCTGGGAGTTTTTAAAAGCCTCAGGAATCTTTTGCAGGTGTTTAGAGTTACGTCGTTGATTAAGATGGTTAGGTTAATAGCTTGTTTAGAGAATCTTTTCATGTTATGCTAATTTTTTGGGACATGCATTTTGGGTTTTCATGAGCTGTATGCCATAATCATCAGTATTAAAACAATTAAAGACCTGAAATATTTCAGTTGGTGTGCAATGAATCTGAAATATATGAAAGTTTCATTTTTATCATTACATTATGGAAAATAATGACCTTTATCACAATATGCTAATTTTTTTAGAAGGACCTGTATATTAACTCTGGGGTGAAAATCACAACAAATCATGATAAAACGGTTCCACCAATGCAAAGAACAGAGTCAAAGAGTCAAGTCACCCCATCTTGGTGCCTGTATGTTGGGGTTCACACAGGTGAACAAGAGGGTAGCCTCCCTCTGAACCCAAGTGATGCTCTGTTATTGGACTTCTGTGCTCATCATGGATTGTCCATAACAACTACCATGTTCAAGTATAAGGGTGTCCATATGTGCTCTTGGCACCAGGACACCCTAGGCCACAGTTCAATGATCGACTTTGTTGTCGTCTCATCTGATCTGCGGCCGCATGTCTTGGACACTCAGGTGAAGAGAGGGGCGGAGCTGTCCACTGATCACTACCTGGTTGTGAGTTGGCTCCAATGGTGGGGGAGGATGCCGGTCAGACCTGGCAGACCCAAACGTATTGTGAGGGTTTGCTGGGAACATCTGGCAGAGTTTCCCGTGAGACAGAGCTTTAATTCCCACCTCAGGGAGAGCTTCGAACATGTTCCGGGTGAGGTGGGGGACATTGAGTCAGAGTGGGCCATGTTTCACGCCTCTATTGTCCAGGCGTTTTATCAGAACTGTGGCCGCAAGGTTGTCGGTGCCTGTTGTGGCAGTAACCCTCAAACCCGGTGGTGGACACTAGCAGTGAGCGATGCTGTCAGGCTGAAAAAAGGAGTCCTATCGGGCCTTTTAGGCCTGTGGGACCCCAGAAGCAGCTGATGGGTACCGGCAGTCCAAGCGGCATGTGGCTCTGGTGGTCGCTGAGGCAAAAACTCAGGTGTGGGAGGAGTTCGGAGAGGCTGTGGAGAATGACTTCCGTACAGCTTTGAGGCGATTCTGGTCCACCATCCGGCGTCTCAGGGAGGAAAAGTGGTAAGCCGCCAACACTATTTATAGTGGAGGTGGTGTACTGCTGACCTCAACTTGGGATGTCGTGGGTCAGTGGGCAGAATACTTTGAAGACCATTGTGTTACCATCGTGTCCTGTGGGGACAGGTCTGTGGGTCCCCTCATCCACTATTGAACTTTTTTTTTTGAGAAATCTTATAGTGACAATCATGCTCACACAGGTGTTTAGATTCAGGTGTTTATCAGATACACTCTCAGTTGGGTTGTGGTGGCCACTAAATACATCTTGTATTACCATGTACTATATAAAATACTTTCTAATGATGTTATAAGTATCATTATATATGTTGTTTGTTGTTGTGGTTTCTCAGTTTTGTCTTGTTTTTTCTTTCCGCAGGTCTAGAGACAGACTTAAATGATGATGATTTGTGTTCTCTTTATACCTCTCTCTCTCTCTCCAATAATTCTCACTCAGGTCATCTGGACAGTTTTGTTTAACTGAGAATTATTGGATTTGATACCTGGATGATTGGGCATGAACTTAGTTGCTCTATCTATCTCTTCTATTCCTATCTCCTTCTTTCCCCTTTAACCCTTCTCCCACTTTTCTGCTTTGTTTTCTTTGTTTTGTTTTTTTTCATCTCCATGTCCATTACATCTGAAACAACCCCAAAGCAAATTCTAATAAAATTTTATTTTTATATCAGGTGGCGCATTAAGGTCAGTCATAATGCTCTGCTTGTGAAAGTAAATCTGCTGGGCATCACTTTGACACTCAGACAATAATTCTGAGTGCCACAATGTTGGACAGGACAAGGGAAAAAAAAAAAAATACTTTGAAGACCTCCTCAACACCACCGGCACGTCTTCCACTGAGGAAGCAGAGCCTGGGGACTTTGGGTCGGGCTCTCCAATCTCTGGTGCTGAATGTCACCAAGGTGGTTAAAAAGCTCCTCAGTGGCAGGGCCCCAGGGGTGGATGAAATTCGCCCGGAGTTCCTTACAGCATGGTATTGCCCTCAGGCAACAAACTACTATTTTTGGCCCACACAACGCCCCTTTAAATTTTTTTAAGTAAAACATGACATTAAAAGTCTGATAATAAGTATGTGACCAATGAAATTTGAGCTGGGTGTGGGTTTGACCTTTCTTCTTGGGGTGAAACAGTTCTTTGTGGGACAACAGCCCACTTGGACACACTGCTTGCAGAAGGTAAGATAAATTTCACTTTTTAACGTTTAAATTTAAATAACTTTGTATAAATAATATCTATGATGTGCATGAATAAGTGAAAAGCATATTGGATTGAGTAAAGACACTTTTTGTCTTCATTTATATACTAAAATGGCAGTTTTTCATTTGTTGCCTCAGGGCAACATTGTGCAGTTAGACCACTTTTGTGTGAACTATAACATGCTTATGGATGGAGATGTGTAGGGATGTATAGTTATCAACATAATCTTTTATTTTTGCTGTACTATCTACTATTACTCACAGGAAATGGATTCAAGAACATTTTATGGGTGTAAGGAACATGATCAAGCGGTTAGGCTTATTCCTTCCGACAGTGAGGACAGTGAACTTGAGGAGAGTGACAGTGAGGAAGAGTGGACTCCAGAATCAGGTTTGAGTGAGAGTTAGGAGATCAGGGTTCAGTCTGTTGAGTAACATGCTGTATGGAATGAACATGTGTGTGCGTGTGTTTGTGTATGTGTGTGTGTGCGCATGTGCGTGCGTGTATCAGTGTGTGAAGAGAGGAATATATGACCTATTCTTATTTTATGCTTACTGGTTTCTTTTGAAAACAGATGACCTGCCTAATGACAATGAGTCTGTGGATGAAGAGGAAAATGAAGATGATGAAGTATTGCAGGAAGATGTTCTATGCTTACCCCGTTGGAGAACACCCCACAGTGCCAACATCACTGATTACCCAGAATGGCAGGCCAGCCTTCCAAAATCAGACAATATCAATTCCCCCCATGAATACTTCAAGATGTTTTTTTCTGAAGACATTCTGGAAGTAGTTGTTGAGCAGTCAAATGTATATGTCATTCAGTGTGTCACCAACAAGCCCCTTAACCTCACTACAAAACAACTGGAGCAATTCATGGGTACAGCAGTGTACATGTCGTTGTTTGGATTATCAGGCACCCGCATGTTTTGGAACAAAGCCACCCGAGTGTCTCAGGTAGCTGACACCATGGCACTAAACACAAGGCCCACTACACCTATTCTGGTCCCTGATGTGCATCTGGATGCCACAGCCCACTGGATGGTCATGATGAAAAGAAAGGGAGATGGAAGATACCAGGATGCAAAGATACACATAAAGCCAAGTGCCAGAAATGTGACGCCCACCACTGTTTCACATCCACCAGCAACTGCTTCATGAGGTTCCATACAGAATAATACAGACTGTTTTGTAAAAAAAAGAGAAACCCAGTCATTCAGCACCCCACAGGAACACACATTCAGAAACATAAACACACACTGCAGCTAATCTTTAATGCACTAATTGATAAACCATTTGTGGCTGTTTGTTGAAAGAAAACTTGTTGAAATTGTTGTTGTTATTTAAATAAAACTTCTTCTAATGTATTTATTGCTTGTTTGTTCCTCATTCCACTTATTAAATAATATAGAAAACCATGGCATTTTAGTACCCTCCTAGCATTTTGCCCTGAGGCAACAAACCAAAATCTGTTGCGGGGGTGGTGAGGGGGCACATTTTCTGATTGATATATTATCAGGACACCCCCCCCCCCCCCCCCCCCTCCAAGCTCCCAAAACTAGGGTGAAATATTTTTTTCCTCATAAATAAAAATTTCATGCCTCTGAATGTTGTAGGGTTGTGTTGGGGTACACAAATCTGCAATATTATGTGGACATCAGGAGCAGTTCCCCATAATTGGCAGACTGGGGTGGTGGTCCCCCTATTCAAAAAGGGGGACCATAGAGTGGGTTCCAACTATGGGGAGATCACGCTCTTAAGCCTCCCTGGTAAGGTCTATTCAGGAGTTCTGGAGAGGAGGATCCCTTGGATAGTCGAACCTTGGATTCAGGAGGAGCAGCTCGGTTTTCGTCCTGGTCGTGGAACACAGGACCAGCTCTACACCCTCAGCATGGTCCTGGAGGGTGCGTGGGAGTTTGCCCAACCAGTCTACATGTGCTTTGTGGACTTGGAAAAGGCATTCAACCACGTCCCTCGGGGAGCCCTGTGGGGGGTACTCCGGGAGTATGGGGTACCAGGCCCTTTGATATGGGCTGTTAGGTCTCTGTACTACCGGTGTCAGAGCTTGGTCCGCATCGCCGGCAGTAAGTCGGGCTCATTCCCAGTGAGAGTTGGACTCCGCCAAGGTTGCCCTTTGTCACCAATTCTGTTCATAACTTTAATGGACATAATTTCTAGGTGCAGCCAAGGTGTTGAGGGGATCCGTTTTGGTGGCCTTAGGATCTCTGTTTTTTGCAGATGCTGTGTTCCTATTGGCTTCATCAGGTCGTGAGCTACAGCTTTCGCTGGAGTGGTTCACAGTCGAGTGTGACATGGTCAGGATGAGGATCAGTTCCTCCATATCCGAGGCCATGGTCTTGAGCCAGAAAAGGGTAGAGTTCCCTCTCCGTATCGGGGAGGAGGTCCTGCCCCAAGTGGAGAAGTTTAAGTATCTTGGGATCTTGTTCACGAATGAGGAAAGAATGTAGCACGAGATCGATAGGCAGATCGGTGCAGCGTCAGCAGTGAAGCGGGAGATGTACCGGTCTGTCGTTTTGAAGAAAGAGCTGAGTAAAAAGGTGAAGCTCTCGATTTACCTGTCGATTTACATTCCTACCCTCATCTATGGTCATGAGCTTTAGGTTGTGACTGAAAGAATGAGATCACGGATACAGGCAGCCGAAATGAGTTTTCTCCGCAGGGTGTCTGGGCTCTCCCTTAGAAATAGGGTGAGAAGCTCGCTCATCCCAGAGGGACTCCGAGTAGAGCCGCTGCTTCTCTACATCAAGAGGAGCCAGTTGAGGTGGCTTGGGCATCTGGTTAGGATGCCTCCTGGACGCCTCCCTGGTGAGGTGTTCCAGAAGGAGACCCAGAGGAAGACCCAGGACTCGCTGGAGGGACTATGTTTCTCGGCTGGCCTGGGAGCTCCTTGGAATTCCCCTGGAGGAGCTGGCCCAATTAGCTGGGGAGAGGGAAGTCTGGGCCTCCCTACTTAGGCTGCTACCCCCGTGACTTGACCCCGGATAAGCAGAAGAAAATTGATGGATGGATGGATGGCTGGAGTTGCCGGAATGCACCCTGTCAAAATAAGAGAGTTCCCGGATCCTGCTCTGGCAGGATCTGGCTCAAATTAAGCACTGGTTACAATTTCCCTCACCTCCTCCTGAAAATAACACAGTTTAAGTATTCACCATATTTCCTCTTGAACCATTGAGGGTGAGTTTGACCACTGTGGCAATTGCTTTCTACAATGTAACCTTGTGTTTAATTACTGGTACTCCCTCGAAAGTTTCAACCCAGATTATTCTGAAATGTCTTTTTTACTAATAAATGTATTACATGGAAGAGCCTTAACTGGTCTAAAGCATATTTCACTGATCCCATAGGGCATTTTTCCTTCCAAAGTTTTTTCAGTGATTCCCATATTTTAAAACAATTTCAAACAAGGTATATGATCTGTCTTTAGGCTTTCTATAATGTTTTTGCGCTTTAGCTGTTGAAACCAGGTGGAATGAATTGTCATATTCTGCTCCTTTTGTGATTTTAGTTCTTCAGTCATCTAAGTAT
This sequence comes from Nematolebias whitei, assembly GCF_014905685.2. Classification (NCBI taxonomy): domain Eukaryota; kingdom Metazoa; phylum Chordata; class Actinopteri; order Cyprinodontiformes; family Rivulidae; genus Nematolebias; species Nematolebias whitei. The sequence continues at coordinate 34,802,604 of NC_056505.1, forward strand.
TCTTTTCAAGTTTGTGTTTATTTTTGCCTTTTGGATTTAGTTGTGTTTTCCAGGTTAGATCCTATTTTGTTTCCAAGTGTTTCTGTGCCATATTCTGTTTACCCTCAGTAAACCTCCCTGGTGTTTTTCCATTTAGCCTGCCACCTTCACCTATCCCCAATCAGTGTTCAGCCCAGGTGTTTGCCCAGGGCACCAAACAGGCTAGGACCTCCCCTGCTTTCAGGTGACGTCTCATTGAAAGATACTCATCAAAAAGTAGCTCCTAGACTCAATGGTTCCTTTGGAATTGATGTGATTATCAATCCATCCTTAGTACGCCTTAATGACATGTACAGCATCATGTATGATACTTATTATTAAATACAGGAATCATGTCAGAATTGATGAGCATCCTGTGCAATTGATAAATTATAGTACAACATAAGTAATCCTGGCATGCTCATGTAAATAGGCTTAGACAGAAGAAACATAAACTTCTATGAAACTAAACAAGCACTTTGCATTTTATGGGATATAAAATGTTACTCATCCAGCCAGAGCAGCAACTCACCTCCAACTCATCTCATATAGGCATATGTTTTAACAAAATAATTAATGTATCTTTTTGGCTTTTTTTAAATTTACCCTTTATTTATACAGGCAGTCTCTTTGAGCCACGAGAACTCATTTTCAAGAGAGTCCTGTTCAGGGCGCAGATGGTGGGGGTTAAAGGCCTTGCTCTGGAGCCCAGAGTGAGGTGAATGAAGGTGGAGGGAGGTGTGGGTGTTCCACCTTTTCCACCCACATTTTTTTTTTATGTTGACGATACCGGTAGTTGAACCTGCGACTTTCCGATCACAGGCCCATCTCTAACCTCTGCGCCACCACTCCCCCATTAAGTGTATTAAGTATTACTTACTGTCAGCAGAAGCAGGACTCAAGACCAAAAAGTAGTCAATGTTCAGACATTTTGATTCATGACTCAAGTGCTTTTTTATTCATCTCTCAACTGTTTGGCATCAGGACTCACTTTCTCATCTCATGAACTTCTCTCTGGGCGTCAGACTGTTTGACAGCAGCACAATAAAAGAGTAAATTCAGTTGAAACATCTAAAAGTTGAGGTAGTAAAACCTAAGTGAAACATTTTTTGTTGCTGAGCCAACTGAGAAATCTTCGGAATTGTCAAACGCAGATCATAATTTATGACAAAGATGTGAAGTCACAAGTATCATGCTGTGTTTATGAAAGTAAATACGCATCGTACACAGCATGTATGTATCAGTTCTGAAGCTGTTGTGCAGTTGGAGCTAAAAAAATTAATAAAAAAAGAATCTGTTTCATTTAATGTTTACATTTGATCTTAATGCTTCATCAGATTTGGGCCACTTTTGCCAGCAGTGTGCATTTACCCTGAGTCAGTCACAGTGACATTATTACATCGTTGTTGAAGGTTCAGCATTTTTTTTGAGCAAATCCATGTCACTCACCAACAAAAATCATCTTCTAATGAAGAGACAAAATTATAGCTATTTTTGTGTTGACTAAGGTTGATTAAGAGCAGTAGCCATCTTGAATTGGAGTGACTAAAAGTTAATTAGTTGTAGATGTACAGCCAGTGAATACTTTGAAATTTTAATTCAGTGATTCATGAAATATTTTACTAACATGACAATCAAACAAACTCAAGGCTCCTACATACTCAGGCATACTGTGTACTCCAGGAGTTATGCGGACACTGCACGCACTCTCCGCAGACGGTTGAAACTTCATACTCGAGTGTACGCCCTGATGGGCTGCAGCCCAGCTCCGCAGGCAAGGGGCGTTTACCTTTTGGACAAATTGAGGTTGCCAATTGGTCATTTGCTGACATGCCTACGGAATGGAATGACAGGTCGCAAAAATAAAAAATAAAAAAAGAGAGAACTGCCCAGGATAGAGGCAGCTGGCAGCCCAGGAGCAGTGGCAGTGGTGTTTTGTGTTCATATGTTGTTAATAAAAAGTTCTAAAAAAAAAATTAAAACAGGGAGCGCTGGCCCTACAGCCCACACATTAGACCAGCCCACTGGGAAATCTCCAGACCCTCCCGCAGCCATGCTGGACATGATTTTAATTCTGTAGTGACAAATTCTTTCATTTCTCACAATTTCAATCATGGAGTCAACAGATGAGGAGGAAGAGATTGCTTGCCTCTTGGCAAAAACAAACAAACTAAAACTAGAGAAAAGACCATTAAACAAGACCAGGGATAAAGAAGGGGAATTTAATACAATGGTGTAGCATACACAACAATCCGTCGCTGGGTAGTTTATTGTGCGACACAGAGTACACGGCCGTAAAAATTGATCTTTGCACGGACATGGCTTGCAGACGTCCACTTCGAGACTGCGTTGAGTCTGCCTCGGGTACGCATGGACCTCTGCGGAGTGAAGTATGCCCGAGTATGTGGGAGCCTTCACACACAGTCATGGGCAGCAAAACAGTTGGAAGGCTCCAAGTGATAAAAAAACGACTGGCCTTGAGTCAATGACTCAGTCACTGTGAGAAAATATGAGTTAAAGTATTATAATTGAGTCTGAATCCCATTTAATTCTAAGTTTTTAGATCTTCAAAATAATCTGTCAAAATAAAATACATTTTAAACATCTGGATGACTCCAAGGTGAAATCATAAACTGAAAATAAAACCTTTCCCAATCACTGCTCACTTTTACTCTCTAACAGTTGCTTGAAACTATCCAAAAACACAATTTTGTTATTGCTACTTTTATAGTTGTAAGGCCACAGTGTATGACTCAATTTAGAAATTTTCATTAGATGTGCCGGAAGCATCTTTTCACCTGAGTCCAGGTGGTTGGCAGCTCAATCTCCGGCTGTCAGTTCTGGGTCCCACTGCAACATGACAGCTTTCTGAACTTTTTACTTTACCTGCCCTCCAGTAACTGACAATCTGTAGACCTAGATCAGAGACATTTGAACATGTAGAGGAATTATGAGCAAATCCTGAGGTCAGGGTGGTATGGCAGTTTAGTAAATTTATAAAAATATATGTATTTTTCTCAGTATATGTGTAGCAATGTGGATATCCTAACTGGGCCTTCCTAAAAGCAGAGAAGAAACCCAAACAGGACTCCAGTCAGCCAACAGGTGAAAAGGAGGAACCCAGACCAGTGGTCATTCCATATGTTGAGGGAGTAGATGCTGAGACGTTTATTTTCTAAACATAACTTCCCAGTGGCTTTTAAACCCCAAAATACATTACAGCAAAGACTGGTTCATCCCAAAGATCCAGTTCCCCGGCACAAACAGAGTAATGTTGTGTATGCTGTTCAGTGTCAGGAGGGCTGTGATCAGTCTTACATCGGGGAAACTAAACAGCCACTGGCCAAAAGGATGGCCCAGCACAGAAGATCAACATCATCAGGCCAGGACTCTGCGGTCTACACTCATCTCCAGGCCAGCGGTCACTCTTTCAGGGATGAAGATGTTCACATCCTGGATAGAGAGGAACGATGGTTTGAGAGAGGAGTAAAGGAGGCCATCTTTGTGAAAAGAAATCGTCCATCATTAAACAGGGGTGGAGGCCTCCGGGTTCAACTGTCCCCCTCTTACAATGCTGTGATTGCTAGTATCACTCAGCCCTCTGTGAATAGTAAACAGCCATCAGTGTGCTAATGACCCATTGTTAGGCTGATGGTCCTTCTTGAGCATGTGATCAGCTGGTTTTGGTTGTCAGCAGCAAAACTGGTTGATCCACTCTGAGAAGGTGCTATTTAAGAGACTGAGCTGAAAACAGCACCTCAGACTGAAGAAGTCTCTCGGACGAGAGACGAAACGTTTCTACATTTTTTGTTGTTTTGCTTTGTTTTGGTTTTTTTTTTTGAATGACCAGAGGACCAGATTTAACTTTTTTAGATATGTGTAGTGACTACTTCTTTTCACAATGTCTCATGAAAGTTGTCATCCTGTGATGGCAGGTTCGAGCAAGGGTTGCATCAGTGAGAGCATTCAGTGTTAAACAATTGCCAAATCTTTCATGAAAGTCCCTTTGCTGAGGAAACCCCTGCAGAAGGGGACAGTACACAAGCGTTATCACAAAATACAACAAAGTAACTCAGAAAATGAACTTGAAAACAGACGGAATACATAGACACAAAAACTACAAAAATAAATACAGCCAAGTAACAGAGATCCTCACACTTTCATTGTGTGTTTTGGCAACAGATTTAAAATAAAACGCTTGCTACTTTGCAAGCTGCCATGTGAATCCTGGAATTTATTCTTTCAACACCTTCACTCATCTCTTAATACTAACACTGATCATGAACCTGCTGAATTAGTTCTGAACTCACAGGTGTCGATCAAATCTCAGCCATTGAACCAGGAACGTTTGTAAAGCTGCCAATATAACAATTCAATTCAGTTTATTTATATAGCGCCAAATCACAACAAAGTTGTCTCAGGGCACTTTACACAAACATTCACATACATAAAAGACAATTAGTAAAGTTCTTCAATGAGATGACATGTAGCAGTAGTCTTTAAGGTATTGTAGAGCCCCATCAAACCAAATATTACTAATCTCCATCCATTCGTCTGTCATATTTACCCGCTTTGTCCTTTCTGTAGCACTGGTGTCTATCCCCAACAGTCACTGTGTGAGGTGGAGTGCACCCTGGACAGGTTGTAAGTCTGTTACAGCTATTATTATTCTTTTCTAACAGACTGTATAATGGCAAAGCAAAAATAGAACAAAACAAAATTAGTATTATTTTAAGTAATGCATAACTCCAATAGCACATAAATTCAAGACCCGAGAGCCAAGTCTGGCCCATGTTACCATCGTATCTCAGAATCAGAATAAATGTATTATCATTGCACCGAGATGCAACGAGAACATGTATGTACAGCTGTCCGAAAGATGGACGGAGTGCACGAAGCTGCTGCTATAAAGCGCGGCCTTCTTATTCTTATTCGGAATACATTTTTTTAGATAGAAAAAGGGACAAAGCCATGAGGAGAGGGTAGTGACTTTACAAAAAAAAAAAAATCTCTTCACATCTTGTCCTAACAGGACACGATTTAAGACATAAAAAAAAAACCTCTGTCAGCAAGCACATTGATGAACACATACATATGTATTTACAAACGAGGCGGTCCATGAAGTCCACTTTCCTGATAAGATGATGGTCAGCCGGCACAGCTCTAATAAAACTTCACAGAAGGGCGTGAGGAGGGGGGAGGGGGTTGCGATAGACAAAGCTTTTTCTTAGTTTACACATTTCCCAGGAGAAATTGATAAGTTGGCCTGCTCCGAGGCCAGTTGGAGAGAGATTCAGATAACTACAATTCTTGATTTATTCAGGCAGACTATTTTCCGTCAGCCTTGATCATGTACTGATACTTTCCAAGGTCCCAAATGACCAGATTAGGGTGCATTCCACTGGTCTATGCTTACGAGCCTCTTCAAGATGGTGTTTTTATGCTGACAGAGTCACAAAGCCGCAGGTGGCACGCGCTTCAAATCACTTCCAATTTATGGTTTTGCTCCTAAATCACCTGATTTTGAGTCCATCACAAACTAGACCTTCACATAGACAGCAGCCTGTCGAGGTCCAAATTAGCTGCGGCCGTCTTCTTTGTATGTTGACAAGCCAGGATCTAAACTATTCCAAAAACAGGAAACCTGGTATCATAAATCCAATTATAGGCAATTTCAGCATCCTCGTCGATAGCAGAGGTAGACACATCTCCCCCAGAGATATATCCAGCTGCACATCTCGTCAGAGCAGATGAGGGTTCTCCAGGACCCTATCGCTTTATTGAAAGAATTTGTAATATACGTTGAGTCCATCCAGTTGGTCAGATCCAAAACTGTAGTTTCCATTTCGGGAGATGTGTAAAAAAATAGTAGCTGCTCCGATACATAGACAGAGAGCAAAAAAAACAAAAGGGCAGGATGAAAACAGAGAGCGGACAGGTTCGTTTGAGAGCTAGTGAAGAAAAAAAAACATCTGACCCTCAAGATGCAATTTTAAATGTAAAATGTTTTTAACACCTCTCATTTTGCTTAAAAACAGATTTATCATGACATTTGTTCTACTTTGAAGCCAAAGTCATTAGTTTTTGATTTTGATGTGGAAAGAGCAACAGAAAATATCAGATGAGCGCGCAAACAAGAAAAGATGTCATGTATCGTACTTTGTAAATTCATACAAATTTGATTCATAGAAATTCATCCATTAAACAAAATTTTTTAATTTTGGCCCCCTTTTTTTAAACCAAAACACTATTGAGGAAATGTTTGTCTTTGTGTTCGTCATGCGTCATCTGTTCTGCTTAATCAAAATAGATTTAGATAATATAATCTGCTCTTTTTACTGACTGTGATTGTCAATTTTAAATTGTTCCATCACTCTACTGTGACCGGTCATTGAGGAACAGATAGACCTAGTTTTATTGATATGATAGTTGACGTGTCTTTAAGCAAAAATCCCTAACTCAGATCCACTCCATCTCTGTCTGAGGCAGCTCAGACGGGGAGGGGAGGGGTGTGAGAAGGTCACAGTGGTCACCCTATAAAATTAAACATTCCCGTCCAGGAAGTTAGAGCAGGTGAGCATTTCACACAGATGAGAACACTGTTAAGAGTGTAATCTTGTAATTGCATGTTAGTGAATCTGGACTGCTCTCCAAAGCTTTGAAAATAAATCTGAAGGAAGTGTGCATCTGTTTTCTTCTTTGTGAATCAGAATTTTTCCATGACAATACAGCCTTACGTAAAAACACATTTTTATTCCCTGGCTTTTGGTGCAGCCTGAGACCTGCTCTTCTCTACAGCTTTTATCGTTTTCATGGTTTAACGGTTTTACCTTTTTATTCTTTTAATGTGTTTTAAAAGTTATTGATTTTACATGTACTGCACTGCTGCAGCTGTGGTTGTTTAAAAGAGCTTTTTAAAAAAAGTTTTTTTTTATTTTTTTATTGTCAGTACATGCTCAAGTTATAACCAATGACCTTGTGTGACCTGTCAACACTCAGAGTATGTACTGGGCTTGAATCTTAGGTACATCACACCTGATTGCACAGAAGTCTGTTGGAGTCAGACTCCCCACCATCACAGACATCTACACCTCTAGATGCAGGAAGAGGGCCACCTACATCATGAAGGACCCCACTCACCCAGCACACACACTTTTTGCCCCACTCCCCTCTGGAAGGAGGTTAAGGAGCATTAAGTGTAGAACCACTAGACTGAGGAACAGCTTCTACCCTGAGACCATTAGACTCATGAATCTCTAACCAGGACAATCACTGTGAAGAGTCGCATCATGTTGCTGTTGATCTGTTTCATGTTGATGTGTTCATTCATACTCATTTGCTCACACAGACTCATGTTTGTGCTGCTGTTGGACATATTATTTTTATGCCATTAGTGCTTAGCAAATTTTTTTTTAACGTTTTTCTTAGTTCATATCTTAGATCTTATCATTGTTTTTCTTCTACATTTTATTGTTGGATGTAACTGGGACCATGCGTACACAATTCGTTCCACCACATGTACCACATGAGGTGCGAATGACAAATAAAGAAACTCTGACTCTGACTAATTGTAGCTCAAAAGGATTCAGTTACTGTATCTATTTTGTACTTTTTTGTGTATTTGCTGAAGTTGATTAACTGTGGCAGAGACCTTAATTAAGTTAACTTGAAAAACAAATCAGTTTTTGATGTACCTTTAATAATTATGGTTTGCTGAATGATGTGGTCTGAAATGATCCAGTAAGTGGATTTTATATAAATTCCCTTTAGTTAGCACAGGCTACTTCCATTTTTCCCCTCTTCAGTCAGTTTTTGAATTATATGTTTTAGCAACACAACAAGCTAGATTTAAATGCATTTCAGTTTTTTTATGTAATCAGTCTTGACCACTGTCAAGTGAAGATCGATTAACTGTTTTGTAAATCCACTATTGTAGGGAGATCCTCAGAGTCTGTTAATTTTTTTTTTTTTAAGAATGCAATCTCCCTGCAGCAGATCAATCTATCAGAACATGATGCGTGTAGAGTGTAAGAAGGGTAAGTCACATCATGCTGGTTTTCATTCTAAAGACTCCGTCTACTGATTAACCTGCCTTTCAACAGAGCAAGTGTTAGACGAGGTGATCGATTGAAATGAACTCTTTCAACTCTGTATGGCACAAATTTACCTCAGGAGAGCTCAATGTATAAAACATCTATACTTATTGGATATCTGCTAACACCATGTTTAATCTTAGATTGGTAAAATACTCACACTCTGAGCTTCTGCAGGTTTTATAAGGTAAATCTGCTCATGTGTGATACAATTATTGGTGATGGAGACTTCAGAACAAACTCAATTTGATATACAGTGATGCTTAAAAGTTTGTGAACTCTATAATTTTCTATATTTCTGCATGAATTTGACACAAAACATCATCAGATTTTCACACAAGTCCTAAAAGTAGATAAAGAGAATCCAGTTACACAAATGAGACAAAAATATTATACTTGGTCATTTATTTATTGAGGAAAATGATCCAACATTACAGCTCTGTAAACAGTAAAAGTATGTGAACCTCTAGGATTATCAGTTGGTGGGAGACTGCAACGAAGCCAAGATTCAACTTGTCTGCTGGATTCCTTAGATAGAGAACTTTACTAATTGGCTTTTATGTGAATGTTTCTGTAAAGTGCCCTTAGACAACTTTGTTGTGATTTGGCGCTATATAAATAAACTGAATTGAATTGAATCAGTTAATTTGAAGGTGAAATTAGAGTCAGATATTTTCAATGGGATGATGATCTGGTGTGAGTGGGCACTCTGTTTGATTTAAAGAACATGATCTATCAAAGTCTGCTCTTCACAACACGTTTGTGGAAGTGGATCATGGAGGAACAAAGGAGATTTCTGTGGAGCTCAGAAAAGGAGTTGTTGATGCTCATCAGACTGGAAAAGGTTATAAAACTATCTCTAAAAGAGTTTTGACTACACCAATCCAAAGTCAGACAGAATGTGTACAAATTCATGACCATTGTTTCCCTCCCCAGGAGTGATGGACCAACTAAGATCCCTCCATGAGCAAGGTGTGTTATACAAGCAGTCGACAAGGTCACAAAGGAGCACAGGGTAACTTCTAACAACTGAAGGCCTCTCTCACATTGACTAATGTTGATGTTCATGAGTCCATCATCAGGAGGACACTGAACAACAGTGAGCATGGCAGGGTTGCAAGGAGGAAGCCACTGCTCTCCAAAATGAACATTGCTACTTGTCTCAAGTTTGCTAAAGATCACGTGGACAAGCCAAAAGACTGTTGGAAGAATGTTTTGTTGTGAGACCAAAACAGAACTTTTTTGGTTTAAATGAAAAGTGTTATGTGTGGCAAAAGGAAAACTCTGCATTCCCCCATTAGAACCTTATCTCGTCTGTGAAACATAGTGGTGGTACTATCACAGTTTGGGCCAGTTTTGCTGCATGTGGGCCAGGACAGCTTGCCATCATTGATGGAACAATGCATTTTGAATTATATCAGAGATTTCTAAAGGAAAATGTCAGGGCATCTGTCCATGAACTGAATCTCAAGAGAAGGTGTGTCATGCAGCAACACAATGACCCTAAGCCAGTGGTTAATTTGAACCGGATCCTGCAAGAACAAGATCCGGGAACTCTCTCTTTTTGACCACTCGGATCCAGCAACTCACATTGCCTCCCCTAAAAGTCCAAAGTCATTGCGATTTTTTATTTTGAATATTTATTAAAAATATAATGAGAGGAGACGTAGCCCATTCTGTGGAGTGGATGTTCCGGCCGCACCACGCTCCTGCCCAGCAGAGACGCAGACTGCATGTGTAATGAAACCTCCCTTTGAAAAGGAGCTGGACCAAAATCACCACAACAAAATAAGCAAGTTAAAACCAAGTTTATTGTAAGGACCCGCTTTATTGTAATTGGGTCGAGACTGGTTCTGGTGTTGAGTTCTGGGTGTCTGGGTTGGAACGAGTCTGTTGACAGGAAGAGATTGGTTAGTGGTCAAGCTGGAGACAGGGGCAACAGAAACCGTCAGAGCGAAATGACCACTAACCGTCTCGTTGGTTGAGGGGGTTCCAGAGACTGATGTCGTTCCAGCAGGACTGAGCAGCTTGCGGGAGAGGCTGGTTCTGGTGAGAGAAGGCAGCTGGCCGCAGCTGTGAGCCAGTGTTTGGAGTCCGTGAGGCGAAGAGGCTTGTCCAAAAGGTGGGGGTCCGTAACCAGGAAGCAGATGACCAACGGTACCAATTTCTGAGGTGCAGAGGGAGGTCCAACAGGCGAGAGTCCAAAACCAGGGAGCAGACAGCATGTCCCACGGGTAGCGTCTTCATCCACCTTCAGCTGTGCACCTTAAGACAGTTGTTTTACACACAAAATCTCCAGACAGCTCTGCGCGTACAACTGCTGTGTCAGAACTCCTGTATAAAATGCCGCGATGCATAACATTTCAGACTAAGCTTAAAGTAAAAAAAAAAAAAAAAACGAGTGAAATGATCGATGTGTATTAACTTCACATATCAAAACAATGGCACAAATTTATCAAAATAACAGTGATTAAAATGTTGACAAAACAGACCACTTTATTATCTAAAATAAATTGATGGATGGATTGGCCTTAGCTGGACAACTGAAGATTCAAGCATCTGAAAGCCAGTGGCAATTGAGATTGGAGTAGAACAACACGCAGGATTGAATTGAGCAGAGTTTGGGTTGGACAGTGTGTGTGTGTGTGTGTGTGTGTGGTGTGTGTGTGTGTGTGTGTGCGTGTGTGTGTGCGTGCGTGGGTGGGGGTGGGGTTTAGGACGCTTGACAGAATCGGAGCTGGATTCACACAGGCTTGTTAATTGTTGTTGCTCTCTAAAATAGTCATTTCAATTCAACCTTTATTTACACAGGTTATTAGTCTCATTGAGCCTTGTCATTTACGCGAGACCTGTTTTTAATAAATGTTACATATCGAATGTTTACAGATGTTTAACAACCTGTTAAAATACACCAAAAATGCAGGAAATGTCATCTCTTTAATTCCAAATTTTCTGGGGGAGGACCCACGCCACCCCTACTCTCGACCCCTCATCCAGCGCTGCCGCCAGACCGCATGCTGTTTGTGTTCTGGCATCAATTGGTTTACAAATTAAGCCCTGTCCTAAGCACACACGTGGTTCTACCAAAGAATGGTTCAAGAAGAATAAAGTCCATGTTTAGGAATGGCCAAGTCAAAGCCCTGACCTAATCCAATCCAAATGCTGTAGAAGGACCTGAAGTGAGCAGTTCATGTGAGGAAACCCACCAACATCCCAGAGATGAAGCTGTTCTGTATGAAGGAATAGGGTAAAATTCCTCCAAACTGGTGTGCAGGACTGATAAACAGTTAGTGGAAACATTTTGTTTTAGTTATTGCTGCACCGGGGGGTGTCACACCAGATACTGAAAGCAAAGGTTCACATACTTTTGATACAACTCCACAATTTCAACTTATTTGGATTATTTTCTTTTTTTTAAGATTTACATAACAGTAAAAATATAAATACTTTTTTGATGCATAGATGCCAGCAGAAACCAAACTCTTACCTCATTGCTGTTTCTCATACAGTGTGTGGAAGGATATAAAAATCAGACCGTGCAAAATACAAGACAAACGCTGTCAGTTCTCTGACGTCATTTATGAATGATGCATTTTTGCTGTTTTCCAGGTCAAAAATAGCAGGTCTAAACTATACACGAGGAATAATGTAACACAGCATTTTGCTTTGTAATACCTTGTAAGACCTACATTACCCTACCCTACGAGATCAATACTTTCACTAATTGAACTTTTATGTGCATAAATGTATTTGTTTAGTGCCCAGAGATAACTTCTGTTGTGACTTGGCACTGTATAAATAAACTGAATTGAATTAAGACTCTACAAGAGGTCCATGTTGGATGTGTGTGGATGTGTTTGTGAGAGGTATGGTAAAAGTAGTGGACACTGCTTCCCGACATGAGCTTTTGTCTTTTCAATTGATGGATGGATTCATGGCCTCAGTTTCAGAATGGATGCACGTGCACACATACACACACACATACAGAGCTCTTGATCTTATCTTCCAGCAGTCACTCACTGGAGAACCACTGACCACTCATAATAAAGGTCTGAAACATGATCCACTGTGGGCTGAGGTGAATAGTCTCCTCAGTGATCAGACAGGCAGACAGAATGGCATTTCTTTTATTTAGTCACAGAAGAACAGTTGGTATCTTCCTGTGATGCTTTGCATTAACACGTTTCATTAGTCGGAGTTAGTAAAGCTTGTATCAGTGCAAGTGACTTGATGAACTTTGTTTACAGTTACTGATGGAGAGTCTTACAGATTTACTTTCTTTATAAGCTTCTTCTGTAAAAACATGGAGGGTCAAACTGCTAAGCCATGTTTTGTTTATCACCTTTAGGCAAAGGCCAGACACTCCAGTTTAAACAAAAATAAAACCCTGTGGTGACCTCCAAAATTCTGGGCAGGCAGCAGTGAAGGTATCAAACCTGAGTCAATGCAATTTCTCCCTGCAGTAGCTGTCAGCCCTCTGCTGGGTGCCATCCATCACTCCCTAGCTATTTAGGATCACCTGCAGCAGAATGGGCCAAGACAAGAAGGCCTGTCGGTATGTCAGTTCTTGAATAATGGCAGCAGGTCTTGGTGACCTCCAGTTACCAAGCAGCCAGCAGTTGGGTGGAGTAGAGTTAAGATAAATAGAATGGACTATACAGGTGGAGGGAAAGTAAATTCAGTTTTTCATTCAAGTAAATGTTCTTCTTATGTGAAAAAGCAGGGAACTGGTTTCCAGGCATGCTGAGTGAAAAACGAAGGACAAATTCATTTTGGTGTTCTATAAAAAGGAAGAGACTGTAGAGCAACAACTTTCAACTTTTTTGGTTGACCTGTAAATGGGAAAATATATCTCATTTTAAACTGGTATGCATACATTCCTAACTCTTCCATTGTGTCTAACATTAAAATAAAATAAAAAACACTAAAATTTGGTCCATGGAAAACGCAATGTCACTGTCCACAGACTGACTAATGCTGCATGGAAAAAGGATCAGCTGTGGAGCCAAACTCCACTGGCCTCATAAATAAGACAGAGGCAATGGTTGAGTGGCTGCTCTGACATGATACCTGATTGTCCAGTTCCATCAGCCCAACAGCAGGGGAATAAATCACATCTGGTGTCCCTCTGAAGGTGGGCCTGAGAGCTGAAACTAGAACAGAAGTTCAGAGAGGTCATTGTTGCCTATGTAGCTACCACCTCTTGAGAATATAATCTAATAAATATGTGTGCTCTATTTCTGTCACTTTAAATCTGTATATTAAAAGTAAAGTCAGTAAACACACTAATCACTGCCTGTAACATAGCCCATAAATTCTAGTTCCATGTTCAGCACAAACACATGTTTATGTTGTTCAAAATCCATTAAGCATAATGATGTGTGTAGTGAGCGAGACAGTTCAAGTAAAGGACCTAGGAACAGTCCATGCAGCTTGGAAGGGCAGCCAAGAGGATGTTCAGGCAAAGAAAGCAGTTCAGGAAGATCCTGAACTGCTTTCTAAATGCAATCCTGAACTGATCCTGGTTGGTTTGAAACTTTAGAATGCTTGAAAGTTGACAGGTGAAGAGATGCTACCATAGGCATCATATCATTTACCGGTATATGTGAAGGGGACATGCCCTCCTCACATTTTAAAAGATATTTGTTTGGACTTCTCCACTTTACCATGAAATATTAGTTAACCCTGCGCTGTTTCTATTTCTTTGTGAATTAATCCGTTCCACTTGATTATTGGGAGAATACTCAAACCAGTAAAGGTTCACTCCAGGTTTTCCTGATTACCTACAACAACTCAACAAACAGCATGCAGTGTTTCCCCTAGATCCCTTGGCTTAGCAGGACATTCATCTCCTTGGGGGGTTTTGTTGTTGGGGCAGGGGGAGGAGGAGAGGGACACCTCTGTGGTGCATGCTATCTTAGCACTATGTTAGTGCCTGCAGTTGTTGACTGTGGTGAGGGTGTTTAGGATGCTTGGGAGAAGCAGAGCGCTAGATCCATAGCATCTTAGCTAGCACATCTGTATTGCATGTCACTAGTTTAGCACTTTGTTAGTGCTGGCAGTTGCCATTAGGATGCATGAGAGAAGTGGAGTGTGTTCTCTTCACACAAGGAATGCTGTTGGTTAGGCTACTTCTTGTTGTTCCATGCTCTCTAAAATAGTTATTGAATCAAGTGTTACTTCTGTAGGTGTAGATGTTTAACAACCTGTTACACCAGAATGTAGGAAATGGTATCTACTTTGTTCCCCCCCCCCCCCCCCCACACACACACACAAACACACAAACACCAGTGTGTCCCCCCAGATTACAAATGCTTCTGAAGCCAGTGGATGCTACCCTTGGAACAATTAAATAATAAGGCATGGACTGTTGGTAAGGCTGTGGCAGGATATCCTCAATGATTGAAACAGAGATGTAAGAAGAAGTAACTAACTAAGACACATGTACGTCAACATTAGAAGCAAGAATAAAATTAAAGTTGTCTTCTTGGAGTATGGCTTTGGCTCAGTCTTGCCATTAAGTGCAGAATTAGTGGAAAAGGCATCCTATGGTGCCTTCTCAAGGACAAGAATGTCAGCAGGAGGAGAGACATCTTATGCCCCTTTTCCATTAGTACCTTTAGTACCGGTACAGCAAAGTTTGGCTTGGGTCCGTACAGCACACGCTGTTTTCCATTATGCTTTCAGTACCGGTTCTAGTGGGCGGGGTTCAAAGTGACGTCATACGCCTCACCAACTGCTGGCGGTGAGACGCTGAAACAGGTTTCAGTACAGGGTGAGATTTTATTTTGAAGTTTCTGGTAATTAAAAATAATACAGATTATTAAAATCATCGAATTAAACAAATATATATATATATATATATATATATATAAGGATGGATGGTTAGATAGATAGATAGATGGATGGATGGATGGATGGATGGATGGATGGATGGATGGATGGATAGATAGATACAGATATATACTGTATATATATATATATATAGAAAGATATCCAGCAATACAGTAGTCCCTCGCTACTTCGCGGTTTGTTTGTCACGGATTTGCTCTATCGCGGCTTTTCAAAATAAGATTGGACATGACCAACAATTCGCTGATTGATGGATGCGCCGCATGATCAGCATGACATTTTTATTTAAAATAAAATATTTTAAATTAATTAGCACCTGCGGGCAGCACGGTGGCGCAACTGGTAGAGCTGCTGCCTCTCAGTGAGAAGGTCCCTGGTTCAAACCCCGGTCCAGGGGCCTTTCTGGGTGGAGTTTGCATGTTCTCTCCGTGCATGCGTGGGTTTTCTCCGGGTGCTCCGGTTTCCTCCCACAGACCAAAAACATGCATGTTAGGCTGATTGGTAACTCTAAATTGTCCCTAGGTGTGAGTGAGAGAGTGAATG
>NC_056505.1:34818509-34831832 GCF_014905685.2 Nematolebias whitei
GTGGAGTTTGCATGTTCTCTCCGTGCATGCGTGGGTTTTCTCCGGGTACTCCGGTTTCCTCCCACAGTCCAAAAACATGCATGTGAGGCTGATTGGTAACTCTAAATTGTCCCTAGGTGTGAGTGAGAGAGTGAATGTTTGTTTGTCTCGTTTGTCTCTATGTGGCCCTGTGATGGACTTGCGACCCGTCCAGGGTGTACCCCGCCCCTCGCACAGTGATTGCTGGACATGGGCACCAGCGACCCCCGTGACCCAAAAATGGAATAAGCGGGTAAAGAAAATGGATGGATGGATGGATGGATGGAATTAGCACCTGCTGTGTATTTGTGCAGCCCAGAGCAGCAGAAAGAGCTTCCTCTTGCAGCTTTGTGCAGCCCTTACTGCAGGATAAACTTCCTGCTGCATCAGCTGTTCAGCTGCAGAGCAGAGAAGTGGGCGTGGCCAATAGCGCTTGCAGGTGGCAAAGAGCAGAGGAGGCAGGGAGCTGAAATTATGACATTCTGTGCTCTTTTAGAGCTTTAGAGTTTAGAAACATTGTTTATAATGGTTTTCAGGGTACTGATCCCCTGCGATAAATGAGGGACTACAGCATATCTATACAAATGACCTCAGAGTGTTTTCAAATATCTGGGTAAGTATACAGGCTTCTGAATAACAGTGAACATAATCATTATCATTTATGTTTCTCCTCTGAGTTACAGGGTTTATTTTTTTGTTTGTTTGTTTGTTTTTTTACATCACTTTTGGACCCTGCATCTCAGTGTTCAGAGTGATCCACATTTGTAATACCTGGTTAATATGGTGACAGCTTAAAAATAGCCATTAGCAAATTTGTCCGACCTTTTTTATATATATATATATATATATATATTCACCCTTTGCACTTACTGGTTTCTAATTGTTTTAAAAACATATTTCAAAAGATTTTAATTCAAAATGTACAAATATATATTTAACCCTCTATGCCTCAGAAACTCTGTGCCTCACGGGTTTTGTTTGTGTCCCGTTATGTTCCGAGCCACAGTAAAATTTAATCATTCTTCTTAGCACTCAACTTCTTGTCTGATGCATAAATCTGGACTATGCTCTGATGTGGTGGTGGAGTATTGTCAAACAAGACTCTCAACTAAATATCCAGCTTATTATCTGATAGGAATCTTTGAGGCCAGACTTGATTGGGCCCCCTTGCAATGTCTCCAACTTAATCACAGTGCTCTTCTTCTTGAGCCCAGATTATCCCCTCCTATAGCAGAATCAATTTGCTTGTCACTGACACAGGACCGGTACCTCAGCAGGGTGGAGAGAAAGCTCTTTGATGCAGGTTGGAGGAATTCAATTATGTTGCAGGAGAGAAATCACATTTGGAATGTGTATCAAGTGGGACGAAGAGAAAGAAAAACATGTGTGTCAGATTGTTTGCTAGCCTATAGATTTTATTTCACTTTACAGTTTAGTCCATGCTATTGAGGTTTCCCCTAGTGAACAAAGGCTGGTGATCCATACATTTTAAGCTTTATTTGCCCTTCTAAAAATATGTTTTCTGAATGAATTGGTACAGGGTTTGCTTAAGAACTGTACAAAAAGGATGCACAAAAAAAGTGATTTCCCTCCAGGGTCCTCTGTAAGTTAAATGTTGTTGCTTTTCAATTTTAAAATTTCTAAACAGTAAGAGCACAAAATGTCAATCCATCCATTCTCTTGCCTAAAATATTTCTTAACATGATGTAGCGGAGCTGGTGCCTATCTCCAGTGGTCATTATGCAAGAAGCTGGGCACACCCTGTACATGTCAGAAGTCTATCACAGTGATGCAAACAAGACAAGCAACCATTCATGCTCTCACTTATACCTAGGAACAATTTAAGTTACCGCCAAGTGTCAACCCTTAACAAATGTTTTACATTTGAGGTATGTGGAGCACAGCATGAATTTGCCATGTAGAGGAAAATATAGAGTTTGAAATGCAACGTTAATAAACTGTAGGACTACACAAGACTGACAGTTTGCCAGTTCAATGCAGGGCCAACACAGAGATACACAAGGCTAACTATGATGCATTCACACATTCACACCAATGCTCTAAGATAGGATATTTCAATTTTACACATTTTTTTGTGTTACTACTATTTTTTATCATATTTAGTCTTAAAATGTTCAACAAATATGTATAAAAAGGTCAACACATACTTTAATAAATTGATAACAGCCACATTGATAACAGTATCCAAAACCCTGCACAAATTTCAAGTTTTTAAACAGCCCAGGGATACAGATTGTGCTTTTACTCTGTGCCCAAGCGATTTTCATAGACTGCACAGCAATCATCAAGATATTACCGAAAATAAATTTCAACAACAATCTTCCTAAACCAGTTACCTAATTTATGTGCCTGTTCAATAATTATTGCCAGTTTTCTGCCAAGCCATGTTCTGTTTTCAGCCTAGTCATGCTCTGTTCCCAAGCCTTGCTTTCCACCATGCCCCTCTGCTCGATCAAGCTCATTCCATCAACCTGTTCCAAGCACTACTTAAACCTCATGCTCACTGTCACACTATGCCAGATTATCAAACCCTTTGAGGAAGTAGATGTCCAGCATTCATGTCACAGCTGTATTGGATTACTGTGTCTCAACCCCACGCCTGCCTTTTGGATTCTTGATCTGCCTGCACCTTGCCTTTCTGACCAAGGTAATGATCCACCTTTCTAGATTAATTACTATGACTCAAGGATTCTCCTTTTGGATTTCTTGGACCTCTGACTCTCTAGCATCGACCCCCTGCTCTCCACATGACTTTCGCCTCTGGACATTAGTCTGGACCATGTTCTGCTTCAACTAGTAGTGATGAGCAAATGAAGCTTTTCTGAAGCACTGAACCAGCTGGACCAAATGTTTCAAAAATAGGTTCATTTGTTGAAGCTTCAGTTACAGTGACCTCTTGTGGCAATTTGTAATGCTGCTGTCAAATTAGACATTTTGCTTTTGGTGGCACATACCAAAGAACTTCAGTGACTAGTGTTAAACTACTTTACTGTGGTAAAAAATAAAAAATTAAAAATAACGTTTTTTTTTATTTTTATTCATCAACTTTCTATGTTGTCTGGTTTGAAAATGTATTAATGCTTACATGTTTTCAAATAAAGACTGATAAATGTGCATTGAAAATATTGAATACAAATGTTGCAATGGTATTGTGCTTGTGTAACTGTAGCAGAGTCAGAGTCTTTAGCATTCTTAAAAATAACAATGAAATGACCTCTCTGGCATCTCCATATTTGGCACTGAAGTGCCTAATCGTAGAAGAAGTCTTGTCATGGTACTTCAGTTCAGTTGAAAACTCAAACACTGCACCAGTAGAAATAGACTAAGGTAAATAAAAAAATAATTTGAGCCCGTACTAGGTTATGACTATTGAAATCACATACATCATATTTCTGTAATTATATTAAATACATGGGTTAAATGGGTTAGATAATGTATTCACTGCTGAACATTACTATAACTTTTTTGACATTTAAATGCCAAAACCACCTTATCATGAGCAAGCAGAATGAAGTGTTCCCACATGTTATAACGACCTCTTTTCCTGGCTGGCTCCATAATTACTCAGTTTCAACCACACAACAGCAAAAACACACCTACCCTCCCAACACAGTGCAAACATTTTAGAGCAATTTCATAGTGTTGAGCGCTTTCAATTCAAAACTGTTTCAACCTGTCATCTGTCAGAATCGAGTCGAGGCGGTGGCAGGGAATCACTTGATTGGACCGCGAACCAGTCAAGCGATTCATTCCAACAATGAAACAGTTTGGTCAAAAAAACATTCAATACAAAACAGTTTGAGTTTCGGACGTCACATGCCACGTGACTTCTTCCAAAACAGGCTCTGAAGTAGTGGTCTGATGTAATTTTACTTCAGGGTTCGATGCATGTTTTGAAGCTTCTGTTTCATACTATCATCACTACCAACCAGCTCTTCAGCTGTACACCTGTCTGCTCCGGTGACGTCATCCTGGTCGACCCCTCCAGGAAACGCTCACCTGTTCTGCTCAAAAACAGACTTTAAACCCTTCCTGTTGTCTGATGTCTTGCTCAAATCGATTAAACCAAACCATATCAATTATTTGTGATTATAAATTTCAGCTCATTCCAGCTACAGGCAGGAGGTAGAACACCTGGAGAGCCCCCCCACCCCACCCGCATATAGGAGGATCTGTGGTGGAAGTGGCCTCCAGCTACAAGTACTTGGGTGTGCACCTGAATGACAACCTCAGCTGAGGCAACAACACCACCAGCCTGATCAAGAAAGCTCATCAGAGACTCTACTTCCTCAGACGGCTGAGTCGAGCTGGTCTTGGAAGCTCAGTCTTCACCTTCTTCTACAGGTGTGCAGTGGAGAGCATCCTGTGCTCCAGCATCAATGTGTAGCATGGAAGCTGCACAGCTGCAGAAAGAAAAGCTTTGCAGAGAGTGGTGAAGGCTGCACAAAAGTCTGTTGGAGTCAGCCTCCCCACCATCACCGACATCTACACCTCCAGATGCAGGAAGAGGACCACCTGCATCATGAAGGACCCCACGCACCCAGCACACTCATTTTTTGTCCTGCTCCCTTCAGGCAGGAGGTTACGGAGCATTAAGTGTAGAACCACTAGACTGAGGAACAGCTTCTACCTTGAAGCTGCTAGACTCATGAATCTCTAACCAAAAAAAAAAATAAATAAATCACTGCAATGCCACTTTAATTGGTGACATGTCACTTTATCCATGCTGCTGATTTCTTACCTTAAGCTGCTGTAATCATACCCATCTGCTCCCAACAGACTCATGTCCAGGCTGCTGTTTTATACACCATATTAGATTACATTATTATTGTTTAGTGTATATCATAGATCCTTGATTTTTTTAATACTTTATATTTTTGCTATTTTAGGGTGTAACTGGGACCTTGAGTACACAATTTCGTTCCACCTCATGTACCGCATGTGATATGAATGACAATACAGTCACATTGAATGTTGAGCATTTTTACCAGGCCACACCAACAGAGTAGATTTTCTCTTCAGTTCAGATGGTAAGTAGATTGTTTTTTTGCGCTTTAGACTTTACAGTTATAAGAAAGCAGGGGTCACCAACGCGGTGCCCACGGGCACATGGTAGCCCGCAGGGACCTCTTGATTCGCATTGGGCATGTTCTAAAAATAGCAATCATGATCAAGGAGCACCACCTAAAAATTGTCATTAGTTATATTTTTTTATTTAATTTTATTTTTTGATACGTATACAGTTTAGCAATCTTGTCTGTGGTCAAAGTTCAGAATGTTGCATAGACAACTCCCATCTCTACAGCAGTGCAGCTGCAAGCTAGTTCTATTTTGTATAGGCTTCGCCCTTTAAGAACTGTCGCTGGTGGGTTTTATCCCATCATGCAACGCATCGCACTGAAAAGTTTAGTCCACACCCACCTGCTGTGTGGGCCCCACCTGGTCCGTATAAATTACGTTAAGAGCGAGTAATCGGCTTCCATTTTTCTTCAGCAAGTTAATAGCACTGTCAGAAGAATGAAGAAGGGAAGTTGTCCAGCTTGACCGGCACAACCTTTGTTAAGGCTGCGTGGGTTTCCGCCACACCAACCTCCTGCCGTCCCGGTGAGTTTCTCCTCCCAGAGGAGAAGCAGACGAGCAGCCTTGTTCAAGGTAAGCGCCGAGAAATATTTCTCAGTGGCGGGTCGCTACACGCTGGACGACGCCATCGACCCCTTTTTTCCTTTTATCGCCGACTCTCGGAGCGAATCAGATGGTTCCTCCGGGACAGGTGACGTCAGCAGCAGCCCCCGCTGCTCACTCCCTCCTGGAGAGCGTAGAGTCGGAATGAGGCGGGCTGAGCGGATGCTCACCCCCCTGGGCCTTTGTCGAATCAGCAACCACACCGCTGCCAGCCGTCGGTGCCCTCCTCTCGGAGTTGCCCGGCATAATCCAGGAGGCAGCTGACATGAAGGGACTTTTTTCCATCCCTTTCCTTCCCCCGCCAGATCGGATGATCTAGCGGGAAGGTTTCTTGGCTCCACCCCGGCTCGCCGTTCTGATCCCATCTGGCCTCGTTTCCCAGCAGTGACATCCTACTGGAACGAGGCTACAGCCGGACCTGGTAGACTGAGAGCGCCTGTTTCCACATCCGCGCCCATCACCAGAGTGGAGGGGTTTTACCGAGCAGTAATTGCCTTGGTGCCCACCCCTGGAGCCAAGCCTGGCGGAGGCTCTCGGAGCAAAGATGTCCAGGTTGGACCAGTGTCCTGCACCTCTGGGGAGGCATGACCATACGTTGACGTCGCTCTCCAACCGAGCTCACCAGTGTGCGTTCCAGGCACATGTGATGTTCAGGGGCGGCCCACGTCACAGGGACTGGACTCTCTATCCAGACCTGATGGCCCAGACATGGCAGAAATTTGGCAAGCAGCCGTGGACCTATTTGTGACACGAGAAAACGCTCTGTGTCAACTATGGTTTTCTCTGAGCCCGCGAGACGAACCACCGCTGGGGGTGGACGCGTTGCCCTCCACTCATTGCCCAAAACGCTTCTTTACGTGTTTCCTCCACCTCCTTTGATTTTACGGTTTTTGAACCAAGTCCAGGAGGAGGGATTGACAGCTCTCCTGGTGGCCCCCGAGCGCGTGAAAGCACCATGGTTCCCAGTCCTGCAACGCCTGCTATCGAGGCGCCCGTGGAAACTGCCGTGGAGGGAGGACGCTCTCCTCCAGGCAGGAGGAGTGATCAGGAGTTACCCAGAATAGGCCAGCACCTGTGGGTCTGGCTGCTGAGAGGACCCACTTAGAAGGGATGGGTCTCCCACAGGATGTAGTGCACACAATTCAGGATTCACGTGCTGCATCTATCACAGCGCTGTACACATTAAGTGGACAGTTTTTCAGCGCTGGTGTACAGAGAAAGGTGTAGAGGCCACCTCATGTCCACTAGGCGACGTGCTGTCCTTTCTGTAACAGCTGATGGACAGAAATTTGGCGTCCAGCACGATTAACGTACGCTGCAGCCATCTCTTCCTGCCACGAAGGGTTTGGAGACAGAACAGCTTTTAATCATCCGCTGATGAAGCGTTTTCTAAAAGGTATACAAAGACGCAGGACTGTTTTCACACCCACTTGCTCTACAGTGGGACTTAACATTGGTCCTGCGAGCCCTGATCAAAGCTCCATTTGAGCCTCTGGATCACGTCCCAATTAAATTATTGTCTCTTAAAACAGCCCTAACATCCGCTAAGAGAGTGAGTGATTATCTGCCTTCTCTGTCGCTCTGTCATGTCTCAGAATTCAGGCTGACGGCAGCTCAGCTGATCTAAGACCAAATCCAGTTTTTATGCCTAAAACATCACGAGCTCTTTTAAATTGAGTGATATCGTTGGAGGGGTTTTCCCTTCCCCCCACTAATCAGAAGAAGAAGCGTTTTTCCATGTTCTCTGTCCGGTGCGGGCGTTGACGTGTTACATAGCACGCACAGCTGCAATGCGTCAAATTCAACATTTGTTTGTGCATTATAGAGATGCATCTGCAGGTCGCCCGTTATCCACCCAACGCTTGTCACACTGGCTGTGTGAGGCCATTTCTGAAGCCTACAGAGCATCAGATTTAGAGCCTTCTGTCAACCTCAGGGTGCACTCAATCAGGGGTATTGCATCTTCGACTGCTTTGCATAATGGTATGACAATGCAGGATATTTACACTGCGACTGCGTGGTCAACACCCTACTTATTTATTCACTTTTATCTATGTGATGTGACGGCCCGTTCCACGACACATTCTGTACTTAGTGTTTTACAGAATGAATATTGTTGTTTCATGGAACTCCGTTTAACTCACATCTGTCTACATGCATTACAGTGTGAGATGTGGTTATCAGTCACAAGTTGTGATTGTTATTTTGGTTCTATTGTCACTGTTCATGACTATTGTTACCAATCAGTTCATTTGATTAATAATCAGCTCTCCTGTTATTAATCTGTTCATACTGTTCAGCCGTAAACCGGTTGGTTCATGGTTCTTTTCAGCATTTTTCCCTCTCCGTTGAAACTTTTTCGGGGCGTTCATGCATTCAGAACGCGTAGTTACACAACATGCGTCTGTGCATGGCACACATAATTACGCAATGCGTAATTTTGTACATGGGGAGCTGAGTGACAAGACGTTTTTTGGGCAAGCTTCTGCTTCATACGATGTTCAAATGCACCCAGTTAGGCGAGGACCACATCTGCTTCGCCCTTAACCCACCAGCGACAGCCTTAAAGGGCGAAGCCTATACGAAATAGAACGTTGGTTACGTACTGTAACCCCAGATTCTATGAGTATAGGCTGAAGAAAAAGCTATTTGGGAGCCGATTACCCGCTCTTAACGTAATTTATACGGACCGGGTGGGGCCCACACAGCAGGTGGGCGTGGACTAAATTTTTTTCACTGTAATCTGGGGTTACAGTACGTAACCAACGTTTTCAGCAGACCGAGTCCAGTGGGAAACCTCTCTCTCAGCTTGAGCTGCGTGCTGTTTTCTCTCATTGCAGCGGTGTCAAACGCGCGCTCCCACGGTGCCGGCAGTTTTCACCCAAGCGACGCCGCGTTGATGAGGGCACGCATACCTCTCCTCAGCACACACCGGATCACATCAGCATGAGTGTGAGCCCGCAGCCTGAGCGTGGCACAGAAGCACCGCGCACCTGCGGCAGCCCTAAACCTACACGGTTCCGCATGCTCGGGGTGCGCGCACCTTTCCCTCAGCGCACGCCGGCTCACATCAGCATGATTGTGAGCCTGCAGCCTGAGTGCGGCACAGAAGCACCGTGCACCCGCGGCAGCCCTAAATCTACACGAATCTGCATGCTCAGGGCGCGTGCACCTTCCCTCAGCGCACGCCGGCTCACATCAGCATGAATGTAAGCCTGCAGCCTGAGCACGGCACAGAAGAACCGCACACCCATGGCAGCCCTAAATCTACATGGTTCCACATGCTTGGGGCACGCGCACCTTCCCTCAGCGCACGCCAGCTCACATCGACACGGATGTGAGCCCGTAGCCTGAGTGCTACACACATGACGGCGGTGATTGGCGTTCGTAAATAACATGATGCCCGCTTCCCGAATGTTACGCGGAGTGGCAACGAACGTGCGCTACAGACAGATGGACGAACCGTTTTTTTTAGCGGGGGATTCACGCTGCAATTATAGCTCAAACCCCTGTTTGGAGGAGTTTTAGAGACAGTTTTGTCATCCTCAGTACATATCTCATCCTTACACACAGAAGTTCAGGAAATTTCTGGTAAAATATGTAATTTCCAGGGTTCCATAAGGAGAGGTAAGCACAGGGTTTTACTCATGTTACTTCTGGTCCCAAAACGGACAGGAGGGATATGAACCATTTTGGACTTGTCAAATTTTCAACACAGTCTCACATGTTGACAACCAGACAGCGGTTAGACAACATTCATTGAAACAATTGATTTATCTCCATCGATCTGGAAGACGCCTACTTCCACATCCTGATCAACCTTTACACAGAGCAGGGATGAGAATTTTATTTTACCTAGACGATTTGTTGCTGCTGACTCATTCCAGACAAGAAGCAGCAACGTGGACCCAGGTGCTGACGTTACACCTGTTAAATCTGTGCTTCGCCATAAATTGGGAGAAAAGCTCGATTCTCTCGGCCCAGACGATCGTTTATCTGGGAGTGTGTTGTAATGTGGAGGTGCCAAGATAAACACACTGAGATGAAAACAGAACCCAAACTCGAATTAAATTGAAAAATGTTTATTTACAGTGGATGAAATAAACTATTTACAAACAGGGTCTGGGGCTGTGGAGACAGAGGAGGAGGATTAATTCACGATGAGAAATCTTATCCAACAGGTGAATGACCAAGGTCTTGAGATGCTTACAGTGAAAGGAGTAAGGACGGCTGGTTGAGCAAGGCTGAGGGTTTTCTCCTCCAAGGACGACGACCAGGCAGACTACAGAGGCAAGTGGTGGAAGGCGTGTGAAAGCAGCTGAGCACCAAGAGTCACAGGTAAGTTTTATCCTCCAGGGGTTTCTCCAATACTTCAAATTACAAGACGGAATCCAGGACATCAAGGCTCTGAAAACATGTAAACAAAGACAAGATAAGTCTTCTCGTTCCTTGAACACTATACAGGGCTGGAGGCATATGTACCGGCAGGTAGAACAATGCTCCAGCAATGACTGGAGCTCAACTGGAGCCTAAGTAGTCCTGGCACCAATTAGGGAAAATGGTCTCAGCTGTGGCTGCTTATCAGCGCCGCCCCTGCCTTCAAGAACCTGGTGGAAAAAGGATAAAAAACCCTACATAGTGGAGCTAACTCGATCACCATGAGGGCTCGTTTATCATAGACGGGAATCGAAAATCTAAAAGACCAGCTCCGCCACGTAAGGCCTGGCAGAGTGGTAACAGCCATTTCCATCATGAAGCTGTTAGGAATGATGTTGTCAGCTCACACAGTGGTTCTGCTGGACTTACTCCACATGCGACGCCTCCAGAGATGTTTTGCTCGTCTGCGTGTGGATCCGGTAAAGCAGAAGAGACGGATGATCGCTGTACCTCCCTCCGTGAGAACAGACCTCCGACACTGGGGAAACCCCCTGGTTCTGTTGGAGGGAGTTCCCATAAGCAGACCTACATCACAAGTGTCAATCTTCACAGACGCGTGCGCTGTCAGGTTGATGCTTCTTTATACTTCCCCCCACTCCCTCTGATATCACGGTTTTCACCGAGTTCAGGAGGAGGGATTGACAGCTCTCCTGGTGGCTTCCGAGAGCGTGAACGTACCATGGTCCCCAATTTTATGACGCCTGTTATCGGAGCGCCCTTGAAAACTGCCATGGAGGGAGGATGCTCTCCTCCAGGCGGGAGGAGCGAGCAGGAGTTACCCAGAAATAGGCCAGCACCTTTGAGTCTGGCCACTGAGCGGACCCGCTTAGAGAGGATGGGTCTCTCTCAAGATGTAGTGCGTACGACCCAGGATTCATTTGCTGTATCTACCACAGCGCTGTGCACATCAAAGTGGACAGCTTTTCAATGCTGGTGTACAGAGAAAGGTGTAGAGGCCACCTCATGTCCACAAATTGGCGTGATGTCCTTTCTGCAGCAGCTGATGGACAGAAATCTGGCATTCAGCACGATTAAAACCTACGCTGCAGCCATCTCTTCCTGTCACGAAGGTTTCAGGGACAGAAAAGCTTTTAATCATCTGCTGATGAAGCGTTTTTTTAAAAAGGTGTACAGAGACGCAGGTCTGTTTCATGCCCACTTGCTCCACAGTGGGATTCAACGCTGGTTCTGCAAGCCCTGATCAAAGCTCCATTTGAGCCACTGAATCAGGTTCCAATTAAATTATTGTCTCTTAAAACAGCCCTGCTGTTGGCTTTAACATCCGCGAAGAGGGTGAGTGATTTATCTGCCCTCTCTGTTGCTCCGTCATGTCTCAGAATTCAGGCTGACGGCAGCTCAGGTGATCTGAGACCTAACCCAGTGTTTATGCCTTTAAACATCACGAGCTCTTTTAAATCAAGAGTGGTATCGTTGGAGGGTTTTTTCCCTCCCCCCCACAAATTCAGAAGAAGAAGCATCTTTTCATCTTCTTTGTCCTGTGCATGCGTTGATGTGCTACATAGCACGCACGGCCACAATGCGTCAGACATTTTTGTGCATTATAGAGATGCATCTGCAGGTCGCCCGTTATCCACCCAGCGCCTGTCACACTGTGTGAGGCCATTTCTGAAGCCTACAGAGCATCAGATTTAGATCCTCCTGACAACCTCAGGGCGCACTCGACCAGAGGTAACGCATCTTCGACTGCTTTGCATAATGGTATGACAATGCAGGATATTTGCACTGCGGCCGCGTGGTCAACACCCTGCTCATTTATTCACTTTTATTTACATGATGTGTCGACTCGTACCATGACACATTCTGTCCTTAGTGCTTTAACAGAATGAATATTGTTGTTTCATGGAATCTCGTTTAAACTCACATCTGACTGCATGCATTTACAGTGTGAGATGTCGTTATCAGTCACAAGTTGTGACTGTTGTTCTTGTTCTATTGTCACTAATCAGTTCATGACTATTGTTACCAATCAGTTGATTTGATTAATAATCAGTTCACTTATTATTATTAATCTGTTCATATTGATCAACTGTGGATCTGCTTGGTTCACGGCCTTTTTCAGCCTCTTCCTTTTCCCCTTTGAAAATTTTTCCGGGGTGTTCATGCACTCAGAACGCACAACTACGCAGCACGCGTCTGTGCATGGTATGTGTAATTACGCAATGCGCAATTTTGCGCATGGAGAGCTGAGTGACAAGACTTTTTTTTTTTTTGGGGGGGGGGGGGGGCAAGCTGGCGCTTCATATGGTGTTCGAATGGACCCAGTGAGGCGAGGACTACATCTGCTTTGCCCTTAACCCACCAGCGACAGCTCTTAAAGGGCGAAGCCTATAGAAATAGAACGTTGGTTACGTACTGTAACCCCAGATTCTATGAGTATAGGTGTAGCCCTTTAAGCGTCGGGCCTCACTGGCTCCTAAATGGCTGAAGAAAAAGCTATTTTGGAGCAAATTACCCGCTCTTAACGTAATTTATACGGACCGGGTGGGGCCCACACAACAGGTGGGCATGGACTAAACTTTTCACTGCGATGCGTTGCATGATGGGATAAAACCCACCAGCAACTTCTCTTAAAGGGCTACGCCTATACTCATAGAATCTGGGGTTACAATACGTAACCAACGTTTTACCTCCAAGAGGGGAAAATGGCAGAAAAAAGTAAGAAAACATATGTTCACAGTGACTGGGAGGAAGAGGTCTTTTTACAGTTGTGAAAGAAAAGTTTGTCAGTGTCTCATTAGTGGGCTGTGACGACAGCAAAACACAACGTGGAACAACACTTCATCAGCTAACATGTGAGCTTCAATGCTAACTACCCCCTGCTGTCTCACAACAGGCAGAAGGTCAGAGTTCAAGGCAGCTTTGAGCAAATGGCAGACGTTTTTCATGAGGCATTTTCAGATGAGGTCTTGAAAAAAGCAATGATGAAATATGTGAAAAATATATATTTTTAAATAGTAAAAGATGCAATGATTAGTTAAAATGATTTTATGTGTACAGCACTTTGTTGCAGCTGTTTTAAAGGACTTTGTAAATAAAGTATTCTTCTTATTATTAAAAATGCTGCAGATCTGAGGACTATTACTAATATAAAAAAGTTAAATCTGGTCCTCTGGACATTAAAAAAAAAAAAAAAAAAAAAGCAAA
>NC_056505.1:34836832-34839000 GCF_014905685.2 Nematolebias whitei
GTTTGCTTCATTTTTTACTATAATTTTCCCAATTGTGAATTATGTCCTTGTGATGGACTGTAGACCTGTCCAGGGTGTCCCCCGCCTCTCTAACAGTTATGGCTGAACATGGGCACCGGCGAACACCGTGACCCAAAATGGAAGAAGCGGGTAAAAGATAATGAATGGATGGATAGAACTTCAGTTTTTTACTACTGTTTATAGGTTATAAATGGCCTACCTGCATCATTTAAATATGCAGTGGCAGCATTTTCTACAAAGTAACTTCAGGCATCTAATTCACATCTAATTCACATTTTAACTGCTGTAATCCACTGATTGGACTCGATAAATTTATACATGAAAGGACAGCCAGAATTACAGACATTTTGACATTTAACAAAAACAAACCAAAACATATACTTCTCTTTACACACAGAGACTTCCAGGCATACATACTTTCAGTTTCCTTGGCAGTCTTTGACACGTTTTGCTTGGGTTAAATGTAACTTCAGAAAGGCCACAGCTTGCAGGCCTCCAGCTCGGCTCACATCATTCTCCATGCATCATTACAGCTGCAGAACCCTTGAGCCAATAAACAGCTCAGTGGCCCTGGTCTTTTTTAAAGGAAAGAGTGGAAATGGAAAAATACACAGCCACACACATACATTCCAGCAAAACACTTACAGTATCTGGCTTGTTTAGTCAGCACAAACGAGTACATATAAATAGGGTAACAAAATTCAAAGTTAAGAATCAACAACATGCACAAGCACACACACACACACACACAGAGAAAAACACCTGATCACCAACACACACTCTTTCAAAAGAAATTCCAAACGAGCTGAATTTAGATGTGAAAGCTGTAATTAAATGAGGAAATGCACACTCAACAGTATTAAAGTCACCCCTCAGGTCTTTTTACCACTGTGGAACTTTCATATAATTAATACCTGCAATTAGCTTCATGCTCAAGCGGCCAGTCTGTGTCTAAAGATAGATGTGTTTCTTGTTTTCCCCTCATCCCAAGACAATATTTGGCCCCGCAGAAGAAAAGAAATATAGAATAAATAAAAGAAGACATTGGCAGCGGCAGAATAATTATACGCTACTCTATCCAATCTACATAAATAAACCCTCACAAGGCGAGAGAGAAAAGGGAGTGCTCACAGTTTTGTTTAAGCTCATTTTTCAGGGCACGGCCCACCACCTTTGAAATGTGTTTATGGCTGCAAGCGTGTTTTACATTGCAGATGAAATATTTGGTTTAGTTTGGCCGGGCTGTGGCCAGTGAGTCACAGCGCTGAGCTGACGCAGAGTGTGTATCCCACTGTGACATTAAGCATTCATCTCTGACCTGCAGCAAGGCAACGCCAGAAACTCGCCCAGTTCAGCAGATGATGCTGGTCTGCCCTGAGCCTGCTACAATCTGCTAAGGCCTGTTCTTATACTGCAGTATTTCAGCCATATGTAAAGTATGTCTCAAAAACAATAAAAAATGAATAACCTTACGCAAGAAGATGCATTAGAGAAATTATATTTTTGTTTTGTTTTGGTTAAAGAATTGACTTAAGTCTAACCACTGTCCTCTTTGGTCTGAGACCCATGTTGCATGTGCCTCACTTAGGTGCAGGAAAGGAATTGGTAATGAGCGTGAAAGAGGGATAAAACTCATTAAAAAAAAATAAATGTCTCTGTTGACTAACTGGTTTGCTTCTACAGACCTGGATAAGGAACAGCATTTGTATTTTACATTGGTTTGGAAACAAAACCCAGCTGTTTTGAAGTCCCATTTTTCAGGGAGCCATTTGAAAAATGAAAAGTGCACACCTGTTTCCTCTCTGATACTTCTGCTGAGCTGTGGTATCGTCCACTAAAGTGAATTATATTGTTAATGCATTATGTTGTCATCTCTGGATAAAACTTGATTGGATTTTCTCACTTGTCACAGTCATAAAAGAACATAAACAGACGAAGCTAATGCACTGTAGCATTATTTTAAATAGAATAGAGCAAAGCCCCTTATCAATATACAAATAATTCAAAGAACAAACAGTTTTTTTTTGTCACTTCCTTGATTTGTAAACGATAAAAAAAGAAACACTGCAGGGAAACACAATGGTATTTAACATTAACTATACAGTAGTCCCTCGTTTATCACGGTGATATATATATATATATATATA
>NC_056505.1:34839100-34840767 GCF_014905685.2 Nematolebias whitei
AGAGAGAGAGAGAGAGAGAGAGAGAGAGAGAGAGAGAGAGAGAGAGATAATAAGGCATTCTAAATGTTCCCCACACTCTTGCAATATTCTAAACAATGTTTCCAAACTCTAAACGCTCTAAAAGAGCACAGAATGTCATGATTTCAGCTCTCTGCCTCCTCTGCTCTTTGTCACCTGCAAGCGCTCTTGGCCACACACCCTTATCCACTCTGCACAATGAACAGCTGATCAGCTGCAGCAGGAAGTTTATCCTGCAGCTCGTGGCTGCACAAATGTGCAGCAGGTGCTAAATAATTTTAAACAATTTATTTTAAATTAAAAGTCTGGGCAGCACAGTGGCACAACTGGTAGAGCTGCTGCCTTTTAGCGAGCAGGTCCCTGGTTCAAATCCCGGTCCGGGGGCCTTTCTGGGCGGAGTTTGCATGTTCTCTCCATGCATGCGTGGGTTTTCTCCAGGTGCTCATGTCAGGTTTCCTCCCACAGACCAAAAACATGCATGTTAGGCTGATTGGTAACTCTGAATTGTCCCTAGGTGTGAGTGAGAGAGTGAATGGTTGTTTGTCTCGTTTGTCTCTATGTGTCCCTGTGATGGACTGGAGACCTGTCCAGGGTGTCCCCAATTCTCATACAGTGACTGCTGGGTACGGGCACCAGTGACCCCCCCTTGACCCATAAAAAGGAAGAAGTGGTTAAAAATGATGGATGGCTACTTTGATCTTTGTGAGGAAAGTCCTTCCATGCAGTCATCCCTTGTGTCTGTGTTTTTGGACCAACATGACTCACTCAGCACTGCTTTGCACTCATGTGGTTTTAATGCAACTCAAATTAGAAGTTCCACTTTGACATCAGTCCACAAAAAAGATTTGGTTTTGCATTTGCCATCCTTTACTTGTTTTTAGTTTTTTGTTTGTTTGTTTGTTTGTTTTTACAATATACCTAATATACAGTTTTTAGTTAGAGTCTAAGGTTCACATCCAATGTGCTGGCTTTATGAGAATGCTCCGTGTTTTCTTTCTTGATTTTTTTAGTTACAGCACCACATAAAGGTGAGGCTTGGTAACTACACCATTTTTTTGTGTGTGCGTGTCCTTATGAATGAAAACATTTCTAAAAATTGCAATGTGTTTACAAATATTTTTTGAAAAGACAAATAAGAATATTGTTTTGGGGATAAAAGGTTCTGTTTGGATAAGGCCTAGACTGACTACCTCCCACACACAGTCTATTTGAATTCCCTCAAAGGTCCACCCCTACAGATGTTTGGCTCAGTAGACAGGTGGTTCAGTTTGCAGAGCTGTTGCCTCTCAGTGAGTAAGTTGCCGGTTCAAATCCCGGCCCAGGGCCTTTCTAGGTGGAGTTTGAATGTTCTCTTTGTGCACACATGGGTTTTCTCCAGTTTCCTCCCACAGAACAAAAACATGCATGTTAGGCTGATTAGTGACTCTACTGTAAATAGTCTTATGTGTGAGTGAGACACTGAATGTTTTTTTGTCTCGTTTGTCTCTATGTGTCCATGTGATGGACTGGAGACCTGTCCAGTGTGTCCCCCGCCTCTCGCACAGTTATAGCTGGACATGGGTACCAGTGGCATGACCCAAAAAGGAAGAAGCAGATAAAAGATGATGGATGGATGGATGGATGGATGGATGGATGGATGGATGGATGAA
>NC_056505.1:34840867-34850690 GCF_014905685.2 Nematolebias whitei
GATGGATGGATGGATGGATGGATGGATGGATGGATGGATGGATGGCTTCCCCCTAGAAATGGTCAGGAGTGGTTCCTCTAGTATCATATTGTAAACAAATGATGTAACCCCAACTTTCTGGGCTTTGTTGATATTTAAAACAAAAAATTCAAAGCTTTGATGTATATTTCTGTTTTTATGTTATAGATCAAAAAAAGTTTGAAAATGTTAAACGTTCGGGAGCACATTTTTCATTGAGGGTTGGGGAGGGTGTTAAATGGACTGGTTTGGATGAAAACAAACCACATTGATGAGAATGGTGCAAAAAGTCTCTTCAAATAATAATGTCCTCTTAAATTAAGTGATCTCTTTTTAGCCTGAATCTCTCAACTTTGAAAAGAAAAGTTAGCAAGTGAATAAGATAAAACAGCATAACAGTGCAGCAGCATCAAAGAAAAAACTCTTTTTAAGCTTTTCCATATACATTTTAAAACTCCTCTCCAAAATGTGCATAAGGAAATAGCTTTCATGTGATTTTATGTTCATTCCAGGGTATAAATAGATATATTCATTGCTGTGAGTAAGACATGTGTGCATGAAGTCCATCCATGACAAACAGCTAAATAAATTGTCAAATTTCAAAGTGAAGAAATAAAATTGGAACTTCTTATTTTATTGTCTTCATTTTTTTCTCCATGTGTCGAGTTTATCTGATAAGAAGCGATGAGTCACTGTCCTCGTTCACATCTGCAAGACACTTGTTGCTGGTCGCTGCTCACATTTACTCTGCTGCTCCACCTCCAGAGCTGTTTGGGATGCAGGACTTCCCCGAGCCTAACAGGGCCTTGATCAGATAGCACATTAATAAACATCGACCCACACACATTTACAGACACACACACACGCACACACACACACACACGAGCAGGAGAGTCTCCAGCCTGAACATTTAAATAAGAGATGTGCATATGCAGAGTTTGGACGCGGTATAAACTTTGAAGAACTACTTCTGAATACAAATGGCTGAAGGCTCTGGTACACATTTACATGCACAGAATGAGAAAGCAGTTAGCGGGGGTTTAAATCAGCACTGTCGTGCATCAGTGAACTTGGGAAACAGGAGCACTTTGGCTCATTGGTTCACTGGTTGTCGCGCTCCATCCATTCCTCCGTCAGTCTGCTCATCTGTCTGTTTTCACTTTGACAGCTGTCTGTTCATCTGTCCGCTCGGCCGTTCGTCAGTTCTGAGATAAAGCTTCCCATTCTCAGCCGACAGACTGAACAGGCTTCGCTTCATTGCAGCACAACAACATTGTTACACCGCCACATGTGATGTCGCTGTTCTACAATTTATTCAACTTCTCACTAAACATGCATTTCTGTCTGCTGCCACACTGTTTAGCATAGTCACGTAGGTGAACTGTTTCGATGTTGTAATAAAGGAGACAAAGTTTTATAGCATCTTATTAACCTCTCCAGGTTTTGAAAAGTGCTTTACAATGTTTCTCTCTCACCCATTCACACATACCCACACATATTCATACAGTGCGTTTTCTAGTTTATGTTTTCACACTCTATATCAGCACCTTTGTGTGGCTGCAATGGTGGACGGTGCCACAATTTCATAATCCTAAAGCTGCCGGTTCAAGCCCAGGATGCCTCAGGAAGTGCATTCTGCAGAAAGCATTTGCCAAATCTTTCATGTGAGTTTGCAAGCTGTGATGACCCCCACACAGGGGAGCAACCAAAATAAATAATCAACATGTAGCACTTTTACAGCTCACACTGAGCATATCTCTTGTAAATGAGTCCTCGAGGCTCAATGGGATTTACCTGCAAAAATAAAGTTGAATGGATATCAAGGGCAGTAGGAGGTTCAGTGTCTTGCCCATGGACACTTCGGCATGCTGCGGGATCTGGGAATCAAACCCCTGACACGTAAGTTGAAGACATTTGTTGAGGTCTGAATGAATCTCAGCATTGTCCTGATGCTGCAGCTGGATAAACGACTTGTGTAGTAATGCACTGTTATTGTGTAGTTTACTTATTATAAGCATGCTCGTAAACCTTGCCCACAGCTCTTATTCATTCTGTCACAACATACAACAAGTGCATCTTGTTAGACAGTTTGTTTTTGCTTAAAAAGAATACTGAGCTAAAACAAAATTAAACAGGACAACAACACAATAATAAATATTGTCTCATCACAGTTTTAATACAGTAGTCCCTCGCTATTTTGCGGTTCGACTTTTGCAGACTCGCTTTATTGTGTTTTGTGCACGTCCAAAATATTGCACACATTATTTTTTTTACACACGATTGTGGACTGTACAGTAATATCACTGTAAAAATAATTTGTACAGGCGGCGCCATTTTGTAGTTTTCTTTCATTCAACCCCCAACTGTACAGTAATCGCCACTCAGACGGACTACATTTCCCTCAAATCAATGCTGCACTGTAACTGTAGTGCCTCCTGCCAGCCGCTGGTTTCTGCCAAACAGTATTTTTGCAAGGCAAAGTCATGACTGCTGAACCGGCCTTTCAAAAGTAAAATTTTAGTCATGTCACATGGAAAAGATTTTTTTTAAGTAAATTAATCTTTACGATTCAAAATAAATTGAGATCACAGATTCAAAAATAAACAAGATTCAAAGCCAATTCAATTAGGCAACAATCAAAGAAGCTCAAATAAATTTAATAAATAAATATAGTTCAAATAAATTCAAATAAGTAACATTCAATATAAATTATAAATCATGTGAGGACCTGTCTAAGAAACAGAGCATTGTTCTTAGTGATCCGGGCGCTGATTGGCTGTTACAGTACAAGACGTCTGTTCACCTGTGCTCTTTTTCAACTGGACATTAATCGTGTTATTGTTTCTAAACGTTCTGTGCGTTCAAAAGTTTCTGGCGGTGAACCAAAATGCCAGAAATGCTTTTTAAACGAAATGCTTAGTAACCCTAGTTTCTACAGGCCTGAACAAGTTTTTACCGTGGATGAAATGGGCCTTTTCTGGAAAAGGATGCCGTCTTGCACTTTTATTATGAAGGACGAATCCAAAGACACTGATTTCATCTCATCTTCATCACCTTCATCGTCATCAATGGACAGCTAATTCTTCATCTCCTTCTCTTCTTCATCTTTTCTGGTGAGTACTCATTTAGATTATTATTTTTTAAACGTTTAAGTATTTAAAAAATTGTTAGGAACATTGCAAGAGTGTGGAAAATGTTTAAAATGCCCAAATATATACCTGTATATAAATGCTTAAATAAACTACTACTTACAACTACTACAGTAAAGAGTAAAATAAACGACTACAGTACTTACTACTACTACTACTACTACTACTACTACTACTACTACTACTTGTGTACATAATTTCGTTCCATCTCATGTACCACATGAGATGGTAATGACAAAAAAGTTTACTTGAACTTGGACTTGTACTACTATCCCTATTTCTCTGTTTTTCACTTATCGCAGTGAGGGGCGTTGGGGGTGGAACCTTACACCCGCGATAAACGAGGGACCACTGTTGTCCAAAGTTTGGGATGAAAATCTGCAACTTGTGAGAAGTTGTGAGAGTAAAAAACAAACAGTAGGACAATCAGCCTGCTGTGTGGACTTCAGTAGAAATGGAAATCAACACAAAATAAACACATTTCCATACTATCCCATTGTTGTAGCTTTTTATTTGTCAGTAATGGACATTTTATATTTTATCCTTTGATAAATTTACTCTGTTTGTATTTAAAAATGTATGTTTTTCAGACTGCGGTGTTAATAACATATTTGTAGATAATTTCAAAGCAATAAAAATGTTACAAGTCAAGATAAAAAAAATAAACCGCAGCTGTTTTAAACCAAAATGTACAAATTATACTTTAAGATCCCAGCAGACATTTGTATATAATTCAATCAGAGGCAACTAGTTTAGTAAATTGAATAGTTTTGAAATTAATTTGTGTAATTGTGGTTGTTTGAAAGTGAAGGTAGTGCCATTCCTGACCAGAAGGGGGTGCAACAGCCCCATGTGACTCCTCCATGAGCCTCCTGCTCATATGCAGGACTTGTGTTTCTGTCTTTATGTCTATAACAGGACACTTATCAGTAATGATGGAGGCAGTATTCTGAGGATGCCCTGCTGGTGAACCTCGGCTGTTTGACTGACACCAGCAGCCCGTCCTGCATGCTGGGGTCTCGGGCGACTGCTCTCAACTTTTAAATTGCTGCCTTCCTCATCACTGCAACAAACAGACAGATATTTGTTAATGAATGCACATGCTTCAGTAACTCTAGCTTGCTCCGAGGCACGAGGAGAACATCCACTTCTTTTCAGTGGTCTCCTTTTGCACCGATTCATGGATAAGATGGAGGGGTCAGGTCAGAGGTCAAGGGCGGGGTCACAGGGTTTTAACCTGTTCTGCCCATGCAAAAGTTACCTGGACTTAATTGTTTGGATAAAAGCAACAAAATGCAAGAAAAAGGAAAAATAAAAATGTTACTTAACATTGTGTTGTTTCCTGACAGTGAGATGAAATTAATTTGAAGAGAATGACAGCTGGAGTAAAACACAAAGTCTGTCTCATCTTCATTGTTGCTGCAATAGATGTCAAAATGTAATGTGTGTTTTGAAGTTAAAGAAAGGATCCGTTTGTAACACATGACCATAGCTGATGATAAAAGTGTTGATACCATTATGGAAAGAGTGCCTCAAAGTTTAAAATCCCTTTGATTTTAGTCTTTACACTGAAGAAGCTTTGCTGGTTATCCATGATGTTTAGTGAGCAGAGCTGCATCAATCAGCACAAGTCTGGTGAACATTTATAAAAATTACACCACGTACCCTAAGATCTACTGACCTGAATTGTTTTAACATCGACTGGGTATGTTCATGAGATATAGTTTTATGTGCGTGCATTTATGTTCTCCAAACAATAAATTCTAATGACTTCTTGATTTCCATCCAAGTTAAAGTCGGGTCCTCTGGACGGTTTCTTTGCGTTGAAACATTTCGTCTTTCATCCGAAGGACTTCATGAAGGTCTCTCTTTCATCCTGAGCCTGGTTCTGCTGGAGGTTTCTTCCTGTTAAAGGGAGTTTTTCCTTTCCACTGTTGCCTTTGTGCTTGCTCGGGATGGGAGACTGTGATGAAGTGAAGATTCAACACTATCTGCTACTTTTTTTTCTTTCAACCTTTATTTAGACAGGTAAATCCCATTGAGCCTCGAGGACTCTTACGAGAGACCTGATTTCAACAAAGAATGATGACAACAATGGACAACAGCAACAACAATAAACAGTTATAAAAAGTCATACAATTTTATTTTATTTTTTTACTTCCTTAGATAGAGAACTTTTACTAATTAACTTTTTATGTATGTGAATGATTTTGTACGGTGCCCTGAGACAATCCCTGCTGTAACTTGGTGTCATATAAATAATCTGAATTGAACTGAATTGTGAAAAGTCCTGTAAACTAAATATGCTCTTTTTGTTATGAGCAGATCTCAGTTAAACTGGTGGAACAAATAAAGGTGTATGGTTCCCAATGCTGATAAAACATCTGTAATCAAGAGGTCCTGTCGTTTGTATTTTTGTGTGAGTCCATACAAAGAAAGCAATAGTTGAGAAGTTGACATCCCTGTATGACAAAACATGGTCTTCACTGCTAGAAGGAAAAAGAATGAAATTATGCAACTTTAAATAAATACAATGACGAAACCTTGGACAGAGTTAATTTGTTATGGGGACCATTTGTAGAATTTGTCTTCACAGCAGAGTTGTGTCTGCATTGATAAAATGCATGCAGTGGATATTAATCTGAGTCACAACAAATTTCCTGCAGCCAAAGGAAGTTCATACAGAACATTCCAACTTGAATTTCTTCTTCATTCATCCCAATAAAAATAGAACCAACAAAAGCCCAGTTGTACTTCCTTTGTTCCTTTTCTTTTTATTCTCCAGTATTCAGCAACACATCTGTGTTTGGAGGTGCACAAGGGAATCATTTATTTTTGCTCTTGTGTTCTGCTTTGGGACGGCAAC
This sequence comes from Nematolebias whitei, assembly GCF_014905685.2. Taxonomy (NCBI): domain Eukaryota; kingdom Metazoa; phylum Chordata; class Actinopteri; order Cyprinodontiformes; family Rivulidae; genus Nematolebias; species Nematolebias whitei. The sequence goes on from NC_056505.1 coordinate 34,846,901, forward strand.
CTTTCCAGTGGTCACTCAGCTTTGGAGACATGTACAGGAAAGGGCTTTGGCTGAGGATAAAACTACTCATAAAAGGCTACTGTGTTGGTGTTGACGGACACATCTAACCGTTGTGCCACCAGCAGTCTAACAGTCAAACAATGTTTTGTTTGGTTTTTGTCTCCAGTTTGAATGTCTCGTAATTTCCACGTGATTTTCCTGTGCCTGCACTGACCAAGTGTCCTGAACGAGCACAAAAGCTGAAAGCTTTTAAACTTTTGATCATCAGGCCAATATATTCATGTTTATTGTTAGATTGTTGGGCAAAAATATGCCAGTGGCTCATCAAAAATACGGTTTGTTATCAGCTCGTCTTATTTTGGGCACATTTGTATCAGTAACGCTGTTCAGAGGACCCATTAACTGGAAATGGTAAAACTTAAGTGGAAAAAAAGACAATACACCTCAATTTAAAGTGGTTTCATTTATGTAGTTTAAAATAAAGGAAAATCTCTGCGCTTTGCAGATGATGTTCATTCAATCTTTATTTACACAGGTTAGTCTCATTGAGCCACGAGAACTCATTTACAAGAGAGACCATTTACATGTGGTGCTGTTGGCGTCATCGTGCCGTGATCTTCAGCTCTCACTGGAGCGGTTCGCATCCGAGTTGAAGCGGATGGGTTGAGAATCAGCACCTCCAACTCTGAGGCCATGGTCCTCAACCAGAAAAAGGGTGGATTGCTCTCTTCAGGTCAGGGGTGAGGTTCTGCCTCAAGTGGAGGAGTTCAAGTTGCTGCTCCTAAACTGTAGAACAATCTGAGCTGCCTTTGCATGTCAGACAAGCTAACTCACTTCCTGTTTTTAAATCTTCTCTGAAGGCAATTTTTTTTTTCTTTTTGGCATTTTAACTCAGTTTGAAATGTTGGTTTTTACTGTTTTTGAGATATTTGTTTGATTGTTTTTACTGTTTGATGTTTTATGATTAGTTGACCTGGGAACACCTTGGAGTCCTCCCAGAAGAGCTGGAAGAGGTGGCTGTGGAAAGAGAGGTCTGGACCTCCCTGCTCAAGCTGCTGCTCCCAAGACCTGACTTTGGAAAAAGCTGAAGCTGATGGATGGATGGATGGATGGATGGATGGATGGATGGATGGATGGATGGAAAATAAAGGAAGTTTATATAATCTGATATTAGACATCTCCTTAATCTACTTCCACATTTTAACTCCCCACATTTTGTGACATTTAGTTTCTGTACTTGACTCAAGGGGTACCAATGCTCATTTATCCTCTGCTGAAAAATCTTACTGTCGATTTCAAATGTGAAACAGTTTTCACCTACAGTACTCAAGTTTCAAGCAAAGCCTTTAGTTCTGATTGCCTCACAACTTTTCTTCTTTGGCCACTGGCCTGAAAAGTCCTTTTCTTATACTGTGAAATATTCCAACACCAATGAAAGGAGTTCTGTTCTTGATCATTTATGTTCCTCATTAAAAAAATCCCTGGACCATCCCAGTTTACCACGCCAGCTTTGAGCTGAGCGTCTTTGAACTCGGCCATTTGTCTCCGACGTTATGTGCACTCGTCTACGGCCCACCTCGATCTAAGGATTTCATAAATGAGTTTTCTGATTTCTTGGCTGAAATCAAACCAAAATATAATCATGTTTTCATTATTGGGGACTTTAATTTGCACATGTGCTGTCAGGAGAAGCCCTTGGTTAAGGACTTTTTAGATTTAATGGACTCATTTAACCTAACTCAGCATGTAAACGGTCCCACCCAAGAGCACGGACATACACTGGACCTTGTTTTAACTCGTCATGTGACTGTTAGTAATCTTGAAATTGGTGATAATGTTTTTTCAGACCACATGCCAGTCCAGTTCAAGTTCACCCTCCCCCATCTAACTCCTAAGCCGTGCATTCCTGCACATAGAAGCCGGGCCATTAACCACTTCAATGACGCACGTTTCACAGATGTTTATAACTCTGAAATGATCCTTCAGCCTTGGTGTTTCTCACTACTACTGAGGAGCTGACATCCCAGTTTAACTCTGTCTGCTTAAAGACGCTGGATCATGTCGCTCCTGTTAAAACTAGAAAATCAAAACTCAGAGCAGAACTGTGGCTGAGTGACGTCACCAAGGCCGTTAGGCAGCAGTGCAGGAGGGCGGAGCGCAAATGGAGGAAAGACAGGCTGCAGGTCTTTTTTCAAATACTTAAAGAGAGTTGGCGCCGTTATCAGAAAGCAGTAAAGGCTGCTAAATCCAAATACTTTTCTGATATAATTACCTCAAACTCTCACAACCCACGTGTCCTCTTCTCCACCCTAAGCTCTGTTCTCCACCTCACTGAACCATCACCTCTGGAAGCCTCGACTGAGCTGTGCGAGAACTTCTTACATTTGTTTTTGGAAAAAATTGCGACCACCCGGGCTCTCATTTCCCCTCCAACTCATGACCCATCCATCCCACCTCAATCTGTAGCTCCATTTGACCATTTTGAACCCATCACTCTATCTTCTCTAGTGCAGGTCATGTGCAGCTTGAAATCTTCTGGTTCCCCCTTTGATGTGGTCCCCCCTCGACTACTAAAGGAGGTTTTTCCCACTCTAGGTCCGTCCATTCTTAATATAGTAAACAGTAGTTTATCCACTGGCGTGGTGCCAAAATCCTTTAAACATGCTGCTGTCCAGCCTCTCCTGAAAAAAAACAAACCTTGACCCCTCAGTTGTGTCCAACTTCCGTCAGTCTCCAAACTCCCATTTGTTTCTAAAATACTGGAGAAAACAGTTGAGTCCCAGTTGATATGCTTCCTGGAGGATCACGCCATCTTAGAGCAATTCAAATATGGCTTTAAACCTCTCCACAGCACTGAAACTGCCCTACTGAAGGTTTTTAATGACATCTTCAGATCCACAGATACCGGTGATTCTGTGCTGCTTGTCCTGTTGGACCTCACAGCCGCCTTTGACAACATCAATCATGAGATCCTCATTGCTAGGTTGGAGCAGTGGGTGGGCATCACAGGATCAGCCCTCAATTGGTTCAGATCCTACCTCACTGACAGATCCTTTTATGTCTCCATCAAGGATTTTAGTTTTGCAGCGACTGGGCTTAAATGGGGAGTTCCGCAGGGGTCCATCCTGGGTCCCCTCCAGGGTCCCCTCCTATTCTCTCTATACCTGCTGCCAATTGGTGCTATTTTCCGGAAACACAACATAACATTTAATTTCTAAGCCGACGACAAATTTACTTCCCCCTAAGACACAACGGTACATGCTCTATTCAACCTCTGTTCGACTGCCTGGCTGACATCAGGGACTGGATGGCTTTAAACTTCTTAAGTTTCAATGAAAATAAGTCTGAAATCATGTTGTTCTCTCCCAATGACTCGATCACAAACCACTGCATCGACCTCTCCGCTCTAACCCTGTCAGAAAAACAAAGAGTCACAAATCTGGGCGTGATACTGGACCCTTCCCTGAAACTTAACAATCATGTAAACATGATTGTTAAATCATGTTTCTTCCAACTGAGGCGGCTGTCTAAACTGAAGCCCATATTGTCCAAAAATAACCTGGAGACAGTAATACATGCATCCATTGCATCTAGGCTTGATTACTGCAATTCACTCCTGTTTGGTATCAGTCAAACCTCCATTGCACGACTACAACTGGTCCAGAATGCAGCAGCCCGATTTTTAACCAGTACAGGCAAAAGAGAGCACATTACTCTAGTTTTGGCCTCACTGCACTGGTTACCGGTTCACCTTCAAATCCAGTTCAAAATACTCATGTATGTCTACAAA
>NC_056505.1:34850790-34880318 GCF_014905685.2 Nematolebias whitei
TCTGATTTGCTACAACCGTATGTCCCACCACGTTCCCTGAGGTCAGCAGACCAGTTGCTCTTCACAGTTCCAGGAACTCGTCTTAAGTGCAGAGGTGACAGGGCCTTCTCTGTAGCAGGACCTAAACTTTGGAACGAGTTACCTCTGCTTGTCAGACTGGCTCCCTCCCTCTCGGTTTTCAAATCCCATTTAAAAACGCACTACTATTCAATAGCTTTCAACCCCAGAGGATCTGTGTTTTGAACCTGTACACTCCACACTGGTTTGTCGTCATATTTATTATCTGCATTGACTGTATGTCTATATTTTTGATTTGCTTCATTTTGTATATTGCTTCGTGTGTTGTCTGTTGTTCTGTCTGTACAGCACTTTGATTGGCCTTGTAGCTGTTTTAAGTGCTCTATAAATAAAATGGTGTGGTATGGTTCTGTCCTCACAATGACCTGGGACTTGCTTATTCTCACACATACAGATATGAATATCCCCTAAAATGTATATATTTTTAAGAGTTTACTTAAAAAAAAAACATAGGGGGAGTGGTGGCGCAGAGGTTAGATAAGCCTTTGATTGGAAAGTCACTGGTTTGATTTCCTCTGACTATAACATCAAAATGTGGGTGGGAAATGTGAAACACCCACACCTGCGTCCACTCTAGGATCAGAGGTTTTCAGAAACAAGGACAAAGCTTATCTAAAAAGGTTAAGTCTGGTCATCTGACAATCAAAAGAACAAAGCTTATTTTGTGTATGCCCATTATTTATTTAGGTCCTTCAAAACACAACAACAACAAAAACAACAACAAAAACAACAACAATAAAGCTATTTTACACTTTATCTGAGTCAGTCTTGCTTTAGTCTGAATCTATTGTTGTTATGTGCTGAAATATGTAAAAACTCATTTATTAACTCATTATAAACAAAATCAAAAATTAAAAACAAGCTCCAGTTATTTGAAAAACATTGTTAGTCAATCTGAACATTCATTCAACTTTTATTTAGACAGGTTAATCCCACTGAGCCCCGAGGACTCATTTACAAGAGAGACCTGTTTTCGACAAAAAATGATGACAACAATGGACAACAACGACAACAATAGACAAATATAAAAAGGCATAGATTTTCAGGTCTTTTTGTAAAATATTCCAGGAAACAGGAGCGAAATAGGAGAAGGCCCTTTTGCCTAGTTCAGTCCGCACTGAGGGAACACTGCAGGTAATAATGTCCTGAGAGCGCACGCTGTAGCTGCACTCACACAGCGACATGTAGGAGGAGATGTATGAAGGCAGCAGACCAAGGAGTGATTTAAAGATGAAAATGTACCAGTGAGAGAGTCTGTGTGAAGTTAATGATGTATGATATACATATAATATCATATCATATATCAATATATGTATAATATCAATATATAATATCAATATCATATGATATAATATCAATATCATATAATATAATATCAATATAACATAATATAATATCAATATCATATAATATAATTTCAATATCATATAATATAATATCAATATCATATACATATGATATAACATATGATTTCTTTATCATTTAAGATGTTAAAACAACAAGACTGGCTTAGTGCAGGCAAAACACAACATACTTTATCAATATTCTATTCTATTAAAAAAAAACTAATATTCATCTATTAAACTATAAAAATGTTTTTGAAGTTAGAAGTCCTGCTCCTAACAAAGCTCTCCTGTAGATGGATTACATCAAAGGCTGATAAATCTTAATTAAAGTCCAGGATCACTTTGGTTTTCTCTGGCCTCTCTCAATCTCAGCCTCCTGGCAGAGCTGATTTGTCTTGGAGGTTAGCAGAGGTTGTTGTGGTCTGAAGGAGGGAAGTTAGCCAGTTTGTCTTTGGTGCAGAGGGAAGGTGAGCCAGCACTCCGAGGAGGCAGACTCATCCATCCAGGTGGCTGCTGACAGGGCCTGATAAGCATCTTACCCTGGGCAAAAATAACACAGCGTCCCATTGAGACCTCATAATTACACAGGCCCACTGCCATATGGGGTCTGATGTATGGCCTCAGATAGCCATCTCACACCGACCGAGCCACTGTGCACTCACACACATGCACACACTCTAACACTTGCACTTAACACACTGGTTGAATGATTACACTCATGTAACCTGTGAGATGGTGTATCACTGTTATATAGACCTGGAGAATGACTCTGCACTAACTTTAGCAGTGAGAATGATTTGTGATGCTTTGGTTCACTGAGGATGTCCAACAAGTGGCAAGAGAAGAAAAAAGTTTAAAAAAATGTGAAAATGCGAGGCCATAGGTGTACGAGTATCTTTCAACAAGATAAGAAATATCCCTGACACCTTAAGAAATGCTGCGTCTCTATCTTGTCCTGTCACACATCGTGCTTCTCACTGATGCTTTACTCTCAACAGCTTGTTTCAAGGTTTGTTCAAACAATTAGTCCAAGTATCTGCATTTAGTTGGTGGCAAAACATTTGTCGACCCCTCATCCCCCCCCCCCCCCACCCTGCCCAGAGCTTTTTGTCCCACCACTAAATCTTTGGCATTTGCCTCATTAGCTTCAAAATAAAATCATTTTTAATCACTGACTTCTCATTAACGGTGGAAGTAAAACATGCTGTTTCATCAGATTCAGATAATAATGTCATCACTGTATGTTTCCATACAATGGTGAAATTAGTCTCTGCATTTAACCCATCCACCACCAGGTGGTGCAGTGGACAGCTATTGAAGGCAACCGGGTGGCATTTTGGGGATGAGGTGTGCTGCCCAGAGACACCACGAGGTGTGTAGAGACCGGGGATCGAACCTGGGACTTTCAGGTGCCGGGCCGGCTGCCCTGCCTCTACACCATCTCAGCTCCCATTAAAAAAAAGATCACTCCACAGATGGAGATGACTGTTCAGTTAATCACATTTTTATGATAAAAAATTAATAATAATTAATTTTAATATAAGTAATGTGTGTAAATAGTTTGGAAACAATCCAACACACAAAAAAAAAAGTATTCTGGGACCTGATATGTTTGTTTGAACAGGTGTACTACCCCACAGCTGTTTGTGGGACTGTTTCATTTTCCTTGTTACGTATAAACCCCCAACAGTTTGAATGTTTATTATTTTTATTTCAATAATTGTAATAAATGATAATTAATTCTTCTATTCAACAAGATATAATGAAATGTATATTTTTTATAATCATTTATGGACCAAAGATTTGGAAAAAAAGCCAAAATGGAGACAGAGGACAAACTGTCAACAGAGAAGATGACGAGGTAAAGACTGAGGACGAGTGGACGTACCTGGAGGATTTTTTCATGTACAAAGGGTGAAAAGGAGACAACGTCCAGATGCAAACTTTGTTTGATCTCTACAGTGATAGCAGCTACAAGACTTCAGCATCTAAACTCAAAAAACATATTGTGGTATACAAGGTTTTACAGATACCTGTATGATATTGCTTTTTTATTGGGTTATTAGTTTGGCAAAGTATGCAAAGATCTTAGATATTGTCACTGCCATCGGTTTGCCTGGTACTAAAATAAGACAGAGCTTCTGAGCTTTGAGAAACGTACTTTAAATGTAGCTGTTATACACAGTAAATCAAACTGAATGACTTTGATTGACAACACAATAAAACATCAATTGGTTAAAAAGTAATTAACACTGAGTAGTTTTTGAGCAGAGTACTTTATACTTTTACTTAAGTCTTTTTACAACACCAGTACTTTTACTTGCAATTGAGTACAATTTAAGCAGTGTAACAGTACTTGTACTTGAGTACAAATGTTCAGTACTCTTTCCACCTCTGGAATGCACCCTCCAGGTTTAGTGGTATGCACTCAGAACATCACGGCACAGGTGTCCTCTCTGCACAATCTAAATATGAAAGTGTTACAACGGTCTTAAATTCAGTGTAGAGACCTGCGACCAGTGTGGCTACACTTTAGAACAGGGCTATTCAACTGGCGGCCTGAGGGACATTTCCGGCACACAGGTAACTTCAATCTGGTCCGCTTCATTAAAAAACATAAAAACTGTATTTTTTTTTATTTGGTTCTGGGTTTGGGTTCTGTTTATTGCATATATGATTCAATTCAATAGAATAAACAAAATTAAAAGGTAACAGATCATTGTAGTACTTGGTTTATTTACATAATGACTGGATGTCAGGCCCCTGAACTGTTGGCTTTATTAGCCCTGCTTTAGAATATTAAGAATAGATTTAAACATGTTTACTGTAGTATTATATAAACATTTGTTTTTAATAATAGGAATAAAAATGTATCTGCAATTTGATCGGATGAAAGAAGAAATGTTCCTCCCTTAAAAAAAAAACTGGTCCAAATAAAATTATTTAACCTTTTTTGTTATCTACATGGATGAGCTTACAAACTTTTTTATCTGAAATGTTTTTTTGGGCGGGGTTGTTGTTTTTTTCTGAATGTAAAATTAAAACAATTGGATTTTACAGTTTGGAATATTTTATTTATAGCTTCAACAATGTCTAACACTCTTCACTGAATCACTCTTCTCCAACTGTAAATGTGGCAGAGCAGCATGTTACTGAACATCCTGGCTTTTTTCAGAGCTGCAAGTCTCTGAGGAGACAGGACACCGTTGACTCTAAATCTATTTTGCAAATTGTGCTGAGCATTGAGAATCAGTTGCTTTTTGCCCTGGCAATTATTGACATAAATCTGGGAGGTTTTACTCCTAAATGCAAGAATAATGAACCACTTATCTGTGGGCACACTGCATGGACGTAAAGAGACACCGTCACTCTGTGAGGGCTTTGTGAATTTGATGCATTTACAAATCTAAGACTAAAACCACAGAAGGTGTGCAAATGCTTTTTGAGTTTGGGCCTTGGTGTAGTTTTAACCAGGTAACAGCTCTACCAGCGTTTATATTTAGGTAACGATTATCAGTCTTTGCCTAACAGCACACCACTATACAAAAAAAAAAATGTAAGAAAAAAAAATTCAATTGTTTCACTTATTTTTTTTATGTGTGTGCATGAGTTCCTAAGATGTTGTTGGAGAAAAATATTCTCGCTTTTCTCATTGAAAAGGAGCCGCACTGGACAGCAGGAGAAGGTTTTCAACTGGTATTTTACTTGTAAGGACAGATTTTCAGGACATGTTACACAGAGGACCAGTCACAAGAATATGCCACGAGCCGTGGGTGAAGCTTGTTTTTATACTTTTATCAGTTCAGCTCAGACTCAGACGTGTCCATGAAGCAACAGCTGCATGCAGCATCCTCACCCAGCTCTCTCTGTTAACCCAAACATATGATTCATGGGCAGACAAGATGCTCAGCCATAGCCATAGAGGGCAGCTGTGGCTGAGTGGTTAGAGCAGTCGCCCTCCAATGGGAGGGTTGGTGGTTCAATTCTACCAGCAGTCACATGTTGAAGTGTCCCTGGGCAAGACACCGAACCCCTCATTGCCTCCGATGTGTGATTCATTGGCGTATGAATGTGATCTAAATCTCTGATTAGTCTTTGTAAATATATAGTAGAGCGCTGTATGAATGTGTGTGGAGGTAAATGAGGCACAGATTGTCTTGTAAAGCACTTTGAGGATCTTGATGAGACAGAAAGGTACTGTATAAATATAGTCCATTTACCATAGTAGATAAAAACATCCATGAAATTTGACTAAAAATTCCCAAACAGATGTGAACATTTCTATTACAACTGCCTATAGTCCCCACTTCAAAATACAGAGCCACAACTTCTACATATTTGTGTTTCTTTTAACCACTCATGCATGTACTCGGACATTTAGCTAAAGAACGATTTCTGTCTTTATCTGGAAACTGACTACTACAACGGAAAAACTTCAAAACAAAACTAAAAAGAAGTTTTCAAAGGTTTTTGTTGTTTTGAAAATACTTTTACAACAGGAAAGAAAAAAAATACTTTCAGCCCATTTTCACGTTCTGCTACAATGAACTTCAAACTGGTCAGCTTCCTGGAGACCAGCAGCTGTGAAAGCAAAGTGACACCCTCTGGACTTCTTATGTCAGGTGGCCCAGTAAGCAGTGACATAACAACACCAGTATGAGCTGATTAAGAGCCCCCTCACCTCCCCCTGCTGAACTTTACATAATCCATTGAGTGTAAAATACAAGGTGGAGTTATTGTGTGAACTTGCAGGTGATCCTTTCTTTTCCAAAGTTCCTATCCTTCATTTGATGAGCTGTCATGTTAACAGTGACAACCAGTATGAACCATTGTGTGTTCACTGGGACTCACAACATTTGATAGGGCCACCTGGGGGTGAAGTCACAGTTCACAACATGTCTGGTATTGTGGAGTGATCCCCTGAGCGAAGGCACCTGGGATTTATGATGAGGTTCTGCATCACAGAGATGGTCATTTTTAGATGTTGGCTATATTGATTACTGCTGACTGGAGTGTGCACACACACACATACACACACACACAAACCAGTGCAAAGGTTTTAAGATAAGCAAGTCTAAGCAGTATGGAGTTTGAAGAAACCTCTGTGTGTAAACTGAAACAGAAAACAACTGCACCAACTATCAGTGTACCATTTATTTTTGTGCTGCCTTTCTATTCAATCCAGCTTTATTAATTATGCACTTTTTAACTGCATTTTTACTGTAGTTTATTGTTGACATTGTTTGCTGTTATTGTTGTCTGTACTTTAAATGTTCTGTCTGGAACAGGTCCCTCTTGTAAATGAGTCCCCATGGTTCAATGAGGCTAGCCTGTATAAATAAAAGTTGAATGAATATCAACCACAAAGGACCAAAGGGTTGTATAGATCAATACATGACACAACAGCAGTCATAAGTTACAATAACACAGAAGTAAGACAGAACTGGCAGCCGATATGGTGTAGAGACAGGGCAGCCGATCTAGGACCCGAAAGTCCCCGGTTCGATCCCTAGTAATTTTACACCTTGTGGTGTCTCTGAGCAGCACAGCTCATCCCCAATTGCTCCTTGGGCACCTTCTATAGCTGCCTACTGCTCCACCTGAGTGTATCCCAGGTGCAATGAGTTAAATGCAGAGAGCCAATTTCACCATTGTATGGGAACATACAATGATGACAACACATTATTATTATTTAAAAATAAGGCATTACAATATAACAAATAAATACAACTGCAATAAAAACAAACTGAAAATTCTACATCCCACACAGTGTCAAAGAGAAGTTTTTTAAAAGAGATCTTAAAACAGATGGGGTCTAATGTATAAAAGTCATTCCGTTTTAGGTTAGTTGTCCTCTAAATGCTGTCAGCCTGTCTTATCTGGACCAACTGATCACTTGATACATTTCAGTAAGATAATATTATGTTGCTTGTTTGTTTTATACTTGTATAAATTATCTTACATTTATGATTATTCCTGTCTGGTCTGCAGTCTTGTCTATGTCATGTGTGGCTCTATATATATGACGGTGCTGCTGCCTGTTCTTGGCCAGGTCACCCTTGTGAAAGAGGTCTTGATCTCAGTGGGATTTTATCTGGTTAAATAAAGGTTTAATAAATAATTTAAAAAAATATATGTTGGTAACAAAGTAACTGTGGACATGTGCAAAAGAGACTGCTGTGTCATTGTTTTTTTAAAGCTTGTTATATTTCAGGTCCATAAAGAGATGCCAAAAGGAACAATGGTAGCTCAGTGGTTGGTGCTGTGGTCTTGTAATCCTGAGGCTGCAGGTTCAAGCCCAACAATAAAGATGACAATAGCATTTATTTTAAGAAAATTAACTTTTTTCTGATGGAAGGTGGGATGTACAAATGCAGCAGAAAACCTATTTTTATTTTATTTTTGATGTGTTGACAATTGCTAATGCTTGGCAAATAAGCATAAGGAACCAGCTCTGCAACATTCATATTTCCATATATTAATATTGTGTAAAAACACCTGTTTTGTCTTTATGCAGAGAATTACAGTCTGACTGCATGCAGTAAACTTTTGGTTAGCCTGGGGTGAGCAGTCGGGCTGTGAGGGAACACGCAGCCACAGAGATGAGCTTCATTAATCGCAGCCTCCCTGACAGCACCATTGTAACCTCATAAATAGTCCAGGCCCATAGCTGATACTCCACAGTGACGGGTGGAGAGATGGAACAGAGATGTACAATACAGGGCTTGTACTGAGGTGAAATCAATCTGCATGACGGTGGAGGCACACACACACAAACGTGATATCACACGAGTTTTCCTGAAAAACATAACGCCTTGCCGTTTGCCACCCACAGCTAATGTGAAAGGAAGAGCGGGTGACATTACAGTGTTGAACATGAACTTACAGGTTTGGTTTCTAGAAACGCTCCTCAAGGATATGTGAAACAGTTATACCTGTCAATTAAATACTTGGGGGGGGGGGGGGGGTACTTCTTGCAAAATGAGCTAAAGTATGTTGTTTTGTGTGAAACTTGATAAAGTCGAGTTTTTCCCACATTTTAATACTATAATTGTGTTTGGGTTCACTGACTAATGGGGAAATTACTGCAGATTTCCGTCTCAGAATATGTTACGCCTCGGTGATGTGTGGACATTGAAGCAGCTTGCGGCGCTGCAGACTGATAACTGGCATCTTCTAAACCAGCACAGGTGCTCCAGAAACACACGGGGAAGGAAATCTGTCATCATGGTCCTGATGGGACAAATTTGTTTCCCATATGTTCTCTGTGGGGTTTAAACATGTCTTAACTAAAACGTTTTTAGCGCTGCCTTTATGTTCGCTACCAGTAATTTCACTCTTCATTTCTTAGACAGATCCACAGCAGCTGAACCAAAAACATGGTCATAACTTGATTGTAGTTTTTTTTTTTTTTTCTAGCAAAACAAGAATATATGCATATATTTGTTCAGTGCATGTCATTTTTGCTAAGCAAATATAATTTTTGGACCCAGGGTTTGAATTCCTGAGGACACAAAGGATTCAAGGACATAGAAGTAAAATGTTTTTATTTACAAGTGCAAGAACTCCTGGTGGAGGAGCAATCTGTGGAGGATAGAATATAGCGAGTATCTGACGATTATTAAACTTACAATGAAGCCAGACAGAAGGGTAGGCTCTTACTATCAATGTGTGTCTCTTAGGTGCTGAGGGAGAGGCGGGAAGACTCGGAGGACCAGGCGAGTAAACTAGCTATGAGAACCAGGAGTAGTATTCAATTCAATTCAGTTTATTTATATAGCGCCAAATCACAACAAAGTTGTCTCAGGGCACTTTACAGAAACATTCACAAACATAAAACCCAATTAGTAAAGTTTTCTATCTAAGGAATCCAGCAGACAAGTTGAATCTTGGCTTCGTTGCAGTCTCCCATCCTGAGCAAGCACAGTGGCAACAGTGGAAAGGAAAAACCTCCAGCAGAACCAGGCTCAGGACAAGCAGCCATCTGCTTTGACCGGCTGGTTGAGAGGACAGGAAGGAGAGACAGACAAACACAGAATGATAGGTCCAGGTGTATCTGAAAGGCAAAAAAACACATGTTAAGGATAGAAAAAATAATTACAAATACAAAACAGGTTGAGCAGAGTAAGTAAAGACAGTAGCAGAGTGAAAAGTGTGGTCAGTTTGTCCTCCAGCAGTCTAAGCCTATAGCAGCAGAACTAAGGGACAGCTCAGGAAACCCAAGCCGACCCTAACTATAGGATTTATCAAAAAGGAAAGTCTTAAGCCGAATTTTAAAACTGGATCATGTGTCAGCCTCACGGACAGAGACTGGAAGTTGGTTCCACAAGAGAGGAGCCTGATAACTGAAAGATCTTCCTCCCATTCTGTTTTTGTAAATTCTAGGAACCACAAGTAAACCTGCAGTCTGAGAGCGAAGTGCTCTGTTAGGAATATATAGAACAATAAGATCTGTAATATAAGATGGAGCCAGGTTGTTGACAGTAGGGATGCACCGATCCACTTTTTTTTTTAACTTCCGATCCGATCCCGATACCTAAATCTAAATATCGTCCGATACCGATCCAGTTCCAATATCATCTTCATCATCATTGATTTTATATGAGGCCGTAATAATCTCCTCTCAAGTACACTTTGTACAAATATATACATTCATGTCCAAAATGGCAACTTGAGGTAAGTTCTATTAATGTTGACTAAGTTTTGAAGTTAGAATTAAATTCTGCTAACACAAAACATGTTTCTTTTTATTCCTAGCTTTAAAGTGGATATTAAAGTGATTAATTTAAGTGATTGTTTAATGTTATTTTATATGTATTTATTAAAATAAGGGGCAGATATAAGATTTTTCTTCTTTCTGCAGTCTTTTCATACAATGTTTTCTTTTTGATTAATTTGTTTTGTTTCTTTTAAATGAATGAATAAATGAATTAAATAAAATAAAATGTTAAATGGCTTCAAACACCTGCTAAGTTCATGGCATAAACCAACAGACATGTTCCTGTTTTTAGTATTTTACATCACTTTATAATGTTGCTGTTTGTGTTTCGTTTTAATATATATATATATATATATATATATATATATGCAAATATATATATATTTTTTTGTAATTTTCAAATCATATATTTTTTTATGATTGTCTACTGTTGTACTGATAAATATCTCCTGGAGGGTAAACTATATATTGACTGCAAGTATCAAGCTGTGAAATCCTTTATTTTCTACAACTGATAGCAGTTGGTCATTAATTATGATGAAGTTTAGCAACTTCTCAATAAACATTCGAGCTCCATGGTTTCAGCGATGTCTTCTTCTTGTTCAATCCGAAGCAAGCAGCCTGATTTCAGTCAGCCACGCTCAGTCTGTCCCTCCTCAGAGACGGGCAGACTGAGCGGGGCAGATTGGACGCGGCTGACCGGGGTCGAGTTGCCTGTTACGGGTTGAGCAAGAGCAGCACCCCACTGAAGCCACAGAGCGTGAATGTCCAATGTAAAACTAACTTTACCACAGTTTGATGTGGTGCTATGGTTCTGCAGACATTGCACGTTGCTGTCTTGTTTTGTGGTGTTTCTAGTGTAAAATACTTCCACACAGCGGACATGTTTCAATGAAAAGTTTGTTAGCTGTTAGCCACAGAGCTGCTACCTCAGTCCTCACATTGTAGCTGGCTGCAAACTATGAAATGGATTTCCTGAATGTGAGGCGGGTCTTATTACTCTGGGCTCGTGAGACACGCCTCCATTCAAGAAATCCATCCCATAGTTTGAAGCCAACATGCATCATGGATCGGAAATCTCTGCAAGTTGGATCGGAAAATGGATAGGTCACATTGTCACCGATACCCGATCCAGAAGTTTTTCCCAATGTCGGTACCGATATTGATATCGGACAGATGCATCTCTAGTTGAGAGCTTTGTAGGTTAGAAGTAGGATTTTTAATTCTATTCTGGATTTGACAGGGAGCCAATGGAGAGAGACTAAAACTGGAGAGATAAGATCTCTCCCACTAACTCCAGTTAAGACTCTGGCAGCAGCATTTTGGATCAAATGAAGACGTTTTAAAGAAGTATTTTGACATCCAGATAATAAACCATTGCAATAGTCCAGTCTAGACGTGTGTAGTGAACTAGGCCTGAAGGTCAAAACCTTGACCTAAGGACCATATGGGACAGAACTTGTCATTTCATTGATTTGCATCCAGAAATACAGGTTGACCCATCCTGAGACTTTCTTTTCTGTTATTAATCAAGTAAAAGAAGACTATTCTCTATTATCATTACTATTTTACAAATGTTTGATAATCAAATTGTGTTAGTTCAAACAATGTTTGAATGTTGAAGTGAACTAATCATTTAAATCAACTGTGAAACAGTAATAACGATTTTTAATCCTCATTCAAAGAAGAAATCAGGTTAATGATGCATTGTCTGATTTTCTGTCTTCAATGAGCGAAGTTGTAAGTGTGTCGAAGTTCAAGTTTCGGTCAACTGAAAGTTTACTGAAAAGAAATGTCATGTTTAACTTTTACAGCAAGATACTGGAGAATTGGCTCCACGAAGTCTGAAGTTCTTCATAATAGCTTTTTGTCTGTTCTTAAACAATCTTAATCTTTTCCTTGACTTTTCATAACACCTTACATCACAAAACACACCTCTGTTTTGGTCCATCGACCAATCAGAAACTCTCAAATGAACCGGAAGTGAGCTTTCTTTAAATGTTGGCACTTCCTAGTTCAACCTGCTCAGTCTTGCAGTAAGCTCAGTCTTGCAGTAAGCTCAGTCTTGCAGTAAGCTCAGTCTTGCAGTAAGCTCAGTCTTGAAGATGGAGTAGCAGTTCTGAAACTCAGCAGTTCCAGAGTTCATGAAGGCTGGAATTCAGGATGCTGCTGAAAGAGAATCAAGCTGAACCAGAGACGATTTGGGAATTATGAAAGTCTGTCCTGGATGACCTCACGACTCCAGAGGTTTTAGCTATTCTCACGGAGACGCTGAAAGAGTTGAAAGGAGAGCTCTACACCAACGCTGAAACTATCATCTGCAAAGGTAAAAGAGTCGATCTCAACTAAGCGTACCGTTGGGCCAAGCTGGAAAAGAAGGAGCGTGTCGGTTCTGGTTAAAACAGACAAATTCCCTCACACATCTCTCTGTAGATAAACCTCATCTTTCCATCTTTAAAATTCTTCTATCCTGCTAAAATCATTACAGATATTTTTAGAAATGTCTGAAGCAAAGTTTCACCACCGCCGTGTGGTACACGTCTGTTCTTCTGGAAGTGAGAACAATCGCCGCATTGTTCACTCCTGTAAACTGATTAATAAGCTGTCGTTATTCTCAATTCTTGCCAATTAATGTAAATGTGTGATGTGTTAAACTTGATTCTGTTAATAAATGACCCACTGTCATGGTGAGTCAAAGATAATTAACGTCTCACGTCCACATTTTATTAGATTCAATGCACGTACATTATACAGTCCAGAAAAATGAAAGAATCCGTTTAATTGATGAATATATATCAGCATATGTTCGACTACACATGACAAATGCATGGACCAGTTTTTCTGCATCATTTTTAGATGAGATGTTTCTAATTTTAGTGATATTACGCAGGTGGAAGAAGGCAGTTCTAGTAACGTTTTTAATGTGGGGGATAAAGACATGTCCTGATCAAAAATAACACCAAGATTTTAACATTAGAGCTGGAGGACAGATTAATGCCATCTAAGGAGGGAGAAAGACTGAAAAAGTAATTCCTAAGGTGCTCAGGTCCAAAAACCAAAACCTCAGTCTTGTCTGTGTTCAAAAGGAGAAAATTTAGGGTCATCAAGGTTTTTATGTCTCAAAACAATAATTTTTTTTTATTGAACCAGGCAAATCCTTTTGAGTTCACAGATCTCTTTTTCAAGAGTGGCCTGAAGGCAGCCCAACATGCATGTTTTTGGACTGTTGGAGGAAACTGGAGTACCCAGAGAAAACTGACCAAACACAAGGAGAAGATGCAAGCTCTACAGAAAGACCTCAGGTCTAAACTGGGTGTTAAACCAATGACCTACATGCTGTGAAGCAACACTGCTAACCGCTAATCCATTGTGCTGCCGATAAAATCAATAACTCGGTCAAATTTATAGATATTGTGCTAAAAGTTTGTGTGGTGGTACCTGATAGCACATACTCTGAGCTCTATACGTTTAACATCTTTGTAAAAAAAACTTTCCTGTTAAATGTTAGAGTCAACTCTGTCTGTCTATTAGTAAAATATCTCATGAAACTCTGGACAGATTTTGTTGAAACTCAGAAAGAAATTATTAAGTGTATAGCTAAAACTAACTTTTGGAGTCAGTTCAAGATGGCTGCTACAGCTAATCATAATTGGCATTAGCCAACAGAAAACACTGATGTAATTCACTCAATTTTCTACATATTTTATGAATTTGGTGAAGAAAGATTTGAAAGTCACTCTAAATGCATTTCCTGAATGCTAACAAATCTTATGAGACCTTGGGATATCTCATCAGATCTTGCAGAACATCATTTAGAAGGTTCAACCAAATTCTCGGTTCCTTTTCAGTCACGTATAATTTCCAAGTAAAATTCTGGCAGGAAAGACAGCAAACACTTGGAATTTCTTTAAGTAATGTTAGGCCTTTCATTTGGTTGTGTTTTAGGGAACACCATATTGTCAGATTGTTTGCATTGACATAAAATTCTCACCTTCAGAAATATAATTACATATCGGAATGATGCCCATCATAAACAAAAAGTTTCCCACCTCATTTTCCAGATTCTGCTGTAATATGTAGTAGTCACATGACGAAGTGTCCCTGGGCAAGACACTGAACCCCTCGTTGCCTCCGATGTGTCCCATCAGTGTATGAATGTTATGAAGCACTGATTATTCTTGTAGAGATATTAGATTAGTAGAGTGCTGTATGAATGGGTAAAGGAGGGCACAAATTGTAGTGTAAAGAGCTTTGAGTGTCTTGATAAGATAGAAAGGTGCTATATAAAAACAGTCCATCCATTTTATATCTTACCTGTACAGTAATTATGATTGATAAATCAGCTGTTGCTTTTCCTTTGCTGCCCTGCAGTTAGCTATTTCTGTAGCAGGGTTAGCTTTCCTGAATCCCCAACTCTCTTTCATGTGATCTTTGCTAAATGTCTGTGGGAAGCAGGCAAAGTTCATGGGGTGTTTTTAATCACAGAAGTCACAGCTCCGCACAGAGAAGGCCCAGCTGTGATGGAGGACCAAGCTGCTCGAAGAGAAGCAGAACAGAAAAAGGTAACTGGGCCATGACAGGTCTTTGGCCCTGAACAACTCCTATAATGCACCCACCCTTATCCAAGAGCAATGTGTCAGGAGCTGTTGATGAACTTGTTTTCCAGACAGCCATGTTACCTTGGACTGTGGTTTCAAGTGAGGGAATGCACCCACTGGGACCTGAAACTAAACCACCTGCTCCACTCACCCACTCCTCTCCCAGTCTCCCAGCCTTCTCCATTTACCAAACATCATTTCTAGGAACACTCAGCCACCGCTATTTGCCATTTGGCACGGAAGGGGTGTGTTCGACAATGAACGGCCGTATATGTGCTTGTGTCTCAGATGTGTGTTTGTATGAGCATGTGCGGCTGTCCATCTGTCCTATCAGGGTTATATATGTGTATAAATGCGTGTGAGAGCATGTTATGAGGGGTGAAGATACAAGCAGCTGAGGTCTAATGAGCTATAATGAGTTCTAATAGTGGAAAACTCATCTAGATGCCATGACCTTGGCATTAAGACTGATCCACACAACCATAACACATCTAAAAACAGCCTGGGAAACAAGCTGAAGCATGTTGCCCTCTCACATGTGATAAGTCAATGTCCATATTTCATGGGAAGTGTTGAATTACTTCAGAGTTAGCAGTGATTACAGATTTGTTGTAAATCCACAAATTGGACTTAAGAGGTTTGATTTGATGAGAATACCATTTCAATGGGAGCATTTATGAGAATAACAGAGACAGAGAACATGTTACTAATGTTACTGTCAACACTTGAGAAGGTGTCTGGCTAGTAATATTCCAAATGCTCTTTGGTGGAGCTCTTAGCTGAAGCTTCTTACATTACATAGTTAGTGTGGGTGGCCACTGTTAGAAATGATCTCTCAGTAAATTACTGTGATTACTGGCTCCATATACTCAATGTCACACTATCAAAAAAAACTTCAGTGAATGTTCATATATTTGTTATGAGATATTTGGTGGACCAAAAGCAGAGGAGGAAATAGTATTGATAATTTGCAGTTAAACATAGACAATTTGTCAAATTTATTTAGTTCCATTTATTGGAATTACCTCCGTATTTCCACTGGTAAATAACTTGTTAAAATGTGAAGTTGAGACATTTTTGTCTAAAGACCTTTTAGCACATATTTTAACAATTATTTTCTTATTTGGTTATGCTGGTTTAAATCATATGTGTCAAACTCAAGGCCCAGGGGCCAAATGTGGCCCTCGTTGACATCTTATCTGGCCCCCAAGATCATATGTAAAATACTTCTATCTCTTGAATTATTTCAGTAATCGTTGATTATGATGTTGAAAGCACAACAAAGAACATCAAATGAGACCAACCAAACTCTTGTTGAGGAACATGTGACCAAGAAAAGATTTTGGGCATCATATTTGAGTTAATGTAGTTTCTGAAATTGGCCCTTAGTTTGAAAAAGGTTTTAATTTTGGCCCCCTTTTGCAATTGAGTCTAACTTCCCTGGTTTAAATGAATTCAACTATGACATCAAATTATAGGCAATAAGGACTCACAAACAAATGAAAAGCATCATGTAAAACAAGAATCTTATTTATTGCAGAATAGCAAAGAAGGATATGAAGGGGAGTGGTGGCGCAGAGGTTAGAGAAAGTGGGCCTGTGATCGGAAGATCGCCGGTTCAAGCCCCGGTACAGACAACATCAAAAATGTGGGTGGGGTAGGTGAGGCACCTACACCTGCCTCCACCCTCATTCGTCCCAGTCAGGTCCCTTGAGCAAGGCACTTAACCCCAACCATCTGCTCCTCCGGGTGTCCTAGATAGCAGCTCTCTGCTCCACACAGAGGGCTGTGGTAGCTCGGTGTCTGTGGTTGTGCCAGGAAGGGCATACGGCGTAAAAATAACTGCCAAGTCTTTGTGCGACTCAGTTCGCTGTGGCGACCCCTGAAGAAGGGAGCAGCCGAAAGAAGAAAAAACAAAAAAAGCAAAGAAGTGTATGAGAGCAGAAATGACTGAAGACTGGCAGTTAATGCAAAGAAGCTGCGGTAAATGAATGAATGAAAGTGGTGAGAGTGGTGAAGGCTGCACAGAAGTCTGTTGAAGTCAGCCTCCCCACTATAAGAGACATCTACACCTCCAGATGCAAGAAGAGGGTCACCTGCTTCATGAAGTACCCCACTCACCCAGCACACACATTTTTTTGCCCCGGTCCCCTCAGGCATGAGGTTGAGGAGAATTAAGTGTAGAACCACTAGACTGAGGAACAGCTTCTACCCTGAAGCTGTTAGACTCATGAATCTCTAATCAGGCTTATCACTGTGAAAAAAAGTTAACAATTGCTGTAATGCCACTTTGACTGGTGATATATACTGCTGATTATCCATTCTGCTGATCTCAAGCTGCTGATTATTTCATGCTGATGCCGCTGTGTTCATTCGTACTCATCTACTCACATAGACTCATGTCCGTGCTGCTGTTCAACAAATTGTTTTGCACTATTAGTGTTTTGCATATTTCTTAGTTTATATCTTAGATTCTTATTTACTGTTTCTTTTTACACTTCATAATTTTGCTATTGTTGGATGTAACTGGGACCCTGTGTACACAATTTTGTTCCACCTTATGTACCACATGTGATGCGAATGACAATAAAATCTACTTGAACTTGAACTTGAAAAAAATGGCAAATTGAAAATGATCTTAATTGAGTGATAAGACTGTCACGGTTGATAAAATGCATCTAGGGTTAAAGCAGGGGGACATGCTGAGCTCACACATTTAAGGGACCGACATCAGAATTCAATATGCAGTGTGAAAAATTGAAGGGTTTACATGATGATACAAACAAGTATGTGACTGAAGTACTTATGAAATGATGAAAGAGATGGTTTTCTGACCCCAAACCACTGCTACTACAAATATAACACTTAACACTTGCAAATATACACTTGAATTTCCCATCCGTGGGACAATAAAGGCTGTTTCTACTCTATTCTATAAACTACAACAAGCTCACTATGAAAGTTTTGAGAATGCTCAAACCTTCGTAGGCCTATCATTTACTGTTGAGTGTAACAAAGAGCACACTCTTTCTAAAAACACGCCTGAAGATGTCGCTATGAGACTTCCAAGGATCATCCACGTTCTGGTTAATCTTTTGAAATCATAGCCGGGTTGTCATCCAGCGAGAAGGGGACTACAGTATCAGAAAACATTTTATAGCTGCATTTCTTCAAAGTTATGGTAAAAGTTAAAACAGCATTGGTTTGTTATATAGTTATATTAAAACAAGGTCAGGTACATCTATCCATCATCTTTACCCGCTACTTCCTTTTGTGTCGTGGGGGTCACTGGTGCCCATATCCAGCAGTCACTGTGCAAGAGGCGAGGGACACCCTGGACAGGTCTCCAGTCCATCACAGGGACACATAGAGACAACCATTCACTCTCTCACTCTCACCTAGGGACAATTTAGAGTTACCAATCAGCCTAACATGCATGTTTTTGGTCTGTGGGAGGAAACCGGAGTACACAGAGAAAACTCACACATGCACAGAGAGAACATGCGAATTCCACCTATTAAGGTCCCTGGCCGGGATTTGAACCGGTGACCTTCTCAGTGAGAGGCAACAGCTCTACTAACTGAGCCAATGTGCTGCCACAATGTCAAGTAAGTACAATAAAACTGTGAAAAAATAGATTTAGGGTGAAGCTGAGTATATCTAGTTTATCTGGTCCTTGAAGTTTGTAGAATTTATGTTTTTGTGTTTTATATGAATTAAAATTTCCAACCTTTATCAGGTTTCTTTCATTTCTTTCTGTTTTTTTTTTTTTAGTTTTGTTTGTTTGTTGCCATGTATTCTTGCTGTATGTCCTGATGCATGCTCAGTTATCCAGGTAGATAAATCTAAAAAGGTTGAGAACTATGAGAAGGTGCTATTTATTTATAAGACTGAGTTTGTTGCAGCTAAGAATCCATCCAGAGGACCTGACAATGTCGTTATATTCTCGCTGCACTTTTTTTTTTTTTTTTTGTGTGACATGTTTTCTGCCCTCCCATCCCACCTAGTTCTCATTCGCTAATCGTCACACCTGCTCTATAGATTGCTACTGTATTAACTCCAAAAGGGCTATAGATTAAAAATTTTCAGACTGAGAATTTATCACAGCTTTTTCAGTAGGAATTATCTTACTTTTAGTTTAACCTTCCATCTTTCTATATTTCCTGTGTTAGGTTGCAAAAGGTGAACCAAGGGGGCATCTGGACTGCAGCTGATTCTCCAAGTACAGAGTACACACTCACACATACACTCCACCGTAATCACTTCTGAGTCCATACACTGCTGAAGCTGACAAGGTAATACCTTTTATGGGGCAGCTAACACAAACAATTCACAGGCCATAAGTCCTTGTCTCAGTGTTTTTGTTTGACCATAAATCACAAACTAAAGCACCCTGGAGACCTCATTCAGTTAAGCAGAAATATATAGGAAAGGGACATGCCAGCCTGTGTGAAAGTTTATCTCTGTGTGAAGAGAGTTTACCTTATATGACTAATTACCGAGCTGAATCTATGTACAAGTCTTTGCATTACACGTGGGCTGCTGGTAATCTAATTCTCATGCATGCATTGTGTTTGACTGCTATTCCATAATTCATCATTTGCTTTCCATTCATCAGCGTATTTGCTGTGTCTGTTGTATTTTATGAGACAGACTCGCTGCACCATGCCCGACTCACATGTAAGAGCAAGCCTTGTCAGTTCTGACTGAACTCTGGTCGAAGAATAACTAAGTATCTGCAGGTTTAACAGCATCCTGGGACTTATTAAAACTGGAAAGCTGCGTTGCTCTCTGCAGCAGACACCTAACGTTACACGCTCAGTTCTCTTACACACATGTTTACACAAATGTGTGCTGTATGTGTCTCTACCCTCCTCCTGCTGTTTCGTAGATCTGACTGGAGTGTTCCGCCCTCACACTCACTTTGTTACAATCAGTGCTGAACAGGTATGCTGAGAGCTCTCTGCGCTTCAGGCCAGACAGCCTCCTCACCAAAATAAATTTGACTGGCAGGTGGTTGTCATGAGTTTTCTCCTGAATGTTTAAATGGAGGAAGCAAGTTGGCACATCAACTTAAGCATCAAAGGTCTCTTTGCAACAGATCCATCAGTCTAACAGAAAGAATGTTGCTGCAGGATAGGAATACTTTTACTTCCTCTTATTGTAAAAAATACTCTGCCAGTCATCAAGGCCCCTAAACCAGACACCATTAGAATGTCTCACAATAGGGTTATTATATCTCACAGCTGGAGTTTAACTTGTTTCATTTGTTTATTTTATACTTATATTAATAGTAAAATATAGAACACTGAATAAAACGTTTTAAATTTTTCACCAGTGATTTCTCTCTTTTTCTAGCAGTGATATTTGTGTAAAGTACTTATTAATAGTATTCACCTCCTTGGAAAAACATAAAGCATGATTTTATTGCTGTCATAAATCAATCATGGTCTATATAAATTTGCCTTTTTTAAAGAATAGAATAAAAAACCTGATGTGACTTTGAGGCATTCTCCTGAGTTATATTCCATGCTGGACTCTATGTCCTCCCAGTGATCTCCTTCATCTCTTCTCCAGCCTCCTCCCAAGAAACCAGCAAAGAGAAATAAGAAATGTAATCACTACTAACATCTTGACAGCTATACTCACCTGTGGATCAGCTAACCTTCTTTATTTTCTTTATGCAGATGAACATGCTTACTACTTCCCTTCCCTTTCAAAATAAATTGATCTTTCCACACATTGGTTTATGGGTTGGATTTATTTATTTATTTTTGACTCAATACCTGAAGCATGTGCAAAATGTGTATTAAATATGATATTTTCCTTCCACTTGTTGATGATGGATTTAACAGAAGTGAGAATATTTAAAGGATTGGAAACCCTGTTGCATCCATCCCCTGACTTCTTCCATATTCTTGTTTTGTTGCTGTTAAATTAGAACAGTCGTATTAAAGGGAGGAAAGATTTGTGCAATCACTTATTTTACATATTGTAATTGCAATTAATGATTTTTTTGTAATTACTCAGTAAAAAATAGATTTTACTTTAACAACAGAAGATTTCATTATTACTTTTTGTGAAAAGGTAAATTCATATTGGACATAATCAATGACATTAACCAAAGCATAAAACATCCAAGGGGGTGAATACTTTTTGTAGGAACTGTATATTATAGGAATTATTTATGTGCATTCATTTTACTTTATTTAGAATACTCCCCTGCAGTTTGGTCAAGAACAACACTTGTTGACCTGTGACAGAGGACTGATGCAAGGTGGTGTGTTATGGACTCCATTCCCTTATTTCACCACAAAAAGTGTTCAAATTAGCACACTCATGAACGACCTTAAACATTTCTTGAATTTAAAAAGACAGTTTTTAAAATTGTCCAGGTTGAACCCTGACTGTCACCTAAAGATTGATGAAGATGGACGCCAGGTCCTTGTGACCTTAACAAAGAAACAAGTAGGTATGGAAAATTAATGAATAGACAGAGGAACTTCCCTACCTCTGGGCCTAAGACGATCCCCCCCCCCCCCCCCCCCAACACACACACACGCACACACACACAAGCATTGTTCCTTCTAATTAAACTTGCAGCTGCAAAAAAAGTCATCAAACATCCATCATCTTATTCTTCGGTCACATGGTCAGTCATCGGAGAAACGAATGGACAACATGCAAAACAAAACATGTCCAACTCCTGGTCTGATCACATGGTTTTGTTTTGCCCACAACTGAAGAGCGACCTGTCTCTTTTACACTCCATATAAAATGATGTATGGTCCTCTACTTTCTCAGAGTCATGTCTTAAAGGAAAATCTCAGAGGGCTCCTAAACATTTCTGCCTGGTTGTGTAAAGACCGAGTCTGGCCTCTAACAAAAAAATGCCTTAGACTTAATGATTTGGAAAAATGTAGAAAAAATCTTCATGGAGCAGACTGTCGTACCCCGAGACAAAAGCCATTTATTATCAGCCTTTCTGTCCTGCAGTGAATTTTGAACTCTGTATCTACTGTACATAGACCTCAGTTCTGGTTCTGGTCAGCTGATTTTGGTCCAAGTAGCAAAATTAGTTACCTGAGGAGTGTGATTAGACCCCAAAGGACGTCTGATTAATAATTATAACTAAAATACTCAGAGGCAGAGCTTCACTGGGACGACTTATCCTGCTCTGGACCAAAGTTCCTGTGAAGTGGACAGAACTTCTTGTGTAAGTGTTAGTGAACGACTTGGATACAGACATTGATTGAGGTCCATTCGAACTGCGTTTCTTCTGTGGATGTTGTGTTTGATCTCCACGCTTTGATCTAGAAGAGATTATTCAGTGTCGTTATTCTGACATACCAAAGAAAAACCAGAGACCCTTCACGTCCTCAGAAGTGACTGTGAACTCTAAAATAACCTTCAAGCCCAGTGTATCCTTTTACAATGAGATAATGTGATGACTGAAACCAGTGACGGGCACTTTGTAACAATGTCTACTTTCTCTTTCAGGCGGTGCACTTCTGAGACGTACTCAAGAAAGAAAGAAGAGTTATTTTGGGATTTTAGCTGCTTTCTTCTCTGTACTTTATGATGTTCAGGACCTTTATTATGTTTGAATCAAGCAGTCTATTGTTGGCCAATCACTGGCAGATGAATAATAATTAACACAGATGCAATGCTGCATGTCAATTGTAAAACATTGGAATATATTCAGTAGAAAACTTATTTTTCTTCAGAAGTCATGGTTCTAGTATAAAAATAAATCTATACCCAACAAACCTTTTTTAAGGAGATAGTTTCTAAAAGGACACTGATTGGGATGTAGCAACATCAGAAGATAGATGTGATGTTATGTTAGTTTATTTTGCGTATGCAGGTTAACGCAAGGTCACAATGAAATGAAATGTTCAGGATGAGAGATATTTCACTGGTAGTAATATTAGCTTAAATGCACATGATTTATACTGCACATAACTAACATAAACTACACCGGTCATGTGACAGGTTATTGCACAGGTAGTGAGTAACACTGAGATGAATCATGATGGTAAGGTAGTGGCATACATGAGACAGCCACATAATACAGTAGCAATAAACATGTTAGATGTCATAGATGTGGCTTGGTGCAATGTTTTTGTCAATATTTCAGTATTCTTGTTCAGCGTTCAGTAATCTGGCAGCTTGTGGGTAATAACCGTTTGAACTGTAATGTCTGATTTTGATAAAACTGATTGTGATAAGGCCAAAGACAAAAACTGTGCTATCATCACTCACATCTTTGACATTTTATTTTCATTATTTTCAACCAGAAAACCCCCAAAAAACATGAAAACATGCCTTGCAGTTGTTAGTTGATGTCATCCAGTGTTAATCTATGCAAGGTTTGCATCTACCTGCTCTTTAGGCCATTTTCATCTATCTGCTCCAATGGGATGTCTGCCATACTGGGAATGTATTTAAATAGACAAAGCAGCTCTAAAATAATATGTACACTGCTCTAAATAAAAAAAGAGGACTTGTATGAGCCGCCAATGATTACACTTCTATTCTTAGACCAAATGGCCTGAATTTATTTTGACAATGAAAACATTATTGAGCATTTCCCCTAAAAGCAGCAGGTTTTCTTGAATCGTGAAAGATATTTCATAGCACGTCTGATAGTTTCACTGGCTCGTTGTTTTAGCCTGTCAGAAGGGAGGAACCTAAATAAAAGTGGCAGATCTAGATTAGAATAACATTCCTGCCCCACCTCCTCAATTACCTGTCCATCCTCACCTCTGCCATCCCTGGCATCAAGGCTGATGCTCTGACCATGAATCAGACCTTCAGTGTGTCTCCATCTAAATGACTTCCTCAGGTCAGAGGTCAATGTCCCATCACTCACTAAGCTCTGGTTGATTAGCCGGTTGGGTCAAAGTCCCAGGACGGTTATTTGCTTTAAGGAATCTCAGTGTTGTTTGATATTTCCTCTTTTTTTGTCTATGTAACTTACTATGTTCTGTCAGTTCTATCTACACTAAATACTTGTGCTTAATTAAATATTATATTACTGCTTGAAAATTACTGATTTACTGCTGTTTTGAAGTTTTAGGCTCTTTAAATCTGTTCTCATAGGTTTTTCTTCCCAGCTTTCATTTATCAAGTTTGCCTCAACATCCGGTTTCTTCATGGACTCCATAGTTCTCCCGTGAGATGCTTTTCATCTGAGCTGCAGCCTTCTGCTTGATCATAGCTTCATGCAATCTGAAGGACTCTCGATGACACATTTGTGTTAGGACGCAGCATTGGTCATTGAATTCTGTTCAGAAGCACAAAAGGCAATATTTGCATCAACAGCAACATTAGACGCTACAACAATGGAGCGCCCCGTCCTGCAGCGAGGGTCAACAAAGCAACGCCACAGAACGTCTAAATACCAATTTTATTTGGCCCCATGGATTCAGATTGGTGGGAAGAAAGAGCGAGTGATTGTGTTTTTTTTTTTTTTTATCAGCTTCACAAACATGGTGCCACTAACAAAGTATCCTTTCTGTGCTGTTTCCTTCCACTCTGATTGGACTAATTGGGACTTGTTGACAGCGAATCCCATCCGTGCAGGAACAGGCCAATCACATCTCAGCATCTGTCATCCTGGGCACACAGAGCCCCCCCCCCCCCCCCCCCCCCCCCACACACACACACACACACTTCATAAAGGTCTTTGTCTCTGTGACCCAACTGACCTACAGCATTTTTTAATATGGAAAGCACGATCACGTCTACCAAAACAGGACGCATTATACTAAAAGAGAGATTGGATGTAGGATGATTGCTGTTTTTTATCGATATAAACAGCTTTAAAACTGGTGCTAGAAACATAAAAAAATATAAAAATTATCAACTTGATTTAACTATTCTTAACTTTAAGTTCCTCCATCATGACTTTCTTTGTTTATGTTGTGTTACAAAAATTCAATTTCTGTATATCTTTTGAACAGCCACATAAACTGTGTATGAAACCTTTTTATATTTAACAACAACTAACAGAATAAAATGTAATTTTACTTGTTTTTTTTAATCCATTGAATTTAAACAGCATGTGACCAGGTGGAAGAATCACTTGTATTATGGTTTGAATCACTTCTGCTTTTAAAAGGCTTCATAAAAATTGTAAATGCAAATCATTTATATTTTGTTTCAGCAACATAATTTAAATAAAATTCATGTTTTTGACAAACAAGACCATGTTTGTTATAATATTTTCTAATGTAACAAACGAATAAAATTACCGTAAGACAAAAATTAAATGTTGACATTTTCTATTTGTTTTTATTTTATACATATTTACAATGAGCGGCTGTTTAAGGTTAGTTTGTGGGTTTATCTTTTTCCAGAAAATATTGCAAGTGTTTGTTTTGTTAATTGTCTTTAATGTAGTTTAACATTTTGACAATTAATTATGTTTGTGTGAATTGCGAACAAAGGCTGATGATGCTTCTCAGTCATCCAGGACATGGTAAATCCAATTGTGAAGAGTGAGAGGTCAATCTGCATGTGTCAATCTGCATTATGCAAGCTTACAGAACACCTCTGCTTTATAACTTGAATCCCACATTTCTTGTTTCTTTGAATTGAGAAATCTCCTCGAATGTGAAGTGAAAAATCTTCAGTTACAAATAAAGTCAGTTGTTTTGTTTTTAACTTTTTTTTTATGTGAACAAAGACTTTGGTGGTCATGTTTTAGATGATTAACAACCAGAGATCAGTCTGGCTTTATCCACATATATTTAAAATTATCCTAACTACTAAAATATAATGTGAAAAAGACAAATTAATACCTTCTAGTAACAAATCCTTGAACTAAACATTGAATAAAAAAGCACAAGCTTGAAGTTGAAACTGACATTTGGTGGATTGGACTGAGGAGGAAACAGACACGTCCTCACAGTTTAAGTATTTAGTTTTTCTGCCTTGAAGACGTCCACAGTGACAAGACGCAGCAGCACCTTTGCTCCAGCCGTTAGTCTGAGACTAACGAGCAGACGAAGAGTGTATACTGACTCTGTGATCAGTCCAGAGGCTCTCTGAGCGACTCGTCTGTCAGCACCACGGCGAGCCTCTCGTATCTTGGCCAGCACCTGTCTTTGGCAGGTCAGGACTTTGGAGAGCCCCACTCCATACCTACACCGAGCTCCCCGTCACCCCTCATCATCAGAGTGGCAGGGAGGCCCTGTGATCCCCATTCATCCCAAATGATCAATAGAGCGAGTGCCGTAAGAAAAGGCAGTTGTGATGAGAGAGGAAGAGAGGAGTGTGTACGCATGCCCCCTTTGTGCTTTTAACCACCACCTCTCTTTCTTCCACGGCCATGTCCACACAATGGAGTCTTAACAGGAGCTGTCAGCAGACAACACTACTGTGACCGCCATGGGCACCACGGTCAGCCTAGATCGCATTAGGGCTGTATTTGTGTGGTACTGAAAGCCTGCTAGCTACAGTTAAAACAGGTTTGGTAGTTCTCTAAAGAGGACCGCTGCACTTTTCATCCCTGTGTTTACCGACACCGAACACCAAAGAGGCAAAGGACGTCGCTTTGCTGAAAAATCGAGGAAGCTTTCAGATGCTGGTAAAAAAAAGTATGTAGGATGTCCAGCAGAGGCCTCCAGCTGAGGCTGGATCAATATAGTCAGGTGATGACATGTCAATTTGCTCTGGCAGACAGGAGACAGTGAAGCTGTGAATGAACACGCTGAGAGACGGCTGCAGGTGAAGTGTCTCGACAGCAGGTACACTGTATCAACGTGATGCGTTCAAGTGTTCGGCGCCGCTCACACTTTGTTTTCTTCCATTCGGAGCTCTGTTTGACCAGGGCCGATGAAACAGATACTTGTTGCCATCCTCATTGTGCTTTCGCTTTTGTGGCACTGCTGTGTTTATGAGTTATTGCCTTGTACACAAAGCCACGAGCCAGCTGCTAACATCATTTATTTGATACATGTAATTAATCCACAAAGGGACTGAAAAGCTTTAAGCCGAGGAGACAAAAGACGTGGGCTGCTCTGAGGAGATAAGAATGAATCAGCTCATGATTTTATTTGTCGTAAACCAATATTTAGGCAGGTGTCTTGGCTGAAAGGGATCAGGAATGTATATATACACAGATCTGAAAGAAAATGCACCGCCTCCGTTGTGCTACGCTGAGCTGTGGGTCTGGGATTTTGCTCATTAAACTTCAAACATCATTTTTTTTTTCTGAGTAATCATGTAGTTTATAGATTTTCTTTGTTAAAAAAAAATATAATAATATCTAAATGACCAAAACAGGATTCTAGTTGAAAACAAATGCAGAAACAGTTTTTTTTTTATTAGCTTTGTAACCATTAGATGGCAGTAAAAGACAGCTGAGGCTCCACATCTGTTCTGACTGTGTTGTGTTCAAGCTTCCTGGAAAAAACAGCAGAAAGGTTCTCAGTTGACCAGTTGTGTGTTTAGAACAAAGAATGAGTCAGCACATTTCAGTTCAGGTCACTGTCTGTCAGTTGATTAGGGACACGTAGGAAAAAGTGTTTTATGTGAACTTTTTATTCCAGATTAGCCCAAAACCCAAAAATGAAACATCTGCTTGTAAACAAACTGCAAACCGACCAAGCTGCATTCACTGTCTCAGATGTTGGAACTGAAAATGATTAAAAATGCTCTCATAGCATATTTTGAAACATCCAAACCCGTCATGTTGTGTACCTGCGAAACGCCCTGATCAAACAGAGGGAACGTGCACAGCTCTCCCACTTTGTTTAAGGGTTTACTGTAAGCACAGGATCATGTCTCAGATTCCAGAGGGACAAGCCACCAATAAACAAACAGGAGATTCAGCAGAATCAGGTCTGACAGGGTGAAAAACTGTGGAAGCTGGCTGCAGACGCTTTCTTGTGGTCTGGCTTTTATCTGAAAGACAACAGGACAACTTCAGAGGGCCTTTGGTTTGGAGAGCTCATCGTGGATCAAACCAACCTTATCTGCAGCCGTCGCCCACCAGTGTTTGTGCTCCTTTGGCTTCCTGAAGTTCCAGCTACAGTCAGATGAACCCACTTTATCACTGCTGTCAGGGATTTATCCACATGCTTTCAGTTATTGTAGGCATTCACACTGTTGAGGTCCACTTTTTCTCCCGTACGTTTTTCAGCATCTAACTACTCCCACAATTGTGCACTTTCTGCTTCCTTCTGATATTTGAAGCTTCTTTCTGCTGTTTTAAGCTACGTTTCAACAGTTTTCTTGACATTCTTCAGCAAAAAGTATTCACACTTGCATTTTCGCAGGAAATGCAAATTCTCTAGTTCAAGATGAAATGGAGTTGAACATGAGTTTACAATTTGACTTAATGCACAATTATTTTCAACATGCGCAACTCTTTAAAACCAAATTATTATTTTTAGCTTAAGAGTCTTAAGTGATCAAATCTAAATATAAATCACTCCAGAATGTAATTTCCTCTATGTATTTCAGTTGAATTGAAACAAAGCAAGTTGCAGTGATTTATAAAGTTGCTCCTATTTGTTTATTTAAGGATCTCCATTAGTTTCTACCATAATAGAGACTATTCTTCCTGGGGTCCACACCACAAACATTGCAATTAAATTGTGCTTTTACATCATACAAAAAGACATAATAAACTACCCAAGATAAAAACAAAATCAAAATATAAAAAGTATAATCAACCATCTCCAATAACAATATTTTACAAACATTACAAAATGATGAAATACTTTAAAACACACAAGAATTAAAAACACAAAAATTCACCAATTCCAAAATTAGTAAACAATCTTCATTTTTATTATAAATTTATCATTTCTATTTTATTTCATTATCTATTATAGATTTTTTAGATTATTTTTTAATTTAACATGATCAGCAAATTAATGTAATTCCAGAATGCAGCATGCTCCAATGAGAAATCACTCGATGCACAGCTGTTCTTCTGAGAGCATTAGTCCTAGGCTGAGACAATATAAAAGTAACAACAGAAGCTCGTCTAGTAATAAAAGCATGTCTATTGCAGGTGATAACAACTGTGAGAAAAGGCTAAAAGGTTTATGTGAAGTCCAAATTTTGTGAAAAGAGAGAAGAAAGCTGCATCTCGTCTGTCATGGACTTTCATCCATGACAGACGAGCATGCATGAAATCATTTGTTCTAAAATGACATTCAAGTTCTAGCCTTGCATCTTTATTTTGAACTACCTGCAGTTTATCCAGATGTTTTTTGAAGCACTTGACCAAACGGCTGAACAATATTGAAGTTGACAAAGAACTAAAGACTGTATAATTAATTTTCTTATTTCCAGAGACATCAAATGTGCATTACGCCAGATTATAGCAATGTTTCTGCTCATCTTAGTCACATTCTTATTAATCTGTGTAGACCGTG
The DNA here is from genome assembly GCF_014905685.2 of Nematolebias whitei. Lineage (NCBI taxonomy): Eukaryota > Metazoa > Chordata > Actinopteri > Cyprinodontiformes > Rivulidae > Nematolebias > Nematolebias whitei. Next base: position 34,879,931 of record NC_056505.1, read on the forward strand.
AAAGAGTTTTGTCTATTATGACTCCCAGTAGCTTAGCCTCTTCAACTTGTTCTACTGATTGTTTTTGTACAAAGATTTGCAACTTTTGAGTTTGTCTTACAAAATATTTAGAACCCAATATCATACACTTTGTTTCAGAAACATTCAGTTTCAACTTGTTGTCCGTTACCCACTCAGAAATAGACAGTAGCTCTTGTTGTAATACCATATTTACTTGAGCCAAACTACAGAAGACATAAATAGTTGTATCATCAGCATATACAGTCATGCATGTGTTGACTAACGGTACACGTTATTTACAAAAATACTATACAACAGAGGACCTAAGCAGCTACTTTGTGGAATTCCACATGGAAGGGAAGGGATATATATATATATATATATATAT
>NC_056505.1:34880718-34890869 GCF_014905685.2 Nematolebias whitei
TATATATATATATATCTGTCTCTATAATTTGAGCAAATACCATTAAACATAACACATTGAATAGCTCATGGTCAACAATACCAAAAGCTGCACTGACGTCAAGAAATACACCAACTAGTTGTTTTCTATCAATTAGCTTTAACCAATCATCAGTAAGAGCTGTCAGTGCTGTACTCATACAGTAGCCCTCTTTATATGCATGCTGAACATCAGAGTACATACAGTTTATGTCAAAGTATTGTTGAATTTGTTTAAACACAACTTTTTCCATTTACTTACTTAAGACTGTTAAAATGCTTATAGACCTGCTATTTTGCTCATTGCTACTTTGTATTTTGCGCCTATTCTAAAGCATAATATGTAAAGAGTTGAAATGTTTGTTTCATTGATGAATGCAACGACTTTATCGATGATGTGAAACGTTTACTGCAAAGATGATGAACCAACAGCAACATGCTGCTCTACACCAGCTCTCCTGTAATTATCTATCCGATCAGTGTTTTGGTTTTATTTCCTGCTGTTTTTTAAGTTCAGCTTTCAACGGTGCTGGTCTACAAGCAGCTGTTCTAAGAAAAATAGTTCAGATGGACCAGCTGTAGTCGGCAGCTGGAGGCTTCTACAGTCACACCAAACTTAGAGAAAATACCGAACTGATCACAGGGTCCAAAACATCTCTGCAGGAACCAGTGACGTCTGAGTTAACTGGAGACTTCAATAAGCGCTTCTTAACCATGTCAACTTAAAAAAAAATGTTTTTACCTGTTTTTTTAGTATTGTTAATCAGTTGATCATCACTTACATTTGATGTTTCTCCTGGGGAATGTCAGGCTTATAAATTAATTTGCTATCAATAGTCTATATGTTGAGTTGCCGTTACCAAATAACATTATTGTGTGAATGTTTTTATGAAGCATTCACACTATTGTGATCTATTTTTCTCCTGTACATTTTTCAGTCTCTTTCTTGTTCCACAATTGTTGTGCTATTTCAACAAATCATAAATCAAAACATTCAGCTCATTCAGGAGAAGGGTGCTATGGCTTTTGGTATTGGTGCAACTTTAGCTTTTTAAAAATATTTAGCCTTTTCTGACATTTTTTTTTCCTCATAGAAAATGAATTGAGCTCATTTTACATCCTTCAAATCTTTAGATCTGTTTACAACCTTTTACTGCTCCTTTCACGTGTTGTTCTACTTCAGCTTCTTTCAGCTTCCTTGTGCAAATGTAAACATTTTTCAGCTACTTTCAGCTATTTTCAGCTAATTTTAGCTTTTATCCAGCTGTTTTGTGCTCCTGTCAGATTCTTTCTGCTAACTACATTTTTGTGTTTCTTCGAACTTCTTTCTGCAAATTTTAGCTTGTTGTGCTCCTTTCAGATTATTTACATGTTTCAGCTTTTTCTATTATTTCAGCTACTATTTAGCAGTTTTTATGCTAATTTTAGATTTTTTTTTGGCTAATTCCATGTTTTTTGCACTCATTTCAACTGTTTTCAATCTAATTCATACAACTTTTTATTATACAGGTTAGTCATTCAGCAAAAATGTGCTCTCTCCACATCCTTCTGCAAGCTTAACCTTTTTTCTTCTGTTTTAGCTACTTTTCAGCAGTTTTTCTGCTAATTTAAGCTTTTTTCCAGATAATTTCCACTTTTTGTGCTCATTTCTGCTTATTTAAACCTAATTCTGCTAATATTTTTTTTCTGCTTCCTTCTGCTAATTTAGGCTTGTTCTTTCACTTCAGCTACACTTCAGCATGTTTTTAGCTAATTTCAGATGTTTTTAAGCAAGTTCTTCAATAAGCATTTACACAACATTTTTGCAGGAAATGCAATTTCTCTAGTTTTTATTATTATCATTCCCATTTTCACAGCAACACCGCTGAAGAAATATTAGTTATGTGTGACAAATATCAAATATTAATGCTACTTATCATTATCATAATCATTTTTGAAATAAATAAATACATTTGATACAATAATCAATAAATGTAATAATTCTAAGCATTTTATGAGTCTGCTTGCTCACAGGATCATTTATAAATGACGATATGTGATTTTTCATGCGAAAGAGCATGTTATCACCTCTTATAAAATCCATTGTACGGTCATAAACCATGTCAGACTAAACTTTATTCCACAATAACTGTAGTCTGTCGTCTCTTTACCTCCAGGCCAGGCTGCTGCCTCAACCTGCTTTGCTGATTATAATGTTTCAAATTTTATATTCAGCAGTTGCTGTTTGGGGATGTGGTTAATTCCCCAAAAGGCAAAGTTCATTATTTCCCCGTCAGCGCATGCATTTTATTGCATCACAGTTGCAGCAAGAGTCTAATAGCCCAGTCACAGTTAAAATAAGAAATGTAGTTGTTTTTTTTAAGGCTGTTTCTTCAGACAGAGAGTTTTATGCTCAAATATACATTTATGTAACACTGTAACATTGTAATCTATGTAACACTGTAACATTGTAATCTATGTAACACTGTAAGAATATAAATGTCCCTTTTCAAATGCACCAGGACATTGTCATGTTATAATAAACCAGCAGCATTGAAAATTCTTCTAATGATTAAGATATTAATGATTTCTGAACAAGAATAAGTCATTTGAGTCTTTTAAAAGTATAATTTGTATTATTTGCACTGGTCCAGACTGGATCACAGGTCAGTGCGTTCAAAACTAAATAGAGAGAAAAGTCCTTGATCAGCACTGACTAACAGACATCATTACTTAGCATAAGGTCAGAAAACATGGGATACAATTAGCAGGTTAGAACTTTTACAAAGTTTGTTTTAGATTTTTTTAAATGTATTTATTACATTTATATATATATATATACACTGTGCATATATATATATATATATATATATATATATATTTTTTTATATTAATTTTTATTTTTATTTCATTTTTTTTTTTATGGGTAGTGGTGGGGCAGAGGTTAGACAAGGTGGGCCTGTGATCGGAAGGTCACTGGTTCAACTCCCCAGACTGACAACATCAAAATGTGGGTGGAAAAGCTGATTTCTTACCTTAAGCTGCTGTACTCATACCCATCTGCTCACAAGACTCATGTTCAGGCTGCTAATACACGGTAATATATTATATTACAGTATTACTGTTTAGCATCTTAGATCCTTGTATACTGTTTCTTTTTTTTTAATACTTTATATATTGCTATCTTTGGGTGTAACTGGCCTTGAGTATACAAATGTGTTCCACCTCATGTACCACATGTGGTGTGAATGACAATACAAACCTTGAACCTTGAAGCACCCACACATGCCTCCACACTCATTTGCTCCAGTCTGGGCCCTTGAGCAAGGCCCTTAACCCCCACCATCTGCTCCCTGGACGCCCTACATGGCAGCTCTCTGCTCCACACACAGGGCTGTGGTAGCTCGGCGGTTGTGTCAGGAAGGACATCTGACGTAAAAACAATTGTCAAGTCTTCATGTGAGTTAGTTCACTGTGGTGACCCCTGAAGAAGAGAGCAGCCGAAATAATTTTGTTGTTGTATTTAATGAACAGCTGCATCTGCTGGAGATCTGCAGACATCTCTAAATGGTGAGAACAATGTCAAATTTTCATATACAGTCTCACTGTGTTTGTAACCAGTGACCAGCAAGTTACTTATTCTTGTATGCACAGTTTGCAAAACTGTACTCCCGTCTTTGCACTTGGACCAACATCACACTCCCCTCGGCTCACTTTCTGACCCGAACACACGTTTTAAATGAAAGTGAGCAGATATTAAGTCGTTTTTTTGTTCACTTTTCTTACGTCTGCTGTGGGTTTTAGTATTCTGTCAGAGGAGCACTCTTCAGGTGTCAAAATACACTGAATGTCTAACAAAATTTAAATAAGTTTTAAATAAGTATTTTGTGGGAAAATTTGTAGCACGTTATTTGAAATTTAGACAAGATTGCAAGAGTTTACAACTCAAGTGAGGAAATGGAGAACTCCTGTGAACATCGCAAAACAATCTGGAGTCACCCCCAAATGCTGCTCACCAGTCCAGTGAGATCCTTAAATATATTTTAAATGATTCTCTTTAGTCTCTGTCTCTGTGCTTATCTCTGGGAGTTTATTGTGCACTACTGATGCAAGAGCGTCATCCCATGTTGTTCTATTGTTTGTGTATTAATTAGCTCTTCTCACACTTCCAACTTAATATGAACATTTTGTCTTTGCCTGTACTTTTTGGTAGTTTCAGTAACAAAACTAAAAACAAAGACTGTGTGCAACATTAAATGTAGTCACACAGCTTCATCAGTGTGTGTGCATCATGTGTTCGGTTTATAACAAATGTTTCATCTTACAACACTGACATCCAGTTATTGTGCACATGGTGCTTTAGTTTTCTTTTATTTCTGCAGTGCACATGAGCAAAAGCAAGAAACAGAAATAAAATGGTATAATAATATAATTTGTTTTCTTATGTTATGGTGAAAAGGTTTAGCTGACCCTGACTGTCCAGTCTTTATATCAGATTAAAGATTTAGGTAATCAGATAGAAAAATTATGCATATTATATTTTTAATAGAGAAGCACTTTCTTGTTTTCACGGTCAAACTTGAAAAATGCCTTCACCATTATACTTTGTACAACGAAACGTGGCCCAGGTCTACCTTATCCAAACCTTTTGTTTATTCACAGTCATGCTTTGCAAAAACTTAAATGTATAAAACTTTATTAGCAGGTGTAAGATGTAAAAGCACACAGAAAGAGCAAACAATGGTGTTTTCCAGAATAACAAACTTCTCATGCAATCATAACTACCATATTTTCCACCGTACACGTCGCACCGCCCTGTAAGTTGCATCATTCCAAAAATGTCTAAAAAAGTGGAAAAATCCATAAACATGTCACTTTGCCGTATACGTCGCATCTATCATGCGTCACCGCTGACAACCCGGAAATGTGGGCCGGTGTTGTGCCAACAATTGACTGGCTGCCAAATGTGGCCGCGGGAGCGTGCACGAGAGGACTTTAACAAGAATTTAACAAGATTTTCACCTAAAAACAATTATTTGTTTGCTTGAAATTATAGTCAAGATGTGTCTCAGTTGAACTTTTGCTGAATAAATGCACTTTGACAACCAAATCAGCTGCATTTCAAAATCTGATATGTGGAAGTAGGAGCATGCATGAGAGGACTCGCTGTGCATTTCTTCGAAATTTAACAAGAAAACCACTTAAAAACAATTATTGTTTGCTCGACATTATAGCAAAGGTGTGTCTCAGTTGAACTTTTACTTAATAAATGCACTTCAATGGTCAAATCAGCTGCATTTCACTGGGGTGGCACAATGAAATGCAGCTGATTTGATGGTTGCTCCAGGGAGCTCGATGAAGGTGGCAGACTGTGGCAAGCTGATTGTGTTATTCATATCCACTTTTACCTTTTACATGACACAAAGGCATGCCATAAAGCTGAAAATGATAGTGGTCAATATTTTCAGTCAGAATGAATGAAAACAGTCGTATCTCAACCAAAAAATGTTTTATAAATATGAGGAAAAAAAAACATAAATAAGTCGCTATGGCATATAAGTTGCAGGGCATATAAATTATGCAAAAAAAAAAAACACAAACATATAGGGCGAAAAATACGGTATTTGTTTCTTTTTTAATTCTTCTTTCAGCTATTCTCTTCTTCAGGGGTCACCGCAGTGAACTAACTCGCATGAAGACTTGGCAATTGTTTTTACGCCGATGTCCTTCCTGACACAACCGCAGACCACCGAGCTACCACAGCCCTCTGTGTAGAGCAGAGAACTACCATCTAGGGCGCCCAGGGGAGCAGATGGTGGGGGTTAAGAGCCTTGCTCAAGGGCCCCGAGTGGGGCAAATATGGGTGGAGGCAGGTGTGAGTGCTTCACCTTTTCCATACACATTTTGATGTTGTCGGTATGGGGAGTTGAACCAGCGGCCTTCTGGTCACAGGCCCACCTTCTCTAACCTCTGCCCCACCACTCCTTAAGGAAACTTGAGAAACTTATTGAAGTTTCCTATACTGTTTAGAAATATCACTTATCACAAGGAAGGTCACCAGGAAATTTTAAATCAGACAGTCAAAATGGCAGGTGGGCAGATGGTTAAGGAGTGATGAACGTCAGTGACTAACATCCATCCAACCCCTGAGTGAGCCTCAGTCACTCGTCTCAAACAGGCAGAAAAAGCTCCGCTCATACCTGAGAGCTGCCAAATGCTACAGCTTTCCTCCTGGTGCACAAGACTCAGATCAGAAACCCTTCAGCCCAGTTCCAGGGCGGCCTTAAGGTTGCTGTCAAAACAGCTTACAGCAGAGCGAGGCACTCTACAAGGCAGCAGCCTATTCATGGAGTCATTCAACGTGACAGCGCTCTGAGTCCGGCTCACTCTGACAGCTTTGTGCACACGAGTGAGGGCTGGCGCTTGGCTAACGTTGGGGAACACGGTACAGGTCTTTGTTAACGTTGGCAGCTGAAGCCTTGTTTTTAACAGTCGTTTTCCTTCGAGAGAACAAATCAGCACTTGTTACTGCCAGCTCTTATTAAGTTAGCCAGTACTGACCATGCAGACAAAAATGTACTTTTCATGCAGGTAAAACTACTTAATTACTTTGAAGTTAACTCTTCTTGTCATCGTGCTGCCCACCACATCTTCAAGTACCACGGGTACCTGCAGTACACCGTGTACGGTACAGCATTATACTAAACTAGACCACAGCTTAACTTCAAAAACTCAAGATTTATAACTTTAAAATATATTGATAGCTTAAAAAAAGGTAATGTTTTGGCTGCCCTGAAGTTAATGTTGCAGATGAATTTAAGCGGAAAACATAAACTTCTCAAAGAAGGATGATTAAAACAGGTGTAATGTTGTCAGATTACAAACATCTGTTATACTGGCTGCCCTTTAAACCAAAGCTTGAGTTGTAAAAAGTAATTTATTAAACAAACAAGCTAAAGTAATAAAATACATAAATAAAGCTGATTAGCAAACCAGTTTAAATCCATGGTAATTTTTGGTAGGACTGAATTTGAAGTGAGTCGTCCTCGGCTCGGAAACGTTCAGAGAAGTTTTGTTGGATTTGCGTCTTTTACTCTTGACCTGCTTGTAATGTTGCTAAACAAGGTGCTGACGCTTCTACCAGTGGCTCGAGTTCTGCTGAATGATTGAAACGGGAAACAAAGGTATCTGACAAAGAAGTTTCAGTGTGACATTACGAGCATGTAAAGCCGAAAGAAAAGGATCTAATGACACACTCTGCTGATATAGACAAATCGGCCTCACAAGCTAAATAAACAGAAGATTAATCTGTGTTCTTATGTTAGCTGAAAAAGTCAGTCATGGATGAAATTGAGGCTTTTGACAGGTAGTTTCTCAAGATGAAGCACTGATAGAGAGAAAACTCAAGAAGGGGTCTGAAATAGGACACTCGTGTTGGAGAGACAAAAACAAATGATGAGACAGAAGGAGTTACTCAAGGCACTGTTTCTTTCCTGAATTGACAAATGATGAGTGACTAAAACCTCCAGCTATAATTCTAGTTTGCTTGACCTTAAAGCATACAGCATGGTTCAAGTGGATTCAAGCTACAAAACACAATTTTTAGCAGGAAATGTTGGTCAGATAACATCTCGGTGATGTGTTTGCGGCGTACAAGCTGCAGCAGGTGTCAGAAGAGCTCTGCAAGGCCGCCCAGGTCAGCAGCAGGCTTGTCTTATCATCTCTTGCTTGATGCTGTCAGCACAGCAAGTGTCGACTCTGCCTCGTAACACTGACACCAGCCAGACTCTCATAAAACAAGAAGGAAGAAACTGAGAGCTGTTTCCGTGCCCGTGTAAAGCTGTTGTGGAGCGGCACATTAGGAGACAGACAATAAACATGAACTGATTACAAAACTCACTTTCTGCAAAGATCACAATATTACAGTGATCATTCAGTTCCGTTGAGAGTTACCATTTACCATTTTTACAGCACCAGTTCACAACAAAAGTCATCTCAGGGCATAATACAGCAAAACTAACAAGTTCATAAAGCTAGACTCAAATCCAATGACCGTAATTTCCCGACTATTGGGCGCACCTGAATATAAGTCGCGCCCACTAAATTTAAAAAGAAAAATACATTTTGTATATATATATATATATATATATAGGCTGTGCTTGTGTATAGGCCGCAGGTGTCCATGTTGTAACATGAGATATTTACACAGAAAGATTTTAAAAAACTTTAAATTGCCTATTTTTCGGCCTATAAGTTACAGTTTTTTGCATAATTTACATGCCCTGCGACTTATAGGCCGAAGTGACTTATTTATGGATTTTCCCCCATATTTATAAACCATTTTTTGGCAGTGGTATTATGTAATAGGTAAACGTGGCTAAAATGACAAATTCAAAATACTTGAAGACAAAAACAACTGGACTTTATTTATTATACTTTTTTTAATATATACTTTTTTGTTTTTCTTCAAGTTTTTTTGAATTTACCATGTCCTGGATGACTGAGAATCTTCACCAGCTATTAATGACTCAATCGGCCTGCCTTATTGCCCCCACCTTCATTCTGATCTCTGCTTGGACCGACCGTCAAAACAGCTGCACCGCCCCGGCAAAGTGCAGCTAATTTGACCATTAAAATACATTTATTAAGCAAATGTTAGAATGAGACACATCTTTGATATAATTTTGAGCAAACAAATAAATGTTTAGGTGCTTTTCTTGTTAATTTTCAGAGAAACGAGCCACATTCCTCCCTCCTCCTTTTTCCTCCATTCATGGAGCACCGAGGCAGTGAAACTATTTTTGAAATACAGCTGATTTGACCATTAAAGTGCATTTTTTAAGGAATATTTCAACTGAGACACACCTTTGCTATAATTTCGAGCAAACAAATAATTGTTTTTAAGTGTTAATCTTGTTAAATTTGCACAGCAACTCGTCGCGTGCACCCGTTTACTTCCGCATATCAGCTTTTGAAGTATAACTGATTTCACCATCAAAGTGCATTTATTAAGCAAACGATAGACTGAGACACACATTTGCTATAATTTCCAGCAAACAAATAATTGATTTTAGGTGTTAATCTTGTTAAATTCTTGTTAAAGTCCTCTTGTGCACGCTCCTGTGGCCCTATTTGGCAGCCAATCGTTTTTTGGCACAACACCGGCCCACCTTTCCGGGTTGTCAGCGATGACGTGTAATAGATGCGACGTATATGGTAAAGTGACATATTTATGGATTTTTCCACTTTATTAGACAAATATGGACTGATGCGCCTTATAGGGCGGTGCAACGTGTGTGGTGGAAATTACGGTAAATGCGTACCAGTAAATGGGGTTTTATTTGTTGTTTTTGTTTTTTTCTGAACAGTGCCTGTAACACGGCTGGTTAAAAAAGACAAAAAAATACAGCAGCCTACCAGGAAAATTCATTGCTCGCTATCTTCATCTTCCTCCTGTGTACTAAAACCACTGCAGCCGTCTGCAGTGTCAGAACTGAACAGCCTCAGAAAAACATCATACGTTCTCGGTCTCTCTCTTTCGTCTCGAGTCAAAATCGCAATTTGATTTTATTTACATTTCATACTTATTTCGAGTGGCTGCAAATAGTTTAAAACAAAACAAAGTTTCCCCCTCCCTGGAGGCACAAGAGGGGAAACTCCTGCAGGGAGGGGGAACTTTGTTCCCCTGGGAGCACAACATGGAGGGGAGGATAGAAAGGGGATTGGATTCCCAGTGGACCATTGAAGCCAAGTTTCATTGGTCCTCTGTGACCTATTCGGTAATTTCGATAGTCAGATTTTTTTTTTTACCTTTATTTATACAGGTAGTCTCATTAAATCACAGTGACCCACCCCCCCAAGAGATGTGTATGGTGCAGCTATGTGAGCACCCTGGTGTTATGAGATTAAATGTTTTGGCAGCATGTGTCACAGTCTGTCCCCTAGCTGTCTGGTATTTCTGTCTTCCCCTTTTTCTGCTTATTGTGTTTGTCATTCTGTTCTTTATAATTTTATGTGATTCTGTTTTCTGTCAATTTCCACTCACTCCTCAGTGTAAGAGTTGAACTTGCTGCAGCCCCAAGATGGCCGCCAATCATCCACAGCTGACGACCATTCCACCTGACGAGCTCCTCCACTACATAAGGCTGCAGTCAA
>NC_056505.1:34890879-34894552 GCF_014905685.2 Nematolebias whitei
GACCATTCCACCTGACGAGCTCCTCCACTACATAAGGCTGCAGTCAAGCTCTTCTCGTCGCTGGAGCATTACTTCCTCTCTGGTAGTTGTGCCCCTAGCCAGTATTTTGAGTATATGAAAAGGATTTCTTACCGTGTATTTTTGTGTCTACAGTTTCCTGGTCACCTCGGATCCTGCTCTTGGTTCTTCCAGTGTCGGAGTCTCGCCTCTGTTACCTTTGCCCTCCAACCACTTGCCTGCCTTTGGATTTTCCCCAACAACCTCACCCCACCAGGAGTTGCCTGTAAGGAAAGACAAAACAATTTATTCCACCATTTGAGCTGCCTTCACTTGCCTCCTAGTCCTGACCCTGTCTCTCCCTTTTTCAGGAGTCCCAGGCCAACTTTTGTATATACTCGTTTTTTCATTCACTGTAAATAATAAACACTGTTTTTGCTTACTTGAGGCTCTTGTCGTTCTGCTTCTCGTTCCCACTGGGTAGTCCGTATCATAACACTCAGTCTGCCTCTCCTGTCTCTTCAGTCTTAATCATTCACACCTGTCTCATCATCACATGTTTAAATCATGTGAAAAAAGTAGCAGCTTATAGTCCGGAAATTACGGTACAGTCAATTAACTCCAAGTTAACACTACAATAACATACAGAATGAAATGAACTCCAATTTGCAGAAATCTTTTGTACCTAAGGAAGCCAGCAGATAGGAATTGTCCTACTGGTGCAAACTACCATCCTGAACAGCACGTTGACGACAGTGGAAATGAAATGACTCCATTAAAATTGGAAGAAATTTCCAGCAAACTCATGACCGCAACACCCCCACTGGCTCTCTAATGAGGCGCACACATTCCTTCCCACTCCCTGTTCTCCTCCTGCTTTTTTGCTCTCTGTCTGTGTATCGGAGCAGCTCCTATTTTTTTTTTACACATCTTTCGAAATGAAAACTACTGTTTTGGATCTGACCTAATGGACTTTCGACGCAAATTACAAAATATTTTCAACAAAGCAACAGGGTCCTGGAGAACCCTCATCTGCTCAGACGATACGCATGCAGCTGGATATATCTCGGTGTGATGTGTCTACCTTTGCTTGTTTTCTTCCCTTTTCTCATCTAAGCAAAATATTATTCTGAATAAGAATAATGAGGGCCGCACTTTCATAGTAGCAGCTTTGTGCATTCCGCCCATCTTTCGGACGACTGTACGTACATGTTCTCGTATCTCGGTGTACTGATAATAAAGTTTATTCTGATTCTGAACAAGAACATCGGAATTGCATATAATTGGATTTATGATAACAGGTTTCCTGTTTGGAATAGTCTGGATACTGATTTATCAACGTACAAAGAAGACGGCCGCAGCTAATTTGGACCTTGTCAGGCTGCTGCCTATGTTTCAGTTCGTGCTGGGAGGACTCAAAATCAGCTGATTTACGAGCGCAACCATAAGTTGGAAGTGATTTAAATCGAAGGCCACCTGTGGCTTTGGGACTTGTCAGCATGGAAATGACCTTGAAGAGGCTCGTAAGCATGGACCAGTAGAATGCACCCTAATCTGGCCATTTTGCACCTTGGAAGTCAGTACAGACTTGAAGGCTGACAAGAAAAAAAAAAAGAGTCTGCCTGAAAAAGTGAACAATTGTGGATTATCTAAATCTGACTCCACCGGTCAGTCTCAAAACAGGCCGACTTGTCAATTTCTCTGGGAAATGTGTCAACTAAGGAAAAGCTTTGTATATTGCAAACAGCCAGCTGGGTGTAGAGAAGACAGGAAAGAGGCCCATATAGTAAAGTGCAAGGGGTCCCGATGTAGTTTCTACGGGAAGAAAAACACAGAAAAATAATGTTTATTGACACCAATAACTGCAAACACAAACATGTGGAGTAGAGACAGTAAAGACAGAGGCAGAGTGAAGAAACAGAGTCAGTTCGTCCTCCAGCAGTCTACGCGTATAGCAACACAACTAAGAATTAGCTTAACAAACTTTACTTAAAGTAACTAATTATTCATGTTTGTTTCAATTTCTAAATGACATATTTTAACAACTGATCAAATATGTGCACAAATGTCATTCAATACCCACAAAGACACATAAATGCAACAACAATGACAAGCTATCTCCTGTTCACCACATGAGTAAATATACATGCCTGAGTAAACAGAGGACAGAGACAGATGGCTGCTGTGTTAAGCAACACACAGCAAACACTTGCAGTCGTGTTCAAGTTATTCGACAAGACTATTATTTATTTCCTGGTGGAAGGAAAAAGCAACAAGCTGCATTCCTCTGCTGAGGAGGAGTGCAAATGCCTGAGCAGCACAGTGCATGAACATCGTACACTTCCCATCTGGTCTGCATGTTCACTGTAATCAGCAGAGGAGTGTGCACCGTGGTTAAAAGTCCCGTTCTCATATTTGGGCGTGGATCTGGAGAAGTGATTTTTCAGGTGTGCACCCAAGAGGCTCAGGGCCTGCTCCCTGACAGAGGCTGGTTCGGCACAGATGGCCCCAGGCTGCAGCTGCAGTGAACATGCATCTTCATTGTTAGAGCACTGTACAGGATCAGCAACAGCTCATGCTGAGAATATTTGATGTGATGGAGTACATGACAGCCGACAGAAACCAGCATGCAGAGGGCTTGTTTCAGTGTTGGGTTTCATATTTCTTCATTCCAGTCCATGGCACGTGCACCGATGTTCACCTAAAAAAAAAAACTGTGTCAAAAGTGGGTCAATGGTTTGTTCTAAGCGTGCGCTTCAACGTAGAATTCCTGACGGTGTTTTAAAACCTTTCTTTATATTATTTTTAATACTATGACTTATTCAAGTAATTTAGAAAAAGCACTTCTTTATTTGTGTGACAGCAGAACCTGCAGCCACACAGTACATAAAAGTTGAGGTAATAAATGCGGTATCATGTTTGCTGCAGATTGCCAACATGCATGTTTTTATTTGTTTATTTATTTGTTTATTTTTTTTATTTATTTTGTCATGTGTTGTCACCATTGTATGTTCTCATACTTTGACTAAATTAGTTCTCTGCATTTAACCCATTACACCTGAGATGCACCCAGGTGGAGCAGTGGGCAGCTATGTAGGTGCCCGGGGAGCAATAAGGAATTGGGTGTTGTCCTCAAGGACACCACAACATGTGGGCATGGAGTTGAACCTGTGACTTTCTGGACCCAAGAAGGCTACCCGACCTCTACCACCTCTGTCCTAAACCCAAACCAAAGTTTTGACAAGTTCAATGACTGAGTATTTATATATTTATGTAGTTTATTTTAACATTTTAGCAACATTTAATAGAGTTATTTACTATTTGAAGTGCACACATTTAGTCAACTTCCTTTGTCAAGTCTTGCTGCAGTTTATTTGTCATGTGCAATGATTCACCTTTTGTTTCTTTGCGTTGCCGGTTCCTACAGAGAAGCTGCTGAAGTTGTCCTGTCACTCACTGGAAACAGCTCAGCTGCATCACATCTACAGATCGGTACCATGATGTGTGTCAGCAGAGGAAGAAGTTAAGTATGTCATTTCATCTTTACATCTTTAGATAAAATTTGTTGTAAATCTTTCTTGGGTTACTATTCAGCACTACTTTGATCAGTTATTCAATTCAGTTTATTTATAATAATAATAATAATAATAATAATAATAATAATAATAATAATAAT
>NC_056505.1:34894562-34931042 GCF_014905685.2 Nematolebias whitei
ATAATAATAATAATAATAATAATAATAATAATAATAATAATAATAATAATAATAAGTGCTGTGTGTTGTCATCATTGTATGTTCCCATACAATGATGAAATTAGCAGTGAACAGAAACATTCATACTTTGTATATAAAAATAATAATTGAACAGAAACATTCATATATAAATAATAATTTAATATTATTTATCTGAGGAGCAGACTGCTTTGAGTTTAACTCATCACAAAACTCTCATCTTGAGCGAGCATGAAGGCGACAGTGGAAAGGAAAAACTCCCTCATGAGGAAGAAACCTTTAGCAGAACCAGGCTCAGGACAAGCGACCATCTGCTTCGACCGACTGGGTTTGAGAGGAACAGATACACAATGGCAGGTCAAGAATCACATGTTAAGACGGAAATAATTTCAAATGAAAACTATTCAATTTTAACAATTAATTTAAGGAAATTAGGTCAATTTGTCCTCTAGTAGTCTAAGCCTATAGCAGCATAACAAGTCAACCCTAACTATAGGATTTATCAAAAAGGAACGTCTTAATCCCAGTCTTAAAACTGGACAATGTGTCAGACTCACGGACAGAAACTGGAAGTTGGTTCCACAACAGAGGAGCCTGATAACTGAAAGATCTTCCTCCCATTCTGCTGCTGGAAACTCTAGGAACCACAAGTAAACCTGCAGTCTGAGAGTGAAGTACTCTGTTAGGAAAATATGGAACAATAAGATCTGTAATATAAGATGGAGCTAGGTTGTTGAGAGCTTTGTAGGTTAGAAGTAAGATTTTGAATTCTATTCTGGATTTGACAGGGAGCCAATGGAGAGAAGCTAAAACTGGAGAAATATGATCTCTCCCACTAACTCCAGTTAAGACTCTGGCTGCAGCATTTTGGATCAACTGAAGATGTTTTAAAGATGTATTTTGAAGAATTTGTGCTTTTGCTAACACTACTTATAATTTTGTCTATTTAATCCCCCCCCCCCCCCACACCCCCCAACCCCAGTGTCAGAACGGCCTGCTCAGCCACTTTACAAGTGTCACTCTTGTCTCAATCACTGGGTCATTTAGTGCTTTAGTTTGCTACGTTGGTGCAGTAGTTAATGTTTGTTTTGTTTACCTTTATATGAGACCAGAACTGCAATATTTTGAGTTTTTGTAAATAAATTTGAAACCATTTTTGGCCAATCTCCTGTGTCTTGCTGGTTATATGTGAACCCTAACAGTTTACTCCCATTCATCCATCCATCCATTATCTTTACCCAATTCTTCCTTTTCGGGTTGCATAGGTCATTAGTGTCTATATCCATCAGTCACTGTGCAAGAGGCGGGGGACACCCTGGACAATTCTCCAGTCCATCACAGGGACACAGAGACAAATAAGGCAAACAAACATTTACTTTCTAACTCACACCTAGAGACAATTTAGAGTTACCAATCAGCCTAACATGCATGTTTTTGGTCTGTGGGAGGAAACCGGAGAACCCGGAGAAAACCCACGCATGCACGGAGAGAACATGCGAATTCCACCCAGAAAAGTCCCCGGCCAGGATTTGAACCGGGGTGACCTGCTTGCTGAGAGGCAGCGGCTCTACCAACTGCACCACCGTGCTGCCCACAATTTGATTCCACTCAGCAATAATTTAATTTAAAAGTTACATTGTCATAAACCAAGTACAGATTATACAGCTGCACCTGAATAAAATAACTTTGTTTTGTTTCCAATAACTTTGTGATTTATGTGTAATCAGGACAGACACTGGAGCTGATCGTTCCAGCTGCCACTGCAGACACAAGACGAGTTCCAGGTGTTAGAGGATTTTCTGATCTGTCTGCACATTATTTCTGAGAACATGTGATGAGGTAGAAGTTTTTAACAATAGCAAAGATTCCAAATTACATATACAGGTAGGTGGATTTGTAGGTGCAATAAGATCCCTTAGTTTTGGTTTTAAAATAAAATCTAACATTTTCTCTGTCTGAAACCCACTTGAAGCTGAGTGAAAGGTATTTTCATAGGTCAAAGAACTACCTTGAGTTTAGAACTGAATAAAGAGCAAATCTGCAGTTTACCACATGGACAGTTCCTGAATAAACTGTGTTGTTGATAAGGTTTATAGTTTACAAAAAGTAATTTTCCTCAGTTATATGTCACCTTGATTTCTTGTTTCCTGTTGTTGCCTTGTGAGGCCCAGTGAGCTTTAAAACCTGTGTGTGCAGCTGATGGGACATCCAGACATTTGCATCTTATTTGTGGGTCATTTAGGGTTCTACAGTTTACGCTTCAGTCTAACACTTGGTGGTAATGTCCTGCTTTGTCAGCAGCATCTTGAAAAGAAAGGAGGGAGGATTTTTTTCTCTTTTACAATAAAATATCCAGCTATTAATAAAAGCAAATCTTTTCATCCATCATCCATCCAACCACCTCTGCTTACTGATAAAAAATCCAGTAGGAAACTTGAAGCATCTCTGTCCCCTGTGACAGTCTCCATTTTGTCCCAGGGATTTAAAGACATTTCCAAGCCAGACAGGATACACTGCGCCCCCCCCCCCCCCCCCCCCCCCCCCCCCCCCCGCTAGGTTTTATTCTGTCCCAAGATCTCCTCCTGTTGAGACACTGTATGTACAAAGAACTTCTTGAGAGAGGCACCCAGCATCCAACTGAGGTGCTCAAACTACCTCAGCTGATTCTCGGGATGCAGAGGAGCAGTGGCTCGACTCCAAACTCCCCCTGGATGTCAACTCTTCAGCTCATCTCTGAGCCTGGCCACTTTACAGATGTAGTGAACTAAGCCTCAGGTCAAATCTGGCCCTGAGGGCCTTCCTGGGACAAGAACTGTTCTCATTGATTTGAGTCCAGAAACACAAAATTAAGTTCATCCAGAGACTTTCTAAGTGTGTCCTGCACTGATCAATTGAAAGAACACTCTCTTTTTTATTATCATTACTATTTTACAAATGTCTTGATAATCAAAAGTGTGTTTAGTTCAAACCATTTTAAATGTTGAAGTGAACTACTCATTTTAAATCAACTGTGAAACAGTATTAATGATTTTTAATCCTCATTCAAAGTAGAAATCAAGTTAATGTTTGTTACAAGAGTAATTATGCATTTTGATTTTCTGTCTGAAATGAGCAAGTTGTAAGTCGGTCAAAAGTCAAGTTTCGGTCAACTACATGTTTACTGGAGAGAAATGTCATGTTTAACTTTTTCAGATAGATAGAAGGAGAACTGGCACCTAAAAGTCTCGGTTTCTTCAAAACATCTTTCTGTCTGTTCTTAAACAACCTAATCTTTCTCCTTGACTTTTAATAACCTCTTACATCACTAAGACCACACCCTGTTGGTTCGTTTCGACCAATCAGGAAGTTCTCTGAGGAACCGGAAGTGACCTCTTTAAAAGGTTCAACACTTCCTAGCTCCAGGTAGAATGCAGAAAAGAGAATGCAGAATGCAGAATGCAGAATGCTGGAGAACAACGGGAACTAAGCTGAACAACGTTCCAGGGAGGACCTCGAACGAGAAGTCCCTGAACGAGAGAAGTTCAGAGGAACAATGAAGAAGTCTGTTCTGGGATGATCTTACGACTCCGAACGGTTCTCTGCTATCCTTACGGAGACGCTGGAAAGCGTTGAAAGAGAACTCTACACCGAGGCCGAACTATCGTCTGCAAGGTAAAGAGTCGATCTTCAACTGCGAAGTGTACCGTGGGATAAGCTGGGTCCAAAGGAGCGTGTTGTTCTGGTTATAACAGATAAATTCCCTCATCCATCTTTCCCTCTCCATTTAAACTCCTTCATTTTCCCATCTTTAAAACTTTTCTATCTGCCAGTAATTAATCCAGATATTTTCAGAAATGTCTGTTGTAAAGCTGCAAGAGATACCATGGCAATATGGTTTTCTGATTGTAAAGCTAATTAATTAAGCTGTTGTTGAAATCAATGTTGCCAAATTAATGTAAATGTTTGATGTTAAATTTTGATTCTGTTAATAAATGACCGCATTCATTTTGATGGGTCAAAGAAAATTAACGTCTCACGTCACATTTAATCATTCAATGCACGATATTACTCAGTCCAGAAAAATGAAAGAATCCGTTTAATTTATGAATTTTATCGACAGATATATGTTCATTTACACAGAGGAGGCACATCTATGCTGGGGGCTTGTTCTTTCAATCATGATCCATAGCCTCATGACCATAGGTGAAGACTGGAATGTAAACGAACCAGTAAACTGAGAGTTTTGCCTTTGGGCTCAGCTCCTTCTTCCCCATGTCAGACCAGAGGAACAGTTTCATTATTGATGAGACACGTATCAGTTGGTCTACCTCTCCATCCTGTTTTCACTTGTGAACAAGACTCACAGACAAATAAATATTTTGGTAATTACTTTAAAAAAAAGTTCTAATACTTGGTCAGGACTGCACCTGGTTGCCTGCAGAAGGACTAAGCAGACCTTCATGAGCAGGTGCAAATTACAAATTTATGTCCCACAGATCTCATGGTTGAGTGAATGACCGAGTACAATTTCATCGAATCATTGGTTTCACTTTAAGAAATGCAAAATTTTAAGAACTGCTTGAGGCACTATTCTACCTGAATAGAAATTATTTAGACAATATGTTCAATTTTACTGAAATCTGAACCATATCAGTCTAATTTCAGCATTTCTTATAAGACACATAGAAGCATTTGGAGCATGAGTTGCTGAAAATGCAACTAATAACTCATCTATTGTGAAACTCGCTGCAAAACTACTGTATGATGAGTGTGTGAGCGACGAAATACTTCAGCACAACTGAGGAAATGGATGCTGGTAGGAGCTGAAGAAGAAAAACACATGGGTGGAGAGGATGAACTGTGGAAACCATCAGGATCCACTTTTCTGCTCGTCTGTTGGTGGGTGTGACAAATGATCAGAATTATCAACTGACTGTAACACACGCACACACACACACACACACCATGCAGCCACAGAGTTCAAACAAAAAAGGTAACACTGTGTTTGCTTTATTCCCGCTCCATGCCCAACACGTCTGTATTTGTCTGTTTCCAGTTCTCCCAACCCCCGGCAGTCCAGATGGCCACAGAACCTATTTCTGGTCCAGCTGGAAGTTTGTTTTTTCATGTTGAAAAGAAATCTTTTCATGTTCTACTAAAATGCATGTCATGATAAATTAGCATGTGAACAGATTAAATAGTAAATGGACTGTACTTACAGTATATGTCACCTTTCTATCTTATCAAGATGCTCAAAGCTCTTTACAACACAATCTCTGCGTCATTTACCCATTCATAGAGCACTCTACTAGATCTATACAACGAATAATCAGAGCTTTATCCCATTCATACACTGATGGGACACACATCAGAGGTGATGAGGGGTTCAGTGTCTTGCCCAGAGACATTTCAACTTTGACTGCTGGTGGAATCGAACCCCCAACTCTCCCATTGGAGGACGACTGCACTAACCACTCAGCCACAGCTGCCCCAGGTGATTAAATTGACTGTAATTGGATTTAAATCACAATCTGCTTTGGATTGAATTTGGATTCATAAACTGAACCTGTTTTTTTATGATTTTTGTTTTATTTTTAGTTTTCTTGTACTTTGTACAACCAGATGACTTCAGTTTGTTTAATCGGTGCTAAAATAGTATTAACAAATAAACTGATTTTAGTAATAATCAATTACCTGCTGTGGAATTTTAACTATTCTTGTACAAAATACATTTTTTTTATATTTTAACTACATGCCATGCTGTTGTGTGTTTATCACTGTGCTTCCTTATAGTTTTCTTTATTGTCATTCGCACCTCATGTGGTGGAGCGAAATTATGTACACAGGGTCCCAGTTACATCCAACAATAAAATGCATAAGAAAAACAGTAATAACATCTAAGATATGAACTAAGAAAAACATCAACTAAATATACACTAAGCACTCATAACATAAAACATTGAACATCAGCACAAACATGAGCATGAGTCTGTGAGCAGATGTGCACGCATGAACACATCAACATTGAAACAGATCAGCAGCAACATGAAACAGATCAGCAGCAACATGATATGGTTTTTCACAGTGATTATTCTAGTTAGAGATTCATGAGTCTAACAGCCTCAGGGTAGAAGCTGTTCCTCAGTCTAGTGGTTCTACACTTAATGCTCCTTAACCTCCTTCCTGAGGGGAGTGGGGCAAAAAGTGTGTGTGCTGGGTGGGTGGGGTCCTTCATGATGCAGGTGGCCCTCTTCCTGCATCTGGAGGTGTAGATGTCTGTGATGGTGGGGAGGCTGATTCCAACAGTCTTCTGTGCAGCCTTCACCACTCTCTGCAAAGCTTTTCTTTCTGCAGCTGTGCAGCCTCCATGCCACACATTGATGCTGGAGCACAGGATGCTCTCCACTGCACACCTGTAGAAGGAGGTGAGGACTGAGCTTCCCAGACCAGCTCGCCTCAGCCGTCTGAGGAAGTAGAGTCTCTGATGAGCTTTCTTGATCAGGCTGGTGGTGTTGTTGCTCCAGCTGAGGTTGTCATTCATGTGTACACCCAAGTACTTGTAGCTGGAGACCACTTCCACCGCAGATCCTCTTATGTTCAGGGGGGCTTATAGTGTTACTTGTTTTTGTTTGTGATGACAACCATACAGGTGTGTCTGTTCAAACCTTTACCTGCTTTTTCTTGTTGCAGTTTCTCGTCTGAAGCCTCCATTCTTCAGACCCAGCACCCTGAAGCTGTCCGAGGGTCCTTGCTGATCCAGGGTCAGTCCCTTCATGTCATTGTTCTCCGCTCAGACAAACCAGAACAGGTGGAGACGATTCTCTGGCTCTATCCACCCTCTGCACCACCCTAACACCTTCTTGAAACCAGATCAGGGAAGCCAACTCATGCACCATCATACCTTCATGACTTCGTGCTACCAACTTTTGTTGATGTGTTGTTACCTGGCAACCAAATGTTTTGCAACTGTGCTTTCTATTTTGGCCTTTTTCCATGCTTCCTCCACACACACACATGAACACACACGCTGTGCCAGGAGTTGCATCATCGGCTGCATTTGTACATCTTCTTTGGATCATCACAATCCTGATAATGCCCCTTTTATTTATTTATTTTTTCCTCAACATCTGCATTTGAGATCATCATGGACTCCTCACTTTCTTCTTCAACTTCCTTTTCTTTTCTTTCTCTCGTTCTTTTTATCTCAGGCTGCACTTCACTCCATTGGTCTCAATAGAAGTTCGACCAGCCACTTGCTGACAGACGTGGCTGAGATGTGGCTAACCAACAGGCTCAATGGAACGAAGCCTATTGGTCACAGACGCAGAAGCTGTGCAGTAGAACAGCCATTCCTCAGTGTGCTTTGCTGTGAGCCGGAGATGAGTTAAGTAGAGACGCGATGAGATGAGAGGAGATTAGTTCAGTTAAAAAAATTTAAAAACCTCCCAGCCTACAAATAGTCTGAGGCTGCTCCTCACACAGAGCTTCAAACACAGCGGGCCTGTGTTAGTGATAAAGACAAATATGTGAGGTAGACCATGGCATTACTGATTCTATCCATCACGCCTCAGGGTGGGGGGGGGGGGGGGGGGCTTGTTGATGGCTCGCTTTGCCTTGTGCTGCAGAATCAAAAGAGCAGAAAAAAGCTGAAATTCAATTCCGAAGAGCAAACCACAGGCTGCCTTCCACATGTGACAACAGCTCCTGTTTACTCTGCAGCAAACACAGGTGGAGAGGTGCATGAGAACAGCTCCTTTCTTTTCTTCAACCGTTTCTTCTCCCCTTAATGGTCTGTGTTGCGGATGGAGTCACTCAACCAGCTGCTTTGGGTGAAACTCCTCACAGTTATGTGCTCTTAAAGTAACTGATTGAACTGTGGAGAGATCACAAAGGAAGGTGGTGTATCTGTCGAAGATGTAGAACTTTTAACGGGAACAATAACTGGAGACGTGTAAAGAAAAAGTTTGAGGAAACAGGAACTGAGAAGAAAAACATGAATGGGTGGAGATGTGTGAGAGCAAGTATTTGATCTTAGAAGGGTTATGATTTTTGTACACTTTAGTTGTAGAACAGAACAAATCTCTGTACATAACGTATGGTTCGTTAGGATGGGATGGTGGAGGATGATACATTATTCAGGTCATACATGATTGTACATTTGACTGGACTGAGGTCCAACTAGGTGACAGCTAAAAGTCTCTCTAAAACTACAATTGCACGAGTAACACAATCTTATCATCTTTTGAAGGTCTTTATAAGCAAAGTTTCAAAGTCCTTAAAAAACTTAAAACATTTGATAAGTAATGAAAATGTTATGGGCAGCACAGTGGCACAACTGGTAGAGCTGCTGCCTCTCAGTACGCATGTCCCTGGTTCAAATCCTGGTCCAGGGGCCTTGCTGGGTGGAGTTTGCATGTTCTCTCCGTGCATTCGTGGGTTTTCTCCGGGTACTCCGGTTTCTTCCCACAGACCAAAAACATGCATGTTAGACTGATTGGTAACTCTAAATTGTCTCTAGGTGTGAGTGAGATAGTGAATGGTTGTTTGTCTCTATGTGTCCCTGTGATGGACTGGAGACCTGTCCAGGGTGTACCCCGCCCCTCGCACAATGATTGCCGAACATGGGCACCAGCAACCCCCGTGACCCAAAATAGAAGAAATGGGTAAAAGATAATGGATGGATGAAAATGTTATTAAAAGAGCTTAAAAGGGTGTTTTATTTATTTATTCATTAATTCATTTTTTCAATTCAGTTTATTAATTTATCTCCAAATCACAACAAAGTTGCCTCAGGGCACTTTACAGAAAGATCAATGGATCAACTGAAGACGTTTTAAAGAAGTATTTGGACACCCAGATAATAAACCATTGCAATAGTCCAGTCTAGATGTGACAAATGCATGGACCAGTTTTTCTACATCATTTTTAGATAAGATGTTTCTAATTTTAGCGATATTACGCAGATGGAAGAAGGCCGTTCTAGTAACATTTTTAATGTGGGGGATAAAAGACATGTCCTGATCAAAAATAACACCAAGATTTTTAACATTAGAGCTGGAGGCCAGATTAATGCCATCTAAGGAGGGAGAAAGACTGAAAAATTCATTCCTAAGGTGCTCAGGTCCATAAACCAAAACGTCAGTTTTGTCTTTGTTCAACAGGAGAAAATTAAGGGTCATCCAGGTTTTTATGTCTTTAAGACATGCTTGTAGTCTAAGTAACTGACTGGATTCATTGGGTTTAATGGACAAATATAATTGTGTGTCATCAGCATAACAATGAAAATTTATCCCATGCTGTTTAATAACTTTACCTAATGGAAGCATATATAAAGTAAAGAGTATTGCTCCAAACACTGAGCCCTGAGGAACTCCATGACTAACTTTGGTGAATGAAGAATATTTATTATTTACGTTTACAAACTGGAATATATCAGATATATATGATTTAAACCATTTTAGAGCTGTTTCTGTAATCCCAATATCATATTCAAACCTCTGTAGTGATGAAAACATTTAACACTTGACTTACAGAATACCTGTCTCCACCCTCTTTTGCCCCACTCTGGGCCCTTGAGCAAGGCTCTTAACCCCCACCATCTGCTCCCCCGGGTGCCCTAGATGGCAGCTTTCTGCTCCACACAGAGGGCTGTGGTAGCTCGGTGGTCTGTGGTTGCATCAGGAAGGACATCTGGCATAAAAACAATTGCCAAGTCTTTGTGTGAGTTAGTTTGCTGAAGTGACCCCTGAAGAAGGGAGCAGCTGAAAGAAGAAGAAAAAAGTATTTATTTTGCAAACTTGTTAAAATTACTCAAACACATGTACCTTAATGTGATGTAAACTGTAGACTGCTGAAAAGACATCATGGTGATTTGAGGCTGTATTTCCTCTGCAGGCTTAGCTTAGCTGCTCTCTGCTGCAAACATGGAAGAAATGAGTTCTGCTTCTGGACGGAGAAGTGTCAAGGTATGTAGTGATGGAGGGATGTTGTTGTTGTGGAATCAAGATGAAGTCACAGGGAAATGGATCCATCATCCATCCATTATAGGGTATAATGAGAGCTGAGCACCAGTGGGTGAGACAGCACACAGATGTGAGGGAACCTCAGGACTCAAAATGGATGGAGGGGGGAGGGGGGCATCACTGTATCATGATCTCATTCTTAGATCCAGGCCTCCCAGTACCTCCTGCCCAGCTGTTTTGATGGCTGAAGATGGAGATCATCCATGCCATCACCTCACCTGAGAAAACCTCTGAAGAGCCAGAATTGGTCACATGTTGCTTGGATAAACTCTGGCTGACCTGTGTGTGTGTGTGTGTGGGGGGGGGGGGAGGGGGGGGGTAGAACAGCTTGAGAAACACTGTTTTTACTCTGTTACAAACTCTAGAAACACATTTTTTTTCAAAAGTGGTAATGTTTTGGGTTTTTATTAGCTTCAGGAAATTAGAATAGGATACAGGGCATAAAAAAAAACTTTAAAAAATAAGTATATTTTGTCATTTTTAACTCAAACATTTTACCTACTGCTGGGATATTAAGTCCTTTATGCACTGGATAACAATCACGCTATGAAGTGAAAAATTCTTCTGAAATTTGCAGAGTTGGGATGAATCCTTGGGTCCTTTATTGCATTTGTTTGCAAATTTAAAACATGGCTTGTTATGTTAGACACATGCCTTAACTGTGATGGTGATCATGAAACTGCCTGCAAATGGTAACACCTGTATCACCAGATTTCATTACATCCTGACATAGTTTGAGACAGTCTGTGCCAGGATGAGCTTATGGAGCGTGGGTGTATAAGAGCACCACGTGGACATAAAAATGTAAAGGGAAAAAAATTGGCAAGAACAGATCAGCTTCGTGACAGTTCACACTAAAGGAGGTTTTTTTTAAATTTCTGTGAAGCAGCCACATCTAACAGGTTCTGAGCATAGGAGAGTTGTTATGGTGTGAAGAGCTTAAATATAAAAGAGGGTGATTGGGGATGAGGACATGTTGTGGATCTTCACAGACTGTGGCCTGTCTGTCAAGAAGTCCAGCACCTAGTTGCAGAGGGAGGAGCTCAGTTCAAGGGAGGACAGTTTTTGGACGAGGGTTAGAGGGATGATGGTGTTAAAGGCCTATGTGAAGTCCACAAAGAGCAGGTGAGGGCTACCAGCTACTGATAGTCATTCAGGCTTGTCACCGGGGGGGTCGGTTCTGTGAGATGAGTTGAGGTTCTTGAAGCAGGTGTAGAACCTACTGAGTGCATCAGGCAGGGAGGGTTCGCTTGGGCTCTGTGCACCTCTGAAGTTGTAGTCTATGATGCACTTGATGACTCACCACATGCTGTGCAGATCTTGGGAGGTGAAGTGACATTGGATCTTACTGGTACATACAGCTATGTCCCATTTTACTCCTGCAATCAGCTCTTCCCTTGCTGCCCTGAGGGCCTGTGCATCGCCGGACCTGAACACATCATTCTTAGTCTTCAGCAGAGACCGTACCTATGCATTTAGCCAGGGTTTCTAGTTAGGGTAGCTCATCACAGTCTTGGCAATGGTGACGTCTACTACACGCTTCCCCACATACTCCAGGGCAACAAATGTGTACTCCTGTAGGTTCACATCATCCTCACAGACAGCTGCCTCCCCGACCACCTGCCAGTGTGTGCACTGGAAGCAGTCCTGCAGCATACCATACCGTACCATACATACCACTTTATTTATAAAGCACTTAAAACAGCTACAAGGCCAACCAAAGTGCTGTACAGACAAAACAACAGGTAACACACAAAGCAAAATACAAAATGAGGTAAATCAGAATATAGACATAAAAACAATGCAGATAATGACGACAAACCAGTGTGGAGCATACAGGTTCAAGACCAGATCATCTGGTGTTGAAAGCTACTGAATAGTAGTGAGTTTTTAAACGGGACTTGAAAACCGAGAGGGAGGGGGCTTGTCTGACAAGCAGAGGTAGCTCGTTCCAGAGTCTTGGTCCTGCTACAGAGAAGGCCCTGTCACCTCTGCGCTTAAGATGAATTCCGGGAACTGTGAGGAGCAACTGGTCCGCTGACCTCAGGGAACGTGGTGGGACATACAGTTGTAGCAGATCAGAGAGATGGGGGGGGGGGGGGCGACACTGTTCAGCGATTTGTAGACATACAGGAGTATTTTGAACTGGATTCTAAGGTGAACTGGTAACCAGTGCAGTGAGGCCAAAACTGGTGTAATGTGCTCGCTTTTGCCTGTACTGGTTAAAAATCGGGCTGCTGCATTCTGGACCAGTTGAAGTTGTGCAATGGAGGTCTGACTGATACCAAACAGGAGTGAATTGCAGTAATCAAGCCTAGATGTAATGAATGCATGTATTACTGTCTCCAGGTTCTTTTTGGACAATATGGGCTTCAGTTTAGACAGCCGCCTCAGTTGGAAGAAACATGATTTAACAATCATGTTTACATGATTGTTAAGTTTTAGGGAAGGGTCCATTATCACACCCAGATTAATGACTCTTTGTTTTTCTGACAGGGTTAGAGCGGAGAGGTCGATACAGTGGTTTGTGATCGTGTCGTTGGGAGGGAACAACATGACTTCAGACTTCTTTTCATTGAAACTCAAGAAATTTAAAGCCATCCAGTCCCTGATGTCAGCCAGGCAGTTGAGCAGCGGTTGAATAGAGCATGTACCATTGTGTCTTCGGCATAGAAGTGGAAGGGCATGTTGTGTTTCCGGAAAATAGCACCAAGCGGCAGCAGGTATAAAGCGAATAGGAGGGGACCCAGGATGGACCCCTGCGGAACCCCCATTTAAGCTCTGCCTCTGAGGAACTAAAATCCTTGATGGAGACACAAAAGGATCTGTCAGCGAGGTAAGATCTGAACCAATTGAGGGCTGATCCTGTGACGCCCACCCACTGCTCCAACCTAGCAATGAGGATCTCATGATCGATGGTGTCAAAGGCGGCTGTGAGGTCCAGCAGCACTGGTATCTGTGAATCTGCAGATGTCGTTAAAGACCTTCAGCAGGGTGGCTTCAGTGCTGTGGAGAGGTTTAAAGCCATATTGGAAAAGCTCTAAGATGGCGTGATCCTCCAGGAAGCACTTCAACTGGGACTCGACTATTTTCTCCAGTAGTTTAGAAAAAAATGGGAGTTTGGAGACTGGCCAGTAGTTGGAAATGACTGAGGGGTCAAGATTTGTTTTTTTCAGGAGAGGCTGGACAGCAGCATTATTTAAAGGATTTTGGCACCACGCCAGTGGATAAACTACTGTTTACTATATCAAGAATGCACGGACTTAGAGTTGGAAAAACCTCCGTTAGTAGTTGAGGGGGGACCACATCAAAGGGGGAACCAGAAGGTTTCAAGTTGCACATGACCTGCTCTAGAGAAGATAGAGTGATGTGTTCAAAATGGTCAAAAGGAACTACAGATTGAGGTGGGGTGGATGGGTCATGAGTTGGAGGGGAAATGAGAGCCCTGGTGGTCGCAATTCTTTCCAAAAAGAATTATAAGAAGTTGTCGCACAGCTCAGTTGAGGCTTCCAGAGGTGATGGTTCAGTGAGGTGGAGAACAGAGTTTAGGGTGGAGAAGAGGACACGTGGGTTGTGAGAGTTTGAGGTAATTATATTAGAGAAGTATTTGGATTTAGGAGCTTTTACTGCTTTCTGATAACGGCGCCAAATCTCTTTAAGTATTTGGAAAGAGATCTGCAGCCTTTCTTTTCTCCACTTGCGCTCCGCCCTCCTACATTGCTGCCTAACGGCCTTGGTGACGTCACTCAGCCAAGGTTCTGCTCTCTGTTTTGATTTTCTAGTTTTAACAGGAGCAACATGATCCAGAGTCTTTAAGCAGACAGAGTTGAACTGGGATGTCAGCTCTTCAGTGGTGGTGAGAAACACTGGGGGCTGAATGATCTTTTCAGAGTTATAAACATCTGTGAAATGTGCGGCAGTGAAGTGGTTAATGGTCCGAGTCCTACGTGCAGGAATGCACGACTTAGGAGTTAGATGGGGGAGGGTGAACTCAAACCGGACTGGCATGTGTTGTGAGAAAACATTATCACCAATAACAAGATTATTAACAGTCATATCATGAGTTAAAACAAGGTCCAGTGTATGTCCACACTCTTGGGTGGGACCGTTTACATGCTGAGTTAAATTAAATGAGTCCAATAGATCTAAAAAGTCCTTAACCAAGGGCTTCTCAGGACAGCACATGTGCAAATTAAAGTCCCCAATAATGAAAACATGCTCATATTTTGGTGTGATTTCAGCCAAGAAGTCAGAAAACTCATTTATGAAGTCTTTAGATCGAGGTGGGTGGTAGACGAGTGCAAATAAAGTCTGAGGTGAATGTCCGAGTTCAAAGACGCTCAGCTCAAAGCTGGCATGGGAAACTGGGATGGGCAGTTGTTTACAGTCAAAAGTTGATTTGAATATTGTTAATAATCCATCACCGCGCCGCCTGATGGCCGCGGTGCGTTAAAACACAGACAGTTTGGTGACTGTAATTCCATCAAGGCGCTGGACTCACCCTGAGACATCCAAGTCTCTGTGAAGCACAGAAAGTCCAAATTGTGCTCTTGAAAGTAGTCGCTGAGGATAAAAGTTTTGTTGGTAACAGATCTTGCATTGACCAAACACATCCGGATACTGTCCAACGTGGAGCCAGCAGCGGTGGAGTTAGCTCGCGCTAATGTCCGCAGGTTTTCAATAACAGCCCCTCCAGGTTGGTCCGAGCTGCGCAACGGCTGACAACTCCCGTTGGTTACCTGGTCCAGGCACACGGGAAGCTGGAGATGGAGACCATGACCGCCAGCTGTAGAGGAAGATGCAGTGCGCAGGGCTTTAATCTTCACCAGCTGACCAGCACGTTTTCCCCGGTGTCTGAAGCGATATCTCCAGGCAGGGAGGTGAGGAGCGCAGCGAAGGTAAGCTGGCACGTCCACCAGCAGGGGGTGAGGGGGTTCCAGAGGTACGCTCATATTTTTCCAAATAAGCGACTTCAGTGACAGAAAAACGAAGATCCAAAAGTTGTTGTCTGTCATACACCAGCAGAGAGTTGATGTCACAGATGAGAAATGTAAAAAACAAAAATAATCCGAACACCATCAGCAGAGATGGATTGCAAGCCATGTACACGGGCGCCATCTTACCGGAAGATGACGGCCATGAAAGGACAAACACCTCCCTCAGCTCTGATCTTCTGCCCCCGTAGCCACGCGCGTCCGCCGACAGTTAACAACTATATAAGCAGTCAATTAAAAATGTTTTTTTTTTTTTTTTTAGGTTCAGACCTGTAATTACCGTTAATTCGTGGGGTCGGGTGGGGTTCGGAAATGATGGCCACGGGATGGGGTCAGGTCAGGTCTGATTTTTGGGGCCTGAATGCAACTCTAGTCCAGGGTAAAGTACTGTTGCGTTGTGGCCGGTCCTACACTTAATTTAACAAGATCATATACATGTATATTTATATATTATGATTTATTTATTATTTAATGGTTATGAACAACAGTACAGCACATGAAAACCATTGTCAGCCATCATCATGATCACAGTGAGGGTCATACAATGATGGTGACATGCAAACACATAATCCTCAGCAACATATTGATTTATGTTCTTCACATGGAAGCATTTTTACATGTAACTGTAATGACATGCACTGTACGTTTAACACCCACTCTCACACACAGACTAAAGCAGTTACAGAGATTCTGGGAGGTGTTGACACATGCAGCTATTTGAGTTGATTGTGCGGCTGACAGTCGGTGGGGAGATGAGCCTTGCTCTCTCTGTTGTTACAGGTCGTGGCAGTTTCTCCTTCCTTCAGACGATGACATCCAGCTTAGTCACTCAAGTGCCTCCGCTTTGTAATGCATGTTCTCGTGCAGTTCTAGCAGAACTAGAAGCTTTAAAAAAATACAAAGTAGAAACAATTTTGTGGATATAAGGCTAACGATTCTTACGCATGCTGTTTTAAAAAGTACAATTGCAATAGTCCTATAATTATTGTCTAGTACAAGTATTTCTCTGAAATGTCATTTGAAATTAAAAGTGGGCATGTGATCCCACAAAAAATTGTAAAAATGTAATTTGAATTTTATAGTTATGTTACAGTCATTCAATGCAAATGATCCTCAGGTTTTTACTGTATGGTAAGAAACTTTGCTCAGGTGCACTGCTGCTGCAAACACAAAGTCTACAGCTGCATGGGGACGTTACGATTCAGAGTGACACAAGCCAGAAATACAAGCTGAGCTAAAAGAAGCCCACAGAGTACTATTTGGGTCACTGAATACTTCTGTGTTTACCCTCAGCCTACTGTGGGATTGACGCTTCGTCCCCACCTCCTCCTGGGAGTTTTTCCACAGTGACATGTGTGAAATGGGGAAACTTAAGCCCCAGCACATCTTCCAAACAAGAATTTTCACCTCTCTTTTTTTTAATCCCATAACCCCCACCGTCTAACACTGCGTGGACCTGCACATGTGTATGTGTGTGTGTGACAGGCCTAAATCTTTGCCAAACAGCAAATCAGCACAGCCCAGTGCTCAGTTTAAGTAGCCAACAAAGAAGAGCAGGCAGTGAGCCAATCAGAGAAGACTGCAGATGCTGCTTCATAACTAAGACTCACACAACACCCACTGAATATTTGCTGAGTAGAAATGAAAACTGACTTTAATGTTGCTCT
Organism: Nematolebias whitei; assembly: GCF_014905685.2. NCBI lineage: Eukaryota > Metazoa > Chordata > Actinopteri > Cyprinodontiformes > Rivulidae > Nematolebias > Nematolebias whitei. The sequence goes on from NC_056505.1 coordinate 34,911,243, forward strand.
TGGCCCATAAAAAATGTCATGCAAAAGCAACTTGGCAGAGATACTAACTTAATATAATAACTTTATTAACAAAGCTAAACACGAGAGGAATCATACAGAACTATACAGCCATGATAAAAATAACTACTTACAAAAGGTGACACTTATCACTACTAAGTATACAGCAGTCCTAAATGAGTCTTTACAATTAGAAAATATGCTAAATAACAACAACAGTAAAGGTTGTATTTATTCTTAAAGGTCATCCATGTTGTTTTGCTCTACATACATGTACATGAAGTTCACTTTTATCACTGTTACATTGTGATCAAGGTCAAATTACAGATGCTGCACACAGACATTGGTCAGGGACCTTGAAAAGACAACAGTGAATATGAGCAAATCCATTCCTCCATGTGCCCAGACTGGCAAGAGCTTGCACATCACATCAGGTATAAACACCCATCACAACTGTAGGATTCCTAGGTTTTCTGTCATAATCACTTTCCCCACAGCTGACAATCATCTAATCAAGCCACCCTTCCACACCTGATCCTGTTGACTACACTTCAGAGTATTTGAGGACTTAGTCATTCATCCGACGCTGGAACATTATGATACCTTCTGCTAACTTAAGTGACAGCTTGTAAAACTTATCTCTTGTGAAACAACGTCACTCACCTTTCTGGATCAAATCTACATCTCACCTTGGAATCCTATAGGATCCGGAAGGCTTCATCAGTCAAGGAAACACACAACAAAGTTTTTTTTATTTTTTATTTGTTAGCATATCAGCATCAGATGATTATCAGTATCAAGACTTTGAACCTGCTTACAGTAAGGTGGTACGCTCTGATGGGCTGCAGCGCAGCTCTCAGTCTCTGCAGGTAAGGAGCATTTAGCTTCGGATTGGTCATTTGCTGACACGCCTACTGGACGGATTGACAGGTCGCATTGTGGATCTCCATCCATCCATCCATTTTCTTTACCCGTTTATTCCATTTTGGGTCACGGGGGTCGCTGGTGCCCATGTCCAGCAATCACTGTGCGAGGGGCGGGGTACACCCTGGACGGGTCGCAAGTCCATCACAGGGACACATAGAGACAAACGAGACAAACAACCATTCACTCTCTCACTCACACCTAGGGACAATTTAGAGTTACCAATCAGCCTAACATGCATGTTTTTGGTCTGTGGGGGGAAACCGGAGCACCCGGAGAAAACCCACGCATGCACGGAGAGAACATGCAAACTCCACCCAGAAAGGCCCCTGGACCGGGGTTTGAACCAAGGACCTGCTCGCTGAGAGGCAGCAGCTCTACCAGTTGTGCCACCGTGCCACCCGCATTGTGGATCTGACTTGTGGAAAAAGCAAAAACGCAAGAGCTGGAAAAACAATCTCTAACAACTTTATTCTCGTAATATTCAGACTTTATTCGACTTTGTTTTCGTAATTTTATGGCTTTTAATTTTTTTTTTTTGTCTTAGCGTGGCAATGTACTTGTTGTTTTTATTTAGCGTGGCCCTAAAGCTCCATCGTAAAAGACAAACAAACTTTAGAGGTTAAAAAAAAAAAAAGCTAGTGGATGGCACAGAGGAAATGAGGTGGAACACAAATTCCTTACCTTACACACACACACACACATGCATGCACACACATGCATGCACACACACTTACTTCTAAGGCTATAAAACACTCCTCCACCAGCATGGGTCCTTATACTCGTGAATTAGGCCAAGAGAGAAAAGACGCTATCATTACTGCAGTCCTTCTATTTAAATCAAATCACTACGTGGGACTTTAAAAACCTGTCACCCACCTGTTGCAGGAAGTGGAAATTATAGAGCAGTTTAAAAAAACATGAGTTTTAGGTTTGAAATGACTGCTGACAGCAATCCACTGAGACATGCAGTCTAATATGATTTAACAGAGCAGGATAAATGTGGTTTTCTTAACAAATGACTTGAGGATTGTTTCAGTAGTCTTTAGATAAGAATCATATTCTCATACAAATGTTATCCTTGTAAGAAAAATGCTACATGTTAAAGGTTTTAGGAGTATAAAAACATCAAGAAAATACTGGACTTGCTGGCCAGTTTGGTTCTGTTCACATAATTGTAGTAATTCAATTAAATTCAATGTAGTGCAGAACTAAGCCATGACTATCCACACTTGAGACAGTCATCCTAAACAATCTGTGTTGCAACAGAGAAAATTACACTTCTTCATAAAAACACAAGGAGTCTTAAAGAAAACACATTATTATTGCTGAAACTAAGTTTAAAGTTTCCGTTGGTTTACCGCTGTGAAGCATCTCGTCTTCTTTCAACAATGATCTTTAACCATCTTGGAACAGAGACCAGTTGTTGGAGTTTTAGGAGAGAAATATCCCAGATGGCCTGGGATTTGAACCATTGACCTTCTCGTTGAGAGACAACAGCTCTACCAACCGAGCCACTGTGCAACCCCATGCATACATAAATTATTATTTAATTAGTTAATTTTCTTGCCCAAGTCCATTTTAGGACAGCACAGTGGCACAACTGGTAGAGCTGCTGCCTCTCAGAGAGCAGGTTCAAATCCCGATCCGGGGGCCTTTCTGGGTGGAGTTTGCATGTTCTCTCCGTGCATGCGTGGGTTTTCTCTGGATACTCCAGTTTCCTCCCACAGACCAAAAACATGCATGTTAGACTGATTGGTAACTCTAAATTGTCTCTAGGTGTGAGTGAGAGAGTGGATGGTTGTTTGTCTCTATGTGTCCCTGTGATGGACTTGCGACCTGTCCAGGGTGTACCCCGCCCCTCGCACAGTGATTGCTGGACATGGGCACCGGCGACCCCCGTGACCCAAAATGGAAGAAGCGGGTAAAGATAATGGATGGATGGAGTTGTAAAACTCTCCTCTAGTTCCTAATTCACACAACTTTTACAACATTTGGTTCCCATGTCCCCACTTTTTTAACGTGTTGTTGACAATTAAATTCCTATAATATAAAGTCCTTAGTGTGCATGTGTTTGTGAACCTATGAAAAAACCTGCTGGATTTCATCAACATCTCTGCATACGAATAGCATGTGCCTTCCCCTGCCTTTCTTTTTTTTTTTCACAACCTACAACCACATATTTAGCACACACACACACACACATACACACACAAACACACACTGTTTTAAACAAGATAATTAGTTAGGTTCCTTTTGAACAAAACAATTACCTTATGTTGTTGAACTACAGTTTAACAGCTTTTAGGTTAAAACAAATCATTTCCCACAGTACCTCAGACGTTTTACCTGTAAAGACCAGCCTTCACTGCAAAGAAAATTACTTGTAGTCCATTAGTTAAAACAGGGTGGAGAGGCTTTCATGCAAGGTATCTTAAAAAATCAAACTGTGCTGTCAAATGGGCTTAAGAGTAAGTTTATACACCTACAAGACATGCCTGCATTTGTGCCCTGGACTGTTTAAGAGGACAGAACCTGAAACGACCACACAGATGTGATTTTCAGCTCAGACTTTATTGTCAACACGACTCTGAAAATGAACTTTTGTTGTCTTTTGGGATAACGGTGCTCTCTTGCTGAGGGATCAGTTGATAAAACCTCCTGATCAGCCAAGTGTTAAATAATATTTATGCAAACAAGACAGCCTGCACAGAGAAGTGCACCGCACTTATCCACATGCATTTGTCAGCAGGGGAAGCCCGCCAACTGTGCCACAAAAACAGAGGAAGGCAACATGTAAAGACAGAACTGTGGTGAACAGGAACATACTGAGTGAACTATATCGTCTCTCTCTCCTGGATAATTGCTGTTTTGTCTTGACTGTGTGCTCTTATTTATTTGCACAGGAACTCGTACGGTCTCCCTGAGGGAACGAGATGTTTTTCGCTTAGGAGTAGGTAAATTAAAAAAGTCATGACAGAAGCAGTTGTATTATTGACTGTAGCATAATTTTTTATATACACAACAAAATGTTCAATTATTGCTGCAGGGGATGAGGATATTACTCAAACTATTGTGTAACGTCAAACTGATAAAACAGCGGATTACTAATATTGCTAACTTTTTACTTGCAGCCCAACTATTGTTTTTGTACTACTAGTGCTTAGCGTATTATGAGTTTAGCATATTTCTTAGTTCATATCTTAGATCTTATTACTGTTTTTCTTTACAATTTATGCTTTTGTTGGATGTAACTGGGACCATGTGTACACATTTTCGTTCCACCACATGTACCACATGTGGTGCTAAAGACAATTAAATAAATTTTTACTTTGAATATGTTACATAATAACACAAAGAAGCAGGAAGCGTATGATCAGAGTACATGTTCTGGATTACTCCCAGCTACTACCACAACCAATTGAAACTAAATATCTGTAAAATCAACTGTGTCATGGCCATTTTTGTCTTCCCTATGATCAGTTTGATTTAGTTGTAGATGTTCATCAAATATTTACTGTCTGTGAATTTCATTAAAACCTGTCCACTCGTTCATTAGTTGCTGTTTTGTTTTGTTTTTTTGGTAAATGTGACTGACAAATAAAAACATATTTAGGCAAAAGCATTATCGGCTGTTTTTCTTCTGCAGTGAAAATAATAAATAAAAAAATAAGGCCAGGATACAAGAAGAATTAAAGCAGTAGATAAAAAGGAGAAAGGGAGGAGTTTTGAATCCAATCTTTCATCATTTAGACTGACTAAACAAGTATTTTTAAATAGATGTTGATATGACAGCCTATGAATGAAATTATATCTGTAGTCTTGTACACCACATCATTCTGTATTTTGATATGTTTTATGGCAGCAGAATGCCATTTGATGGCTCGTGTGACTGAATATGTGTCAGGATCAATCAGTGTTTCAGTCCCTATAGTCCAAATACGAACTTTAGCCCTTATAAAGTGAGTGAACCATTGGGTCATGTCTCTTACTTCGCCTCAGGTGTGCACAAAGAAACGAGTGTCTCTGATATAAAGGGTGGGACATTATGACATGCACTTCCCTGGATAGATTGCAGATGGCGAGTGAGGATGAACAGTACCCCCAGATAAAAGAGCCGGTGCGACTCAGCGCACAGCTGTTCAGGATGTCTGTAAAGAGACAGTTTGCTCTTAAACTTTAGTTAAATTAATCTGCAGAAGCATTGAATGCAAGTGCAGATTGAAACAATGTGGAATGTGTCTGCACATGACGGTGAGGATGTGTGATTCATGACTTGATGTGGGCAAAGGTAAACGTTGGTGAGAATATATATCAAAAAGTGCCTCAGGTTTATTTTGGTCAATATCTGATATTTCCATGTGACATGTTGATTGATGCATTATGATTACAAAAACACTCTGTACTGTATCAATTAAAGGAGACTGTTGGGGCAATGTGTATTTTTGCACTCACCATGCTCCATAATTTTAACTGATTAATGGAGAGTTACAGCTGTGCCTGCTCTTTTTTAGTTTGTATTATTGATATTAAATGTTTCCATGATCCTTTAATTAAAATTATTCTTAATGTGATTATTGGTCAGAAGATAGTGTAGAGGTCATTTTTTTATGTTTGAGACTTTTGAATGTTAATGTAGACACAGTGATTATTCCCATTCTCTCTTTTGCTCTCGATGAAGACGGTCGCTCTTACTCTTTCTCCCTCCTGCTTTTTTTACTCTCTTGTCCTGTCAACATTAGAGCCTCTCTTTACACATCTTCCAAAACAAAAATTATTACAGATTTGGTCATCTGGTCCCTCAACACAATTGATAAATTTGTTTCCACCAGACGACAGGGTGATGGAGAGCCCTCATGCCCTGAATGGACCCACGCAGCAGGGTATGCCATGGATCCCTGGAGTGAGTGGACGATCTTGTGTCTATCTGTGCTGTCCATGGAGGACGTAGAAGATGTATACATTATTGGATTTATGATAACAGGGTTTCTCCTTTTTGGAATCAGTGGATACTTTGGATATCAACAAATTAGGAAGACGTTGGCAGCAGTTTTGGCCATAGTAAAGCTGCCAGCCTTATGTGAAGGATTTATTCGTGCTTCGAGCTCTCAAACTCATATACTTACTGAGCTCAACCGCAAGCTGGACGTCATTTCTGAGAATCATAGACCACTTGCAGCAATGGAACTCACCAGCATGAAGGATTCAATCTTGGGGAATGCTAAATTGAGCACGGACCGGGTGGAATGTCCACAAATCAGGCTGTTTGGATTCACCATTGAATGCACCAGCAGAACTTGAAGGCAGACAGAAAACAGAGTCTGGCGGACCAAACTATTGTTGTTCATCTGAATTTAACCTCCCCGATGGCCTTGGACAGGCCAACTTATCTCAAATTGCTCCTGGAAGATACATAAACTAGAAGCTCTGCCCACCAGCGCCAATCCCCCCCCCAGGACATCTCTGGACTTATCAAAACCGTGATGCTGATAGACACTGTACCATCTTATCAAAACTTCGGAACTTTCTGGAGTGTTTATGGATAACTCACCTCCTTTGTCACCTTATATGCATAAATGTATTATGATGTCATTGTATGTTGCAGCTTTATATTTTGATGTCTTTTTTTTCATCTTTCACACAGTTTCCTGGCCAGGAAACGGTGTGAGACGTGATTTTTTTTTTTTTTTGGCTTCCTCCACCTTCATGTTCTCTTTTTCTCATCTGCCTGTATGTTGCATGTAACAGGTCTCTCTTGTAAATGAGTCTTCAAGGCTCAATGGGAACTAACCTGTATAAATAAAGGTATAATAATAATAATAATAATAATAATAATAATAATAATAATAATAATTCCCCATAAAAATCCTAGAGAAATGTTTACCTCCAGCGGCTCTCTGTGTGCAGCTGCTGGGTACGGTTCTGGGAACACTGGGGTAGGGGCAGGCCCCTTCTGAGCTCTCTCCAAAACTAACCTTTCAGTTTGGGAAGTCAGAACAGGTCAGAACCTCAGACAGGTGAAGGCACTGATAAGTGTACTTGTAAAGGCATAGATTTCTGTGAGTTGTTAGCTGTTCTCCACAGCTTTGTAATAAATATGAAGAAACCTACACCTGATCGTTTTGGGAATCTCTTTTCTTTTTCCACAACAGACTTTTTATGTCCTTTTTGAAGGAATAGTTCCGTGACTAGTTTGAAGTTGGGTTCTGTAGAACTGCTGTGAACAAATATTTTACCAGTGGTATGTAGCTCTTTAACAACTTCAGTTTGGAGAAACAAAACTGACAAGCTGGCAGCTGGTCTGAACAGACCCAAGGCTAAAGTAAATTGGTGCCATAGATAAATATAAAATGTTTCATAGTGATACATGTGAATATAATTTTATAAACATGACACACTTTCATATTTTCCTTAAATGATTATTGGCAGGGCAGCACGGTGGCGCAACTGGTAGAGCTGCTGCCTCTCAGCGAGCAGGTCCTTGGTTCAAACCCCGGTCCAGGGGCCTTTCTGGGTGGAGTTTGCATGTTCTCTCCGTGCATGCGTGGGTTTTCTCCGGGTACTCCGGTTTCCTCCCACAGACCAAAAACATGCATGTTAGGCTGATTGGTAACTCTAAATTGTCCCTAGGTGTGATTGAGAGAGTGAATGGTTGTTTGTCTTGTTTGTCTCTATGTGTCCCTGTGATGGACTTGCGACCCATCCGGGGTGTACCCCGCCCCTAGCACAGTGATTGCTGGACATGGGCACCAGCGACCCCCGTGACCCAAAATGGAATAAGCGGGTAAAAGATAATGGATGGATGGATGGATGATTATTGGCATAGAATACTATTGAAAATTACAAGCACTTTTGAGGTAAATATCATAAGTAAGTGAGTAAATATCGTATGTCAAACATTATTTTAGTTTTAGTAAATAACTGTTTCATATAAGCTGTTTAAAATGTAATGAAGCTTTGTTATGTAATGAACAAAATACAGCAAAATACATTTTCTAAATTCTGATTTGTCAATACTTATACTAATACAAAATATTAAACATTATGTCTTTGGCTTCATTTTGGATTAGAGAATGCACACAGTACAGTTTTCACATTTTACAAGGATCAGACACTGTGCACGTATATAACCCAAAGTTAAACTGAGTAAAGTTCATTAATATTACAGAGCAGAGTTGAGCTCGTTTAGATTTTCTGCATGATTTATTATAAAAACAGCTGCATTAGTTAATAGTTGCAATTCAATAATTAGTTTTAACATTTTGTCACCTCTCTGTTCACACTTCAGTCTCAGTGGAGCCATTTTTCAATTAGGTGATTAGTTCCAAAGATCAAAGAAATTAGTACCTCCTGTTAAGACATTCCACAGAATTGTAAAAAATCATTTTAAACTATAATGCTTATATTACTATTACTAAACTTACCTTCCTGAAGGTATCCCTCTGGTGTTTTGTTCTTTAGTAGGTGAAAGAGCAGAGCAGAAACAAGAGGTTGGCAGATCACAGTAAATATGAATTGTGGCTCTTATGTTTCATGACATGCGTAACTTCGTGTGTGGAGTCTGAGAGGGACCACCTGGGCCAAAGGTTTGTAACCAGAGAGCAGATTTCTGAGCATGAACAAAAGCGTTTCTAATCTTCTAAGTCTCACGTGCACTGTGTCAAAATATCAAAGCAGGGAAAATATAACTTATGTGTTAAAAAGAGAGAACTGTCAGGGATCCATTTAATGTCGGTTACCTTTTATTATTTGCCAAAAGCAGAGCATGAAGAAAAGAAAGTGTAAGACAGACTTTATGCTGAAATCAAAGACATGCCATAAAAACAATAGTTATTTTATTTTTCGAGCATATTTATTATTTATTTTATCATTCCTGGGGTTGTCATCATAAGCTTACAAATTAATCAGATAATTAATTATGATTTCTACTTCCTTGCAGGAATGCATATTGCCAAATGCCTCGCATGTCAACAGTTCAAACACCGATCTTGAACTCAGTGTCTGTTAGCACTTGGTTTATCTCTGGTTTGTAGCATATATCTTACACATTTTGATTTACTGCCAACAATCTGATGGACAGCAAAAACCATGACACACTGCAACTCTGTTTTCATTCATCATACAGCGCAATTGAGCTTTTATAAACAATATGATGTCATCAAATGGGAGTCGTGTGTGGGGAAGGTGAAGCACCCATCCTTACTTGTCCCACTGTGGACTGTTGAGCAAGGTCCTCCACAGGCTGTGATTGTAAAAAAAAAAAAAGTGAATGAGTTTGCACTTAGATTTTTAGCAAAGCAAACATTATTTTTATTCATATTGATTCAACACATTGAGATAATATGCAATTTAACACCACAAAACAAAGGACTGTTCTTATGTCCACTAATGGGACTAATTAATTCAAAATGTCAGCTCACAAACCTGTTTTGATTATTTAAAATTGTGTTTTTAAATAGCAAATTGTTAAAACTTTCATGAAAACTAGAGTGCAAAATGAAACGGACCGATATAACAATAAAAGGATTAAACCACAAGTTAACCATTTTTCTTGGAATATTAGTTGATTCACGTTGCTTTAAGCACATCTTCAGACGATTTTTAGCTGTTTACACCAGTGCTGCTGCAGGTCTCTTTCTGAACTGCAAAAAAACTACAGCTAAACAGGACATGCGGCCAGAAGAAGAGATGTTCACTGCAAGAAATTAAAAGAAGGGATTAACTGATTAATTTTTAATGCAAAAATGTGAAAACACTTTATCTTCTCTGACTTTCAGTGGAGTGCCTGAGTGTAGAAACCAACCTGTTGCTCGTTTTTATGAACAAACAGACCAGATTGCGTTGGTACTAGGGATGCACAATATTGGGTTTTTGGCTGATATCTAATATGTTAAAACTTATTCCCAATAACCGATGCCGATAAGAATATTTTATATACGTTCCTCTGTCAGAACATAGCCCTCTCTCTTATTTAGACTTATTTGCTACAAAAATTGTGCAACAGCTCTAAGAGCTGGTGACATATATTCAGTAACAGCCATATGATATGCATAGTGCTTTAACTTATCAAAGTCCATGCTCAATAATCCAGGTATACAATCCAACATTTTTCAGTCAGGTCATCTGGACATCTTCTTTTTTGTTTGTGCTGAAACGTTTCGCCTTCGATCCGGAAGGCTTCATCAGTCAAGGAAACACACAACAAAACTGATTCTTCCCCCAACAGCTTACTCCAAAGTGGAAACAGTGTTGTTGTGTGTTTCCTTGACTGATGAAGCCTTCTGGATCGAAGGCGAAACGTTTCAGCACAAAAAAAAAGAAACTGTTCAGATGACCTGACTGAAAATTGTTGCACTTTAACTTATATTAAATGAAAAGTGTTAAATGTTATTTATTAGCATTAGTCACCTGCGATGCTGTCTCACTTGTGGAGGCTTGATCCAGGTTTCTAGCTGCAGTGTGGGATCCCCTGCACTCCTTTGCATGAAGGACAGACTTTAAGTTCAAAGTTTTTGTCTATCCATTGTGCCGTAAGACTAATCACGCTAACAGGGCTAACACAATGTCCAAATGTCGGGGATAAAACTCACCTAAATGCTATCAGCTATTAGCTTCTTAATAACGTTGGAAATGACGGCTTGTAACTCGGGAAACGTTACATAAGAAGAATAGCTCAGACTGCGGACAATGTAGCGAGGCTCAACGTAGTCCATAAATCTTCGGAATCCGACATCCTCACCAACGAAAAATAAAACTTCCAAACCGACGACATTTTGAAACTTCCTCTCTGCCTTGAGATCGGGTAGACGCATGTGACGTCATCACGTTGTGCTGCCGCTGCAGGCAAAAACAGCACCTTTTATATCGCCAAGTTATTTTAATGGAATGGCCGACGTCCGGTATTGAAATTTAACGTTAATATTGTCCGATACCATGCAGATAATGTCGTGCATCCCTAGTAGATACATGGACACAAGATCTCATGCTGCTGAATATTTCACATTGCTGTGTTCATTCGTACTCATCTGATCACACAGACCCATGTTCGTGCTGCTGTTGTTCAGTGTATTGTTTTGCGCTATTAGTGTTTAGTGTATTTCTTAGTTTAGCATATTTTTTAGTTCATATTTTAGATCCTTATTACTGTTTCCTTATACATTTTATATTTTTGCTATTGTTGGATGTAACTGGGACATTGAGTACACAATTTCGTTTCACCTCATGTACCACATGTGATGAATGATAATAAAACCTACTTGAACTTGAGCTTGATAAGGACATATCCATGTAGTTTAATGTCAGTACTGGATCTGTAAAGACAAATACAACCATAGAGAGTAGAGAAGTTAATCTCAGTAGTCAGGAAATGTGGTCAATTTGTCCTCCAACAGTCTAAGCCAATAGCAGCATAATTAAGGGATAGCTCAGGAAACCCAAACCTAAATACAGGATTTATTTAAAGGAAAGACTGAAGATGAGTATTTAAAGTAGACAGAAAGTCAGCATCACAAATAGAAACTGGAAGTTGATTCCCCAAGAGAGGAGTCTGATAAAGCTCTGCCTCCTGTTCTACTTTTAGCAACTCTAGGAACCACAAGTAAACAATACGGAACCAGAGGATCTTTATTATTGGACTAAAAAAGGAATTGTCACTGACTGAACCCTAAAACTTTTATTTATTATTGTTTCTCAATACCAAAGCATTGGAGTTTTGAAAATTGACAGTGATAGTTTTTTTGTGGCATGTCTTTGAATTTTTTTTTTTCATACAATAAATAACAATTGAGAGAACGTCTGCCAAAAATGGTAATTCCATAGATTTTTGTCAAGGGTTGTTTAACACCAGAAAAAAATGATTGGTATGAGAGCCTAAAATAGTTTCTGTAATGCCCTCGAGCCAAACTGATTCTCATGTTTAAAAAGTCTGCATACTTTATAACTGTAATTTATGTCCAGCACACATAAGACTATAGTGTATTTTTTCAGCGATGTAGTGAGTGTGATTCTTCAAACAGACAAGTGAAAACACAGAAGTGTGTGTTTCTTCGAAAAAGCCCGAAGCTTTCAGTTTGACCTCGTCCCCTCTCCATCTCCCTCTCACCTTCTGCCTCTGACTCCTTTGCCCTGGGGCACCAATGGGTGGGCCTGTAGGAGAGATGAGCAAAAGGGGCCCCTGGCATCACCCATACCTTGGATTGAAAAATGGGAGGGAAAAACACCCAAAGGATGATGGGTAGACCTAACATTGTTAAGACAGTACTCGGGTGAGGAGGAATGAGGTAAATATCAATGGCGGTGGTCTCATATAGCCCATTCGTCAATGTCTGAGATCAGCAAAGAGCAGCCCCCGGGCTTCACTCCACCACCACCACTGTCTTCCTGCTGAATTGTACCTATGCAAAAATAAAGCAACCTGAGCTGAGCATAAATCATAAGGAACATTTGTTACCTCGGGAAATTGTGCTTCATCCATCTTTAGGCTTTTTTTTTTCATTTGTCAACCCCTGGGGGCAGAGGGGTGTCAGCTGTGCAGGTCTGCACCGTAAGTTAGGCTGGCTGCGCCTAATGAGAACCTGCAGGAAACAGTGATGCTCAGGGTGGGAGTCTCAAACTGTTACTATAGTTGACTGCTATTCACATTTACTTCCACAATGAACATCACAAATGTTATTTTGTTCACCATTTACAACATAGAGCTGGGTATAACTAGATAGATGATAATGTTTTTGCCTGCGATTTAATGTGTGTTTGTGTGGCTGTTGTCAAAATATCTTATCAATCACTGGAAAATGTTTATTGAAACATGCAGAAAGTAATCATTGAATGTACATATACTCAATTCAGTTTATTTATCTAGATCTACAACTATATCTACAACTGATTTAGCTTTTATTCAGCCTAGAAAGCTATCACAGCCAAATGATCTGAAAACACACAAATGGAAACACAAATTAAACACAGTCAATATTACAGATACAGATGTAAAGAATACATGTTCTTAAAAAATGCACAAGATATTGACAACTCTGTTAGCAAAATATTTGCTGATAAAGACAAGAATACACCTTGAATTTCAAGCTAGTGGATTCAATGGAAACCTACACCTAGTGATGGTAAAGAGCTGGTCCAGTGTTCCCCGGCCAGGATAGGAATCCACATTGATCCCCCCAAATCCAAGGTTGATCCATAAACTAGAATCTCTTCACCAGCACCCCTGAATAAATCTTAATTGAGAGGCTGAGGAGTGATGCCCCTATAATTGAAACACACTCTCCCTTTTATGTAAAGGGAAACCATCAGCCTCGTCTGCCCATCTAGTGGCACTGCCCCCCACCCCCCAACTCAGCTTCCTCCACAGAAGACATGTGGGTGGGATTAAGAAGGTCCTCAAATTATTCATTTAACTGCCCAAGGACATCACTGTTTGAGGTCAGCAGCACCTTACCTCCACTGTACACAGTGTTGGTAAAGTGTAGCTTTCTCTGCCGCCTGGCAGTTTGTCAGAAACTTCTTGGAGCTGATTGGGAGTGGTCCTATCCAAGCCCACACAAACTTTTCCCACATCCAAGCCTTTGCCTTAGCAACATTAAGGACTGCAGCTCACTTGACCCACTGATATACCTCAGCTACCAGCCTCCCTCAGTCAGGGCGGCCACCACCATGTTTGAGGATGGCTGCCATGAAAGGCACCACCAACCTTGTAGCAACCTTGACATTAAAGTGTCAAACATGGCTGCCTCGGACTCAATGTCACTGCCTTTGCTGTGATGTGGTTGAAGCTCTTTCAGAGTTGGAATTCAAAGATCCTTCCGGTAAGCCTTCACTAAATGTATGGGTCTCCTGGGTCTATCCAGCATCTTTCTTTGTCATCTGATCCAACTGAACAACAGGTGGTGATCAGTTACGAGCTCAACTCATCCCTTCCCTTAAGTGACCAAAAAATATGGCCGCAAATGAAACATTACAACAAAATCTATAATTAGTCTGCAGCCTAGATTGTCCTGGTGCCACATGCTGTTATGGACACCCTTATGTTTAAACATGGTGTTCGTTATGGACAAACCGTGACAAGTACAAAAGTTGAACAATAGAACTGGTTCAGATCAAAGAGGTTGTTCCTTCTATCCCCATGCTTCAGTTAGATGGTCACTGTCCATGTACTGCAAGCACTGAAGTACCCCCAGCTGAATAATAAAGACTCCAGCTAGAGCACCTTCCAGCAGCCCCACTAAGGAGTCCAATAAGTCTGGGTATTCTGAAATGTCATTTGTACAAAGGCACAAACAACTGGGATGTAACCTTCTTGTCTACTGGGAAAAATTTCAATGAACAAACCTCAAGCCTTTGGGTTGTAAGAAGGACTACACCAGCCTGGTGTCCCTCAGCATGGGAACAACTCCAGACCGGCAAAAGAAAATTGTTTCCTGAGCACACGCAGTGAACTGAAGTGAGCCTGACCATATCTAGTCAGTACATCTCAGTTTCATGCACAAGCTCAGGCTCCCCACCACAGAGATGATATTCCAACTTTGTGTATTACAAGCAAAAGTAAAATGAATATTAAACAACATAAAACCTAGTTGTTGTTTTTTTTTTTTTTTTCACTGAAAAATGTCGTGACTTATAAAATGTGTGTGGTTAGTAATTCAGGAATCTAAACATCTGTTCTATTAATATTTATGCTCAATTGTCACTATTTTAAAAAAGATAAGTTGATAATTTACAACAAAGAGTTAAAACTCGAACATCTGATTTTTTTTATTTTAAATATTGTGTTTTAAAAGTTTAGAAAATGAAAGCTTTCGGTTTACTAGGAAACCGTCAAATATTAACTAAACTTTTGTACTTCAGTTTATATCGCGGTCAGATAAGTTGGACCCAAAAGCAGGTACACATGAAGAGCCCCAGTAAAATAAAGCTTATTTATTTTTAAACACATAAAATAAAGGTTGACATGGCAGTAAAAAACTTACTAAAAAGAAAATGAGGAGCACAGGAGGGAGGACCAAGACATCTGTCAAGAAACTAAACGAGTCTCTGTTAGGATGAGGATCAGAAAGAGTTTAATTGGAGCTGAAGGAGAGTGGGAAATGACAGCACCTGGGATGATTGTTAATTAGAAACAGGTGTGAGTGATAACTGACTGAATAACTGGTGAGCGTGAGCACAGGAACACAGGGAGATGACCAAAACACAAAGGACAGAGAAATAAAATATGAACCACAAGGAGAAATAAATTAAAATAAAATATCCGATAAACACAGACAGTTACGTATTGATGGACTCATTTAAGAATCTTACATTTTATCTAGCTTTTTGTATTTACCTTAACAACAATTTCTAATTTAGTGTCACATATTAGAAAACTGCACAATGCTACAAACCACTGAATGCTTGTTGTTATTCAACAGTCAGTGTCTAGAAAACAAGTACAACCTAAATGTGATTGGCTCCTAATAAACCGAACTGAAGTGAGACAGAGAACAAGCTGAAGGAGTGCAGGATGGTGTTCGTGCTTCAGTGTGTTTTGTGATCTGCTCTTTAAGAAGGTGTCTCAACACCAGCTGAACCTCAAAAACTCAAACAACCATGGACCCTGTCTCCAGCTGTTAGCACCCTGCCACCTCTACTCACCTCAGTGATGCTCGTATTTAACACACACACACACACACACACACACACACACACACACACACACACACACACACACACACACACAATTACGCATGTACATACAACACTAATAGCTCTTTAACAAAAGCCTATCTTGGATCTAATAAAATCTCTTTGGTCTTTTTTACTTCTTAGTGCCTTGCTGCATCAGTTCCTTTAACAGGAAGGAGCGCAGCAGGAGAACATAACATATGTTGATTTTATTTTATTTTTTTAAAGGACGGGGGCATGCTGGAGGCGGTGGGGGCGTGAAGGAGTCAGAATCAAACATGGGATGTAGCAGAATGAAAATTAAGTCAGCATCCTTTGAAGGAATGCATGTCCTACGCATTACAGTATAAATTTTAACTGATTAGTTTAAAAACTCTGATATGAATCCATTTTTAGGTGGAAAATATGACAACACATACAAACATGAGACGTGATGCAAATTGCACAAAAAAACAAAACAAATTCTAGCAAAAAATAACAACTGCTCAAAATGCAACATGTTTCAAAGCAGTGATTTCCACAGTTGGAGTTTGGACCCCAGTGTAGGTCATGAACATTAAGTGGAAGTTCTTAGAAAATCAGCAATGATCACGTTACATTGAAGTTTAATCAAAAAAATATATTGCGGATTTTAACACTGTGTTATCATTATGCACTTTTTAAACAGAGTCATTGATGATTTATTATTTTCATTGCTATGCTGATGATTGTCAGATTTATCTGCCCAAATACAAATACAAAACCAAATACAGTAGTTCATGTGCAACCTGCCCTCTGTTAAAATGTCTTGATGACATTAAGGCATGAATGGTTTCAAACGTTTTAAGATTTAGCGATCAGAAAACTGAAGTCATTGTGTTTTAGCCCTATCTCTACTGCTGTTTCTGTTCCTGTTAACCTTGACTCCCTTGAGCCATACCTTAATCAGTCTCTTATAAAACCCAGAATGGTTTTAGACTCTGACTTTAAGGTTATTAAACAGGTTAACTGTTCTACAGAAAAACTTCTTCCAGTTAAGGCAGATAGCTAGGCTTAAATCTTTGTTGACTAGATCTGACGTTCAAAAACTAGTCCATACATTTGTTACACCTGGCTAGACTACTGTAAAGTGCTTTATGTTGGGGTCTGTCAGGTGTCCATTTCACGTCTACAGCTTGTCCAAAATGATGTTCTACACTTAATGTTCCTCAAACTTGTGCTTGAGGGGAGCGGGGCAAAAAGTGTGTGTGCTGGGTGAGTGGGGTCCTTCGTGATACAGGTGGCCCTCTTCCCGCATCTAGAGGTGTAGATTTCTGTGATGGTGAGGAGGCTGACTCCAACAGACTTCTGTGCAGCCTTCACCACTCTCTGCAAAGCTTTTCTTTCTGCAGCTGTGCAGCCTCCATGCCACATGTTGATGCTGGAGCACAGGATGCTCTCCACTGCACACCTGTAGAAGGAGGTGAGGACTGAGCTTCCCAGACCAGCTCATCTCAGCCGCCTGAGGAAGTAGAGTCTCTGATGAACTTTCTTGATCAGGCTGGTGGTGTTGTTGCCCCAGCTGAGGTTGTCATTCAAGTGTACACCCAAGTACCTGTAGCTGGAGACCACTTCTACCACAGATCCTCCTATATTGGTAGGCATGTTTGTTCCAACTGAAGTCCAAGACTGTCTCCTTCATTTTCTTTACATTGATGTGAAGGTTGTTGTTCCTGCACAAGCTCTCCAGGTGTTCCACCCCCTGCCTGTAGCTGGACTCATCACTGTTTGTGATGCATCACGCTATCACTGTATCATCTACAAATTTTACAATATGACAGCCTGGATGGGTAGGTGCACAGTCATATGTGAGCAGAGTGAACAGGAGGGGGCTCAACACACAGCCCTGAGGAGAACCCGTGCTGAGGGTTATGGTGAATGAGAAGTTGTGAATCCTCACAGACTGTGGTTTGTAACTGCTACTACAACCATATGTTCCTTCTCGGGTGCTGAGTTCATCTGATCAGCTGCTTTTGGTTGCACCAAAAACCAGGCTGAAGCTCAGAGATCTGGCTTTTTCAGTCATGGGCCCTAAACTCTGGTACAATCAAACAAACAAACCTCCTATGTTAGACATCCCCTTCACTCCCCGCTTTTAAATGTCCTAAAAACACACCTCTTTTCACTGTCGTTTAACACAGTGTGATTTGATTTAGTATTTCATTGCTTCTCGTTGTTTTTGTGTTATTATGGTTTTATTTTGATGCTTTTAACTACATCTTGTTATTATTCTCTTTCTTTAATTTACTGCCTTAATCTTATTGTTGAGCACTTTGGTTGCAGCTGCTGTTTTAATTGTGCTTTATAAATAAATTTGACTTGACTTCATTTTAACTGGGAATAGATGAAGTTAAAAGCACAATCATCAGCCAATCACAATAATTTTGTGAGTCTAGGGCAAAAACACTTAAGAAAGAGGTTTAGAGGTTAATAAAATGGACTTTTCTTTAATATAGTGATAAAAAATACACTGGCAGTTTATTTTAGCCTAATTTAACATCTTGATGACTATTTTTAAGGATCAAATTGACCTGTCGATACGAATAATCTAAACACTACATTTGGTGGCCCGTACTATGACATATGCTGGATATATTCATACATTTTTCACGAGTTCTTCATCTTTCTGACTGTGTAAATGTCGTGCATTGAGTTTAACAGAAATGTAACGAGAGAGACGTTATTTATCTTTGACCCATCAAATGAATGCGGTCATTTATTTGCAGAATCAAAGTTTAACATCAAACATTTACATTAATTTGGCAAAATATGAAAACAATAACAATGGCAAGTTCACAGAAAGTGGACAATACGGCGATTGTCCTCACTTCTCAGCAGAATAACAGACATCAATCACACGGCGGTGATTGAGAACTTTGCTTCAGATATTTCTAAAATATCTGTAATGATTTTAGGAGAAAGGAGAGTTTAAGATGGAAAATGGAGATTTATCTTACAGAGAGATGTGTGAGGGAATTTATCTGTAGGACCAGAACAACACGCTCTTTGGGGAATCAGCATGGCTACGGTACGCTTGGTCGAAGTAGAACCTTTACCTGGTTGATGATAAAATCAGCGTCGGCGTAGGGTTCCTTTCTGACTCTTTCAGCGTCTCCGTGAGGACTGCCAAACCCTTAGGAGTCGTGCGAGGTTATCCAAACAGAAGTTATAATTCCCAAAATCCTCTCTGCATCCTGGATTGTCAGAATTCTGAACTCCTTCAGAACTCTCTTTAGAGAGTTAAACTCTGGAACTCTTCTCCATGAGCTGCATCAGAGAGTTTTTCATCTCTCTTCTCCAGGAGAACTGTCACTCTTTGTAACTCTTTAACTCTGGCGAGAACCGGGAAGTTGCCACATTTAAATGGGTTGACTTCCGGGTCATTTTAGAGCTTTCTGATTGGTGGATGGACCAGATCAGAGGTGTGGTTTGTGATGTAAGGTGTTATCAAAGTCAAGGGCAGAGAATGAGATTGTTTAAAACAGACAGAAAGATTATTGGAGAAAACCAGACTTCGTGGAGTCAAACTCTCCTGTATCTTCTGTGAAAGTTAAACATGACATTTCTTCTCGGTAAACATTTTAGTTGACCGAAACCTGAACTTTAAACACACTTTCAAACTTGCTCATTGAAGACAGAAAATCAAGAAGTGCATACTAACCTGATTTCTTCTTTGAATGAGGAATAAAAATCATTACTTACTGTTTATGTAAATAAAAATGAGTAGTTCTCTTCAACCTATAAACACTGAGTGAACTAACACAATTTGATTATCAAACATTTGTAAAATAGTAATGATTATAGAGGATTGTCTTTTCTACTTGATTAATTCAAGAAAGAAAGTCTCCAGATGGCTCAAACTGTATTTCTGGATGCAGATCAATGAAATAACAGTCTCTGTCCATCTGGTCAGATTTGACATGAGATCAGGTTCACTACAGTCCCCCCTTTGGAAATCATTGCCTGTCCATGGGGATGAATTCCAACCGTGAACTTAGACCTTCAAATGTCCTTGAGCTTGATGTAATCCAGCAAGGAAGACCAAATCAAAAGTAATCCAGCACGGAAGACCAAAGTCAGAAGTAATCCAGCAAGGAAAACAAAGTCAAGGTAATTCCACAATGTTGTTGGTAATTCCATTGTGTTGATTATAATTCCATAATGTTGTTGGTAATTCCATTGTAGCAATGCTTTAAC
>NC_056505.1:34931142-34935034 GCF_014905685.2 Nematolebias whitei
AAAAACATGCATGTTAGGCTGATTGGTAACTCTAAATTGTCCCTAGGTGTGATTGAGAGAGTGAATGGTTGTTTGTCTCGTTTGTCTCTATGTGGCCCTGTGATGGACTGGAGACCCGTCCAGGGTGTCCCCCGCCCCTCGCACAGTGATTGCTGGACATGGGCACCAGCGACCCCCGTGACCCAAAATGGAATAAGCGGGTAAAGATAATGGATGGATGGATGGATGGATGCTGGTACTAATGTGCAACATAACTTTTCCTTGTTAAGACAAACTAACAGTATTTTATATTGACCGGAGCAAAACAGTGTTCAGATCATTCTGCATAAAAGCCATTTTATACAATAAATGTTTGTGTGCATGTGTGTGTGGGCGTGTGTGTGTGTGTGTGAATCCAGTTGTTAAGGGTTCCCATTTAGTCTGAGGATAGTGAAGGTTGTTGGACAAAGCATTGGATTAGAAAGCATCATGTGATCAAGTATGTGAAACTTTGTGAAATTAGGCAGTTATTAGTGCCGTAAAAAAAATCCATAAAAATAAATATCTATAAAGAAATTACAAATTTATTTAATGTATGAAAAGCCTTTCAGATATTAATAACTATTTGAATAATCCCTAATCAAATTTTCCCAAAGCAAAGAGAGTGTAATTTATTGGGTTTTGCACTTGTTTTTTTTTTAAAGTATAATATCACTCATCATGCCTTATTTTACCTTAGACATGAAAATCAAACAGCCTTGATGACTCCTATATTTGACTGAAAATGAAAACTACATTCTTGAACTGTTCTTACATAAACACTTATCAATTGAAAGTGTTATACACTGTCCTCACTGCTATTTGTCCTGAGTAGAATGCCTCGGACCTCTATTTAAACGTGCTTTAATTCAGCTTAAAGTTGAACTTTCCACAAAAATGTAATCTGTTTTAGATTAGATTCATATATATATTTTAACATTAGTGTTTTGACCTTTTGTTCCATGGACATGTCACTGTTTTCTGAATCATACACTATATATTCAAGTAAAGCAGAACTGCAACAGATACATATGAACTGAAATTGAAATATTCTTTGTTTTTCCTTTGAACAACTTGCCAGGAGCAACTTGCTAATGAATCTCACATGATGCAGTCCACATGATTTTGATTATTAATAATAAATCTGAAGAATGTATGTTAACATTTGTTGGTGTTTAGATATTTTTAAAATAACTTGCTATACTACTTTATATACGTTTTAAAATAATTGAAACATGCACTTTGTTATTCCACATTACCCACACCCATCGTGCCTATTGGTCTATCGGCCAGTGGCCCTCACCCTGATAGTTGCTAATGCTATGAAAAACTGGTCATGACCCACATCAAAACAACCATCAACATCAACGATGACCCTCACAATTACACATACCGTGAGAATCGATCAACAGAGGACGCCATCTCCTCTGTGGTCCACACTGCTCTCATCCACTTGGAGCAGAAGGACTCCTACAGCCGTATGCTCTTTGTGGACTTCACATCTGCCTCATGATCCCCCAAACCCTGATGGACAAACTAGTCACAGTAGGACTAAGCCCCTCCATTTGCAACTGGGTCCTAGAATTTTTAACAAACAGACCGCAGTCAGTGAGGATCCAAAACTCCTCCTCCACCATAACCCTCAGCACTGGCTCCCCTCAGGGATGTGTGTTGAGCCCTCTCCTGTTTACTCTGCTCACATAAGATTGCGCACCTACCCATCCAGGCTGTCACATTGTAAAGTTTGCAGATGATACAGCAGTGGTGGGATTCATCACAAACAATGATGAGTCCAGCTACAGGCAAGAGGTGGAACACCTGGGGAGCTGGTGCAAAGAGAATAACCTTCACATCAATGTGAAGAAGACGAAGGAGATGATCATGGACTTCAGAAAAAACAAACACATCTACCCTGTTAGACTCATGAATCTCTAACCAAAAAAATAAAAAATAAAAAAATCACTGTAATGCCACTTCTCTAATCTCTAACCAGGATAAAAACTGTGAAAAATCACATCATGTTGCTGCTGATCTGTTTCATGTTGAAGTGCTCATCTGCTCACACAGACTCATGTTAGTGCTGCTGTTCGGCATACTGTTTTTATGCTGTTAGTGCTTAGCGTATTTTTAGTTGATGTTTTTCTTGGTTCATATCTTAGATGTTATCATTGTGTTTCTTTTACATTTTAATGTTGATGTAACTGGGACCCTGTGTACATAATTTCGCTGCACCACATGTACCACATGTGGTGTGAACAACAATAAAGAATATCTGAATATGAATATTAGTGGGATCAAAAATGGTCTTTGTAGTTTCATATTAAACCACAACAGACTCACAAAAGCTCAATAAAGAGGCAAAGAACTTGCAATGAACAGTCACTAGAGACATCAAGATTGGGAAGGTCATTCTTTCTGTGAAACTAGGCACACACACACACATTCATTGTTCAGTCCGGCTGCCATCATCCTTCACGCCTGGGGCTATGAATCATTGACGAGAGAATCAGAGAACAACCCTTTTAAAGTAAACAGGGTTGAGTAGATCTCCTTTTACTGGTCAGATTTATTGGTCTGGCATTCGACCCTAAATGCCTCGTGCATGAGTGGGCCAGGTCATGGGTCACCGTGGTATGTGCATGTGTGTGTGTGCATGCCTTTTTGAAAATGTTAATTGTTTGGTCATGGTAAAAAAAAAGGCCATCAATAAACACTGGGTCCTTAGAGAAGTACTAAATGTCATTATTCAGCATTAACAAACACCTTTCAAAGGTTACTGTCCTTTTAACAAGAGCAGAATTTAGGAGGGTGTGAGCCCTTGTGCTAGAAATACTTTTGAGGCCCCACACATTTTTTTTTTCATACAAATTCCAATAATGATTATGTGGACATTAATGTCAAGGTTTCATTTCTCTGTTCACATACTGTCACCAACCTTTTTGAGACTGAGAGCTACTTCAGTGGGACCGAATGACACGAAGGGCTACTTGTTATAAACAAATTTGCACGGCTCACCTTTAATTATAGTATAATGCATTTACATACATGTGAATATATGACTGACTGATCACATCTGATCTGATCTGTATTATTAAAGACTCCACACAGTGATTATCAGTAAAGATTTAGCTTGGTAAATATGATCAATTATTATTGATAATTAATGATTAGAACTCAATCGAGAACTGAGTCCTCAGTTTGAATCCTTTTCTTGGTTCTTCTGTGCAACTGTAAATTGTTCCTAGCTGTGACTGTGAGTGTGGATGGTTGTCTCTTTGTCTTCTCAGGGACAGACTGGAGACCTGTCCTGGGTGCCCCCTGTCTTCACCCAAAAGCAGCAGAGACTGGCTCCAGTCCTAAACAAAGGGAACAAAAAGGATGATTTACTACAGCAGAAAACTGATATTTAAACATAAATTACCATTTCTTTTATGTTAATCTCAATCAGTAAAAACTGAAATTAAATGTATTTTAAAAATATTTTATTAACTGTTTTGTAGGAATGAACACATTTGTAAGATTCATTCAAAATATGCCTTTTACTATTAACTTCTGTAGCATTTTTAAGAACCTATTAACAATAAAAATCTTCCAATCAAGCCCTGTTTGCACTAACTGTTTTGTTTATAACACTTCAGAAGAACTCTAACTTGTAGATACAAATTATCAGTAATGTAAAAAAACAAACTGGCATTTTTAAATGGATTGTGACATTAGTAATAGTATCCTGATGCATGCTCAATAATCCAGGTAGAAAAATATAAAAAAGTTAAATCTGGTCCTCTGGACATTCAAAAAAAACAAAAGAAAGCAAATCAACAAAAAAGTGTAGAAACGTTTCGTCTCTCGTCCGAGAGACTTCTTCAGTCTGAGG
>NC_056505.1:34935134-34940105 GCF_014905685.2 Nematolebias whitei
TTGACTGCAGCCTTATGTAGTGGAGGAGCTCGTCAGGTGGAATGGTCATCAGCTGTGGATGATTGGCGGCCATCTTGGGGCTGCAGCAAGTTCAACTCTTACAGTACCCCCCCTTCACGGGTCGCCCCTGGGCGACCCAAGGTGCTTCTCGGGGTGGGCCTTGAAGAAGGCGGTGATAAGGCTGGGGTCCAATATGAAGGAACGGGGGATCCAAGATCGCTCCTCCGGGCCATAGCCCTGCCAATCCACGAGATACTGGAAGCCCCGTCCCCGGCGACGGACATCCAGAATGGTACGGACAGTGAAGGCAGGATGGTTGTCAATAAGTCGGGCGGGTGGAGGGAGGTCGGCAGGAGGGCACAATGGGCTCTCTGAAACAGGTTTTACCTGAGAAACGTGGAAGGTAGGGTGGATTCTCAAGGAGCTGGGGAGCTGTAGGCACACAGCCGAGGGATTGATGATCTTGTCAATCGCGAATGAGCCGATGAAGCGAGGAGCCAATTTCCTGGGGGTGTCCTTGAGATGAATGTCTCTGGTGGATAACCATACCTTCTGGCCCTCCCGATAAGAAGGTGCGGCGGAACGGTGACGGTCCGCGAACCTTTTGTTTTGAGCCGCTGTGCAAAGAAGAGCCGCCCGTGTTTGGCGCCAGACACGTCTACAACGGCGAAAATGGTGCTGGACAGACGGTACTGAAACCTCTGTCTCCTGACTGGGGAACAAGGGAGGGAGATAACCCAGTGAAGCCTCAAAAGGTGACATACCTGTGGCCGAGGAGGTATGCGAGTTGTGGGCGTACTCGACCCACACAAGGTGTTGACTCCACGCCGAGGGGTTACGCTCCACATTGCACCTCAGAGTGGTCTCCAGCTCTTGGTGGCACCTTTCAGTCTGTCCGTTTGACTGAGGATGATACCCCGAAGTGAGACTGGTGGACGCCCCCAATGTCCTGCAAAAACAACGCCAAACTTGGGAAATGAACTGCGGACCTCTGTCTGAGACCACATCTGAAGGGATGCCATGAATCCTGAAAACTTGTTGGACCAAGATTTGAGCTGTCTCCATGGCCGATCGGAGCTTGGGTAGCGGGACAAAATGTGCTGCTTTAGAAAACCTGTCGATGATGGTTAGAATAGTGGTGTTACCTTCAGAAGGGGGCAACCCGGTGACGAAATCCACTGAAATGTGAGACCAGGTTCGGCTAGGCGTCGGCAGAGGCTGTAGGAGACCGGCAGGAGGCTGAGTACCGGTCTTATTCCTGGCACAAGTGGAGCAGGCTGCAACAAAGTCCTTGACATCCTTAGAGAGCGTGGGCCACCAGAAATGTCTCTTAGTAAGAGACAGCATACGTGCTGTACCGGGATGACATGAAAGTCTATTGGTGTGGAGCCAGTCAAGTACCTTGGACCTCATATGAGAGGGGACGAACAAAGTGCCAGGGGGACCAGTGCCAGGATCAGGTTCCTTCAGGTGGGCCTCACGAACCTCTTTCATAATAGGCCATGGAAGGGCTCCGACGATGCAGACCGGGGAGATGATGCCCTCTACAGGTTCCGGAGTGTCTGGAGGAGAAAACTGGCGGGAGAGAGCGTCAGGCTTGATGTTCTTGGTACCAGGTTGGAAAGTCAGTGTGAATTTAAAACGGTTAAAAAATAAGGACCAGCGTGCCTGTCTGGGGTTTAACCATTTAGCCTCTCTCAAATATGTGAGGTTCTTGTGATCTGTCCAAATCAGGAAGGGAGTCTCTGTGCCCTCCAGCCAATGGCGCCATTCTTCCAAAGCCAATTTAACAGCCAACAATTCTCTGTTGCCCACATCATAATTTCTCTCTGCTTGAGACAATCGGCGGGAAAAAAATGCACAGGGGTGTACCTTGTTATCCAAGAGCGACCTCTGGGATAGAACCGCCCCGACTCCTGTATCAGATGCATCCACCTCAAGGATAAACTGCCGTGTGGGGTCTGGATGACAGAGAATGGGTGCGGATGAAAATAAGTCCTTCAGCTTACCGAAAGCAGCGTCGGCCTCAGGAGTCCATTTAAATGCTCTGGTCGTGGAGGTAAGCTGAGATAGGGGTGCGGCGATGCGGCTGTAATTCCTGATGAAACGCCTATAAAAGTTTGCGAACCCCAAGAATCGTTGTAATTGTTTCCTTGTTTCCGGAACTGGCCACTCCACCACTGCCTTAGTCTTCTCAGGGTCGGTCCTGAAAAACCCTTCCCTGAAGATAAACCCCAAAAAGGACACAGATGAGGCATGGAAATCACATTTCTCGCCCTTCACAAAAAGTTGATTTTCATAGAGCCTTTGTAGAACTGCTCTAACATGGTGAACATGTTCTTCCTTGTTTCTTGAATAGATTAGGATGTCGTCGAGGTAGACGAAAACAAAGTCCCCAATAAAATCCCTTAACACATCATTGACCAAAGCCTGAAATACTGCAGGAGCGTTAGTGAGCCCAAAAGGCATTACCAGATACTCGAAGTGACCCAACGGGGTTTTGAATGCTGTTTTCCACTCATCTCCTTGTTTGATGCGAACCAAGTTATATGCATTGCGTAAGTCCAGTTGAGTGAAGATGGTGGCTGGTTGTAACTGCTCTTGAATGGAATTGATTAATGGAAGGGGGTATTTATTTTTAATGGTGATGTTGTTGAGTTCACGGTAATCGATGCAGGGACGCAGAGACTTATCCTTCTTAGAGTTAAAAAAGAAACCTGCACCTAGAGGAGAAGTCGATGGGCGAATAATCCCTGAATCGAGGGATTCCTCAATGTATGACCTCATGGCCTCCCTCTCAGGACCGGAGATATTAAAAAGGTGGCTAGAAGGCAGAGAGGCTCCCGGAAGGAGGTCGATGGAACAATCATAATGGCGGTGTGGAAGTAGTGATAGGGCCCTCTGTTTGTTAAAAACAGGAGCTAAATCGTGATACTCAGGAGGAACACTGGACATATCGGTCTCACAGGACTCTAATTTGGGCTTGGACTTGTTTGTGATCCCTGAGCGAAGGCAGCACCTTAAGCACTTGTCGCTCCACCCTTCTACCCTTCCTAACTCCCAATTAATGTGAGGATTATGAGTTTTAAGCCAGGGGTACCCAAGGATTAATTGAGAGGTGGGCGACTCAAATACAAAAAAACTAGTGGTCTCATGATGGTTGCCTGAGGTTATTAAATCAAGGTCAGCTGTCTTAAAATTGACCTGGGCCAAAAATTCCCCTGTAACCCCAGCAATAGAGATTGACTCAATCCTTTTGACTGGAAGGGAGAACTCTTTAACCAAATCTTGAGTGATTAAATTTTGTTCGGCACCTGAATCAATCAAGGCTGTGACAGGGAAACGATTTTGGTTGATAATAATTACAGTGGGTAACATAAGTCTTAAAAGAGGGGAGATTGATGCCGTGCCCACCTGTATCTCCCTCTTTATTGGTGGGCCTTGGAGTTTCCCTGAAGCGGACAGGAGGCTACAAAGTGCCCGTTCTTCCCACAATAAATACACAAGCCCAAACTTCTCCGTCTCTGCCTCTCTTGAGGAGTCAAACGGGTATGACCAATTTGCATTGGTTCGGGCCGAACAAACTGTGAATTAGAAGACTCTTCCTGGGATTTGTAGTTCTCTGGGGTAAAACTGTAGTTGTACGCCCCACTCCGCTGTTCTGCGGAACCGGAAGGATTCTGGGAGTTGTAGTTCCGCTCCCTCCGGCGCTCCCGGAAGCGTTCGTCGAGAGATATTGCTAAGTTAATTAGCGCGTCGAAGCTAGACGGCTCGTCATGAGCGGCGATCTGATCCTTCACATAATCGGACAGTGAATTCAAAAAGGTACCTTGCAAAGCCCTGTCGTTCCAACCTGTTTGGGCCGCCAGGATGCGGAAGTCGAGAGCGTGTTCTGACGCCGGTCGCCGGCCCTGCCGTAATCCCAGCAGACGCTTCTCGGCGTTGGATTGCTGCAGCGGACGGTCGAATATTCTACAAAACTCGGTGAGTAGAGAGTCAAAAGACACAGTCTCAAGTTCATGGAGGTGAAGAAACGAAGTAGCCCATTTTAGAGCGTTTCCCTTGAGTTGGTTAACGAAAAAGTTTATTTTAGCGATGTCAGAAGAATAATACTGAGGAGCCCCCTTAAAGGCGAGTTTGCATTGTAACAAAAAACCTCTGCATTGATCAGGGTCTCCAGAAAAAAGTTCGGAGGGTTTTACAAACAATTGTTGATTTGTGGAATGACTTACAGGGCTGAATTCGGTAGGACTCGGTAAAGGCGAAGCTGCAGCTGTGGGAGAAGGAGAAACAAGTTGTCTGTTAATAGCATGAACCATGCATCCAAGTTCCAGTAAGTTTGCCTGGGTGCTCTGTTGTTGGGTCATAATTTTCTTAAGAACCTCTCCAAAATTGTCCATGTTCTCAACGTTAGCGGATGATGATGCTTGTTCGCTTCTGGTTTCGTTCTGGGTATGGTCTGGCTGGAGCATTATCTGTTATGATACGGACTACCCAGTGGGAATGAGAACCAGAACGACAAGAGCCTCAAGTAAGCAAAAACAGTGTTTATTATTTACAGTGAATGAAAAAACGAGTATATACAAAAGTTGACCTGGGACTCCTGAAAAAGGGAGAGACAGGGTCAGGACTAGGAGGCAAGTGGAGGCAGCTCAAATGGTGGAATAAATTGTTTTGTCTTTCCTTACAGGCAACTCCTGGTGGGGTGAGGTTGTTGGGGAAAATCCAAAGGCAGGCAAGTGGTTGGAGGGCAAAGGTAACAGAGGCGAGACTCCGACACTGGAAGAACCAAGAGCAGGATCCGAGGTGACCAGGAAACTGTAGACACAAAAATACACGGTAAGAAATCCTTTTCATATACTCAAAATACTGGCTAGGGGCACAACTACCAGAGAGGAAGTAATGCTTCAGCGACGAGAAGAGCTTGACTGCAGCCTTATGTAGTGGAGGAGCTCGTCAGGTGGAATGGTC
>NC_056505.1:34940205-34942368 GCF_014905685.2 Nematolebias whitei
GCGTGTTTTATTCTTTCCCTACACACCGCTCTTCCGTACACATCTTTCTTATCGTATTTATATATATATGGCTCCTGCAAGCCCCACTGGTTCCCCAATGGCTGATGACAGGAGAGGATGTCATTTATCAGCAAGTGTTAGAAAGCCACTAAAGATATGAGGACTTGTAGACCGGGGCGGTGGCACAAACAACCCAGGAGGAGACTACACGAAAGAGAAAGATGAGGAAAAAAATCGCAGACAAGGCATGTGCACATTTTCAGGCTGCAAACGTCCTATTAACACTTTCCAGTCTAACTCCTCACACTTCTTTCTCCTCCCCTCACACACTCACACACATACACACACACAGATACAGAGAGACACATGCTTATCTTTGAATCTGAAGGAGGCGGATGTTCTGTGACTCTTCACATTGCCAGCTCAAGCACAACAAGTACGGTATTAAATACACCTAGCCAGTCATTGTTTAGGCTCACTAAAGCACATTTGGTCCCAAAACACACAAGCAGCTTTACAGATCAGACAGCGTTAATGCCCCTAAGAAACTAGCTCATTATGACATTCTTTAACAAATACACTGTTCCAACTTAAATTATATGGCTACGCTACATCAGATAAACACACATAAAAGGAATTCAATATGTCAAACACAAGCACATGCAGTAAATGCCAGTGATGTTAATGCATTTTTAAACAATTGCTTGGAAAAGCCCTTTTAACGTTCATCTAGCTATCTGTTCCAACTTTGCATTTGGAACAAGGGTGGAGTTCTCTCAGTCATTAAGAAAATATTAATGTTTATAATGTATGAGAAATATGTACAAAACTATATGTGGGCTGGTGATGATCACTGCAGACGTTTGCTCATAATACAAAACCTACACGCTTAACGTGAAACACAAACATATGCAACCTAGCATGAAGAGCATAGTGTGTCACAAAGGCTGGGATGAATAGGTCGGGACAGAGAAGACAGTTTCCTGTTCAGCTTGCCAGATGGGTACCTTTGCTTTAGTGAGAAGCTCAAGCTGGCGTCAATCCAGACAACAGGCGCGACAGCAATATCAGTCCCCAGGGGAACAAGGCTATCTGTTGGTGTTCAGGTAGCAGAGGGGGAAATGCCAGTGGTCGGCATCCTGCTTCTAAACCTGGAGGAGGAAACTAATCCGAGGTCAAAGAGGGCCACTGTGTTGAGTGAGACTTCACATGGCGATGGAGTATTCAAAGTGGACTCCTCTCCCTTTAATTCCACCATCTTCATTAAAACTCTGCACCTGGGCCTGAGACTGATCCATGGGGAACCCCCTCATGGCCGCCGTCAGTCAAGCCCCTAAATCTGTCCCCAACTCCCTACTCACTTCCCACTTATCCTTCCTTCCTCTTTTTTTTTTTTTTTGCTCTTTTTGCCATTTTAGGTCAAGCTCAGGGCCACAATGCTGAGCAAATGTGGACAGGATTAGAGAGATAAGAGAAAGGCAACTCTGGCAAAGAGAAGAATGAGTACCACAGTCTCAGCTTGTGACTCTCACAATTAATAATGAGTTGTAATCAGAGACATTTTTCAGCACATGTGCCAGATTTCCATAGCAAGGCTTCCAGTTGTCTTCCGGTGTTGACAGGGTGACACAGGTTTTCGATCCAACCAGTACCTGAAGTACAGTGTCTGTTGGTTTGAAGGTTCACAAGCTCGTTTCAGACATGAAACACATTTTCTTTTGTATGAAGGGGGACTAGTTAGACAAATTTGGACAGCTTTGACAAAAACCGGATTGGATTTGTGAAGTTAGAACTGTTTTCTTACACTTCCTCCTAGCATTGTCGTCTTTGCCGTAGCTCTGCAGTAACACAATATTTATCATGACAATAATGAACAGAAAGAGTTCATAACACTCGAGTAATAGTTGTAAAATTTGATGAGCAAAAAAAATCTGCTGCCTTAGAAAAATTTCTATTTCCACAGTCGCTTTATAAACATTTTATTGATCATTAGTTTATTTAAAAAACTGAAAGTAAGGACGTTTTTTTAACAGTTTGTTAAAAAAAATTTTTTAGCTAAACCATCTTTTTGTGATCATTTCTTGCTCACTACTTTTGTGTTTCCAGTCAAGAATGGCTACCCTGATATGTATTTATCATCAAGTGTTAGCAATTATAACTATA
>NC_056505.1:34942468-34961279 GCF_014905685.2 Nematolebias whitei
ACCTGCGACTTTGCAAGTTCTCCCACTTAGAAATCATGGAGGGGTCTGAAATTTCCATCTTAGGTGCATGTCCACTGTGAGAGACATAATCAAAAAGGAAAAAAAAAAATCCGGAAATCACAATGTATGATTTTTTAATAATTTATTTGTGTGTTACTGCTGTAAATAAGTACAGTATTTGAACACCTGCCAATCAGCAACAGTTCTGGCCCTCAAAGACCTGTTAGTCCTCCTCTAAAAAGTCCACCTCCACTCCACTTATTATTCTAAATTAGAAGCACCTGTTTGAGGTCGTTAGCTGCATAAAGACACCGGTCCACCCCACACAGTCAGTAAGACTCCAACTACTAACATGGCTAAGACCAAAGAGCTGTCCAAAGACACCAGAGACAAAATTGTAGACCTCCACAAGGCTGGAAATGACAACGGGTTAACTGCCAAGCAGCTTGGTGAAAAAGATCAACTGTTGGAGCAATTATTAGAAAATGGAAGAAGCTAACCATGACTGTCAATCTCCCTCGGACTGGGGCTCCATGCAAGATCTCACCTCATGGCGTATCAATGATCCTAAGAAAGGTGAAGAATCAGTCCAGCACTACACGGGAGGAGCTGGTCAATGACCTGAAGAGAGCTGGCACCACTGTTTCCACGGTTACTGTGGGTAATACACTAAGACGTCATAGTTTAAAGTCATGGATGGCACGGAAGGTTCCCCTGCTTAAATCAGCACACGTCCAGGCTCGTCTTAAGTTTGCCCATGACCATTTGGATGATCCAGAGGAGTCATGGCAGAAAGTTATGTGGTCAGATGAGACCAAAATATAACTTTTTGGTCTTAATTCCACTCGACGTGTTTGAAGGACGAAGAATGATGAGTACCATCCCAAAAACACCATCCCTACTGTGAAGCATGGGGGTAGAAGCATCATGCTTTGGGGGTGTTTTTCTGTACATTGGACAGGATGCCTGCACTGTATTAAGGAGAGGATGACTGGGGCCATGTATTGTGAGATCTTGCAGAACAACCTCCTTCCCTCAGTTAGATCATTGAAGATGGGTCGAGGCTGGGTCTTTCAACATGACAATGACCCGAAGCACACAGCCAGGAGAACCAAGGAGTGGCTCTGTAAGAAGCATATCAAGGTTTTGGAGTGGCCTAGCCAGTCTCCAGATCTAAACCCTATAGAAAATCTTTGGAGGGAGCTCAAACTCCGTGTTTCTCAGCGACAGCCCAGAAACCTGGCTGATCTAGAGAAGATCTGTGTGGAGGAATGGACCAAACTCTCTGCTGCAGTAAACCTGGTGAAAAACTACAGGAAACATTTGACCTCTGTAACTGCAAACAAAATCTACTGTACCAAATGTTAACATTGATATTCAAAGGTGTTCAAATACTTATTTGCAGCAGTAACACACAAATAAATTATTTAAAAAAATTATACATTGTAATTTCCAGATCTTTCTTTTAGATTATATCTCTCAAAGTGGACATGCACCTAAGATGAAAATTTCAGACCCCTCCATGATTTATAAGTGGGAGAACTTGCAAAGTTGCAGGGTGATCAAATACTTATTTTCCTCACTGTATATATATATTTTGGGTCACGGGGGTCACCGGTGCCCATGTCCAGCAAACACTGTGCGAGGGGCGGGGTACACCCTGGACGGGTCTCCAGTCCATCACAGGGCCACATAGAGACAAACAACCATTCACTCTCTCACTCACACCTAGAGACAATTTAGAGTTACCAATCAGTCTAACATGCATGTTTTTGGACTGTGGGAGGAAACCGGAGCACCCGGAGAAAACCCATGCATGCACGGAGAGAACATGCAAACTCCACCCAGAAAGGCCCCTGGACCAGGATTTGAACCAAGGACCTGCTCGCTGAGAGGCAGCAGCTCTACCAGTTGTGCCATTGTGCCACCTTAATTGACAAGAATATTTTAACATCAAAGTGTTTATTTTTTCTTGAGCTTTCATTTTAATTATACAGCAGTCGGTGCCACGTTGGTGGAGACTGGAAACATTATTTCATCTGCTTCACTTAAATTATTGTTGTACTGTACATAAAGTATCGACTCCACCTGGTCTCTCTGGTTTCCCACAAGTTTTGCAGATGTCACTCATTATTAAATACTGTTGCATTCGTAGAGTTATCTGATACTTGCATGACTGCATTTTATGTCACATTAAAGAAACTTCCACATCTGAACATCAGTTGTGTCTGAACAGTACATGTTTACTGTGAGGCGTAATAACTCAAAGTTATTTGTGCTATGAGGTAAATGTTAGTCAACTGCCATCCGGGTAGGTTTGTCCACAAGCCCATGCAACATGTCCTTCCAAGACTCTGTTTACACCATCAGCCTGTCCCAGTAAGTAACTGTCTGCAGCCAGCCGGGCTAGAAGTGGTACTACACAGCTCCTGCAGTCACAACCTGAACTGAATCTGCTATTGTTATTACCATGTATGATATTTACAATAACTTATTTTGTAAAAAAAAAAAATATATATATATATATATAAGGACCTGTTTGCTGAATGCCGTGTGTGTACTGCATCTTCTTAAACTGCATTTCTGTGGTGCAGGGCTGCACCCAAAATACACACAGTCGCTACAGTTTGTCTCCTAAACAAGAGCAGGCTCAGATTTCAGTTCTTTGTGGTCTCCTAAATACATATCGAAGAACACATCGAGCTGTGTGTCACAGCTGTTTACAAGAAAGTGATTTATGGGGCTAGTGGAGGGGAAGAGGAAACACTGATATGAACCGATCAACTTTCAGTGAAGTCCATAGTGGAAGTTATGCTACTGTGGCCTTCAAATAATCCCCAGGAAAATCATTAATGAATATTATTTGCTCAACAGATGATCGATCAAGCAATATTTGATGAAATGTGTTGTATACAAACATTAAAAGCTATTACCAAATTACTAGAAAGTGTTTGTTTTTTCTTTTTCTTAATGGTTGGGCCTTGGATGTTGGGTTTGTGCAGAGCTTAAGTAAATGCCAGACATAACTGCATGGGAGTAAGATAAACATAGTTTGCATGATGTCAAATAAAGCAGCCATACGTTCCTCGGCGCTGTCTACATGACAGGCTCTTTGTGTTGGAGCTGGCAGAGTGCAACTAGTCAAACTGGTGTTGTAGGGTTTCATTTTGTTTAGACTAACTGTGTGTAGTAGTGGTGTGTGTAGCTGTGACTTTGCATCCTCACACATACATCACACTGCTGCACTGGCAGAGTGCACGCACTTTCACAAGTCCCTGGCTGTGCGTTCCCAAAACACTGACGTCTTAAGAAAATATGCTATCATGGTGGCATGGTGGTGGACTGTCAGTGGAGACAGACTGATAAAAAAGACAGCCATTCCACCGCTTAACAGATTTAAAGGCTGCACGTTTTTTACATTCAGAGGTGAAAAATTGAGCCCTGAGAATTTTGACACATTAAAGGAAAACATCCACGGAGAACAAATTATGAACCTTTCCCAGTTCGGCTACAGATGCTGGAATCCTGTCAAACTGTGTTCTGAGCGGTTTTCTAGAAAGATAAACCGATGTGCTGCAGTCAAAACATCCGTTTGTGTGTTTCATGTATATTTAAAGATCAAATGAAACACGGACTGTCTTTTGTTTTTTTTCTGCAAACTGTAATCAATAATAGGAGGAACACTTTGATCTTTTACAAAAGGGAAAGATCAAAGAGGTATTTGATGATGATCTGTTGAGCATTTGAAACTGAAACAAGTATCAGATAAATAAACACAGAAGTAGGTCTAGAAATTAGTTGTTAAACAAGTGCAAAATGTGAAAAAATACAATAAAACGCAACATTTTATCAAAGTGTAAAAACGCGTTTGGTTACTATCTCTGGTGCTTAACACATTTTTTAAAGTTTTATATGTTGTTTTATGTTATATATTTGTAAAAAAAAAAAAACAGCTGACTTCAGCTTTGCACAAACCAGCCTGGGATGCAGATTTTTTGTTTGTTGGATGCTGAAACAGAGCATCCATTTTTTAATTTTTATAAAACAAATGTCCTTTGTGCTGTTTCAGGTGGTGGTTTACATTTTTCCAAACTAACAGAGACCATGTTTCAGTAAGTATGTTATTGGTGTTATCAGAGCTAACCTATTTCTTCATTGTACTCACTACTTTGCACAGCGATGGTTGGATATGGGCACCAGTGACCCCCGCGACCCGGAAAGGAAGAAGCGGGTAAAGATAATGGATGGATGGATTTTACTCACAACTAAACCAAGTTTGATTTTAAATATGAGTTTGATTGGGGTCAAGCTGTGAGCAAAGCAATACAAGCCACATGTGCATCACCATAATTACAAGCCACATGAAACAAACGCTGTGGGGGTGTGAGAGGAGGAACAGGGCACAAGTTCAGGCCAAATATGAATATTTTCAAACATTCAGCGGAAGGTGGCCCGGCTCAAACCCCAAACGACCACCCCAAAGTCACTCTGTGGTTTCAGCAAAGACTGATGGCACATCAAGGCATCTAAATAAAAAAACATGATGCGGAGAATAATTCAGTAACTGAATGGCATCTGAGTGCTTATCGATGCTTGTTTTGAAGTATGCATGGAATATTTAGAAGAACAAAACAAACCACCAAGAACAAAATGACCATGTTACGTTGTGTATTTGGGCAGATAACAAATCCTTTCACTCTCACCTTCCTTTGGAGAGATTTTTTTTTTTTTTTTTTTTTGGACAAAGAATGAGGTTTAAGGCTAGGACTGCAGTGTTTATTGGTTTCTGCCATCCAGTCAGAGAGGCAAACAGAAGGAGAGTGAAACCTGATCGACTGGCACCATGACTGGACCAGCAGTGGTGCAGTGCAGCATCAGGGGAAAAACACTGACAAACACATACAAGCACAGACCCCCAGGTCTCCATATAATCACAAGATGAATTCATTACAACCTGATAAACATCCCTGAATTAAAAACTAACACTTTTTTTTTTGTAATGGAACAAAAAGACATCAGGAGTGAAGAGGCTGAGTGTGAAAGTTGTGAGCATCTTAATCCATCCATGGATGAGAGGAAGTTTACTCATTTATGGCTATTGATCCCATCGTCTGTTCTTCAACAGCCATCCACCGACACACACCCCTTCCACACACAAACACAAGAACTCAACCAGCAGGAAAATCCCTCTGTGGCCATGGGTTTCTTTTTAACTTGATATTCTTGTGAATCACCCCAGTCTGCAGTGCTCCTCCACTAATGAACACAGGGCCCACAGACGGAGCAGCCCTTGAGCCGCTACGCTCCCTGATCGCACTGGAAAACATGATCCAGCTGCCCGGCACCCTGTCATTTAAAAAAAAAACAAAAAAAACAACACTGGAACATCCTCTGCTTGCCACAGACTCGTCTCATCCCCTGACCACATCTTAAACTCACCCACCAGACCTCCTGCTGTGAACTTTAGTCCTGACTTAACCCAATAACCTGCCTTCAGTTTCAACCTTGCCCAAGCTGTGGCCACATTCACCTCACATTACCAAACTCTTTCTTTTAACAATTTGTTTTTAATGCAACATCCTCCTAGATTTGCACTGAATGTCCTTTAGAGATGAAAAAATTGGGTTTGCTGTATCATCATTTACAATGAAATCATTGCAAGAAATGTGTTTTGCATTTTTATGTGCTCACACATTCACTTTGTTTATATTTAATCATATCAATGCAATTGGCTGTGTGAATACAAGGAATGTGATAAACATCAGAAGATGGTCTTGGATCTGTGATTTTGCCAGAAACTAAAATAAATATGAATGTGAAGTGTGGAGAGTACGTGAGTTCAGGGTTCTGGCATAAAACATCTCGCCTGATAAAATCTCCAAAGTGCTGTGTGTTTTGGCAGAAGTACGGCATGAGAAGTGGGACAAGGATGTTGGAAAAGGCAATTGTGATCTGTTAGAAAGCAGACAAAGGCGCACACACTTACACACAGCTGATACCAGCATCAGGAAGAGTGAAGCCATATCTAATGTGGTGAGTGAAACGTAAACATTGCTGTGGCATCGGGGCGTCCCGCTTTACTGAGAAACCATCTAGTTGGAAACAATACAGGAACAGGAGGCTTTTCCAGGAGCTCAGGGTGGAGCTAAGAGGAAGACGCTGTCAGGTTAAAACACACACGTTAACACAGTTACACACACACTACACTTTGGTTGTGGGCCTGAATTGTAGAGCCAAGAAATGAATCCTTAAATTTTGCAGAAAGCAATCTGACATCTTGTCTGCACCCCCAACCCCCACCCCCCAACACAAGCTCCATCAAATCACATTAACAATCCATCCATTCATTATCTGGTTGTGGGGGCAGCATCTTGAGCAGGGAGGACCAGACATCTCTTTCAACAACCACCTCTTCTAGCTCTTCTGGGAGGATTCCAAGGTGTTCTCAGGCTAATCGAGAGACATAGTCTCTCCAGTAGAGCTGTCATTTCTAACCCAAGCCCAGACCCACCCGACCTGAATTCGGGGCAGGCCGGGTCATGATAATGTGCTGGATGGGTGGCCTGGGTCATTGTCGGGCTTTTGATTGGGTCAGTGGATCAGCTGCGATCCAATTATATGATAACATCACCTTCCATACAATCACCAGCCACATGCGGCCATTTCACTGCGAGCTGACCGGCTTTGATAGAGGTAAAAAATTCATTTAAGATTCAGATGGGACTATACTGCCAGGCAGAGATCCATCGCCCAAATGGGCGTTCATTCGGCCGCTGCACTCAGCAGACACGCACGGCCGACGACCAGAGGGGCAGGGTCAGAGCAGGGTCCGTGTCTGAGTACTGCACAATGCAGGCAGAAACAGGGCTTTAATGCTCTTTGATGCCCATGAAAGGACTACCCCCCCCCCCCCCCCCCCAGCTCCAATCTTCTGCCCCTTTTATTCAGCCGTGCGTGCCCAACCATTAATAAATAATTAAAAATGTCAGGTTTTTTTTTCTGGGTTCCGACCTGTAAATACTGTTACTTCGTCGGGTCAGGTGGGGTTCGGAAATGATGACTGTGGGCAGGGTACGGGTCAGATCGGGTTTTTTTTTTTAGCCCAAATGCAACTCTACTCTCCAGCATGTCCTGGGTCTTCCCCAGAGTCTCCGCCAAGTCAGACATGCCTGAAGCACCTCCCTAGGGAGGTGCCATGGGAGCATCCTTACCACATTCCCAAACCACGTCAACTGGCTCCTCTCAACGTGAAGGACCAGTGGTTCTACTCTGAGTATCTCCCTGATAACTGAACTTCTCACGCAAACTCTAAGGGAGAGTCCAACTAACCTGCAGAGGAAACTCATTTCAACTGCCTGTATCCACAATCTCTTTCTTTCGGTCACTACCCAGAGCTCATGACCATAGGTGAGGGTAGGAACGTAGACCGAACAGTAAGCAGAAAGCTTTGCCTTACATCTCAGCTCCCTCTTCACCACGAGTACGCAATACTGCAGACTCTGCACCAGTCCATCTGTCAATTTCACGCTCCATTCTTCCCTCTCTTGTGAAGAAAACCTCAAGATACTTTAACTCCTCCACTTGAGGCAAAATCTCACCCTCGGCCTGAAGAGACCAGTCCACCCTTTTCTGACTGAGGACCATGACCTCAGATTTGGAGGTGCTGATTCAAGTTAACAACAATCACTTTTTCACTCTACAAAGCAATGTGCGCTTTTGTTGTGGCCACAGAGACCTGAGGTGATTTCAGAGCATGTGAAAATTATTTGCAGCCATAAAGAAAGGCCAATTGGTATTAATGATGCGGCGTGTAGCAGAGGCCACAAGAAGTGTGTGTTTGAATGTGTGTGTGAGCGTGAGTGCGTTGGGTCTGAGTCAGTCACACACACTTGTTTCCATCTAGGATGGATCTGACGGAGGCCACAGGGCAAGAAGCAGACAGATTCATCAGAGTCGTCATCTCAGGGTGTCCGGTATCCCAGGGTGCAGTGCTGCAGCTGCCAGGGCCACAGCAGCAGCCGTGATGGGCTCCATGTGGGCACACAGGCAGCTTTGCATTTTCTGACTTGAAATACTGAAAATAATTAATGAATTTAAACTCAGCTGCTATTCTCTCAAGAAAAACGCTCATATAATGGTAGGATGAGGTGATGAAATATCTTTCTGTGTCCAAATGTATTACAACTCATTAGGAGGAAATATGGACTAAAACTGTAAATGTGTTCCCTGATAATCACAAATTAAAATTTTACAAATTGCAAATGTGTTCAGTAATTTAGGCAAGAGTTTGAGTGTGTCATGTGCATCCTGATCCAAAGGAAATAACGTGACTCTCATGGCAGTTAGTATGAAATATCTTCCCACCAGCCTTTGAACATGTATCTGTGACTTTTTCAGGAACCAAGGGGGTGAAGAAAATCCAAAAAACTCTGAGTGCACATGCAAGCTGGTTTGCACAGATATGTAATCCAACCTGTGTATGTGACACCATTCCTTCACACATACTTAACAATTTGTAAGCACAGGAACCTTTCAAATGTGAAAACTGTCACACATGTGAAGCTAATGATAAAGGTTTTATGTAAAAACTTATGTTTTTATACTTTATTTATACTTATATTTTTTGTTTTTTTACAACTGATAAAATATTATGTAACAGTATTTTCTAACGTATTCTTTACCCATGCATCTTTTTGCTGTTAGTATAAGGTTCTGCATCTGACCATCCATCCATCTATCATCTTTACCCGTTTCCTTCTTTTATGGGTCGTGGAGGGTCACTGGTGCCCATATCCAATCATTACTGTGCAAGGGGTAGGGGACACCCTGGACAGGTCTCCAGTCCATCACAGGGACACATAGAGACAAATGAGACAAACAACCATTCACTCTCTCACTCACACCTAGAGACAATTTAGAGTTACCAATCAGACTAACATGCATGTTTTTGGTATGTGGAGGAAACAGGAGTACCCAGAGAAAGCCCATGCATGCATGGAGAGAACATACAAACTCTACACAGAAAGACCCCCAGCTGGGATTTGATCTGGCAACCTGCTTGCTGAGAGGCGTCATCTCCACCAACTGTGCCACTGTGCTGCCTGAATATGACCCATACAAGCTATTTTTAATAAAAGGTGAGGTGGGGAGGATGGATGTTGATGTTTTAGGATGTTAGAGCAGAAATCCCCAGCTGGTTTGTAAGCCCACCACAGGAGTCTCATTTGACTCTCTGTGAACACTTTGGTCATTTATAATACTTCATCCATCCATGCACTTTTTTTGATCACTTCTCCTTTCTAAGTCACGAGGAACACACCTAAGGACAATTTAGAGTTAACAGTTACCCTAATATGCATGTTTTTGGTCTGTGGAAGAAAACCTGTGTACCTGGAGAAACACGTGCACAAGGATGACATGCAAACTCCACACAGAAAGGCATCAGGTGAACCTGCAACCCTCTCACTGGTAACAGCTCTAACCACTGTTCCGCCATGCTGCTATAACCATTCAGATTGCTGCTGTTTTTAAAACCAGTTCTAAAAGTCAAAATGTCTACCTTTAAAAACATTTGAAACAAATGTGCAAAGCAAATCTTTTATAAGAGTCAGTAAAAAATACCAAAAAAGTGTCTGGACTAAGTGAACAGTTCTTTTAAATATTCTTTTTTTTTCTACCAGCTGTGGTAAAATTAATTAAAACAAATGCACAAATCACTTGATAGTTTGTGGGCAGCTCAGGCATTCTTCTCAGATCCTTATTGCAGATTTGAAAATAACCCTCAGCAGAGGTGACTTAGAGTAGAAGTTTGTCTCCTTAAGAACCAGATGCCTCGTTAAATCTGGAAATTTGTGACAAGTTTGATTTAGAGCTGTTTGTAATGAAATAGCAGAAGCTCTTCTCGGCCATCAATCAGTTCAAACTTGAAAGATAGTTATTTTTCTAAACTGATGTGCGTTGCACTGGAATGAAGGCAAACCTATAAATAAATCTGTTTTTTCACCTTGAAAACAACTCATGGAACAAAACATAAATAGTTCATTTTTACAAAAAGCATTAAAATGTTACATCTCAAGAAACAGTTGACATGAAACAAAATGAGCTGAAAGACATCAGAATATGACATCTTTAATGCAAGATGTTCATTAAAATAAATAAGGAGCTTAATATGATGAAATTTTAACGATAAAAAACAGGTTAAATAAAACCATGAGTGGTGAGTAGATTTTTATTTTACTTTTATTGTTTTACTTTTTTTAATTTAGGGAGGAT
Source organism: Nematolebias whitei (assembly GCF_014905685.2). Classification (NCBI taxonomy): domain Eukaryota; kingdom Metazoa; phylum Chordata; class Actinopteri; order Cyprinodontiformes; family Rivulidae; genus Nematolebias; species Nematolebias whitei. The sequence goes on from NC_056505.1 coordinate 34,952,741, forward strand.
TTTCTCTCTTGTGCCTATATTTTCAAGGTTCATGGTTCAAGGAGACTTGATTGTCATTCGTATCACATGTGGTACATGAGGTGTACTCAAGGTCCCAGTTACACACAAAAAAGATATATATATATTTTTATACAATATATACAAATTAAAATAAACAGTATAAGGATCTAAAATATACACTAACAGCAATAATATAAATACAACATTATTTATTAAATATTAAACAACACACAAATTAATCCTCGGGGCGAAGGCCCTGCCCCAGGTGGAGGAGTTCAAGTATCTCGGGGTCTTGTTCACGAATGAGGGAAAAATGGAGCATGAGATCAATAGGTGGACAGGTGCAGCATCGGCAGTGAAGCAGGCGCTGTACCAGTCTGTCGTGGTGAAGAGAGAGCTGAGTCAAAGGGCAAAGCTCTCAATTTACCGGTCGATCTACGTTCCTACCCTCATCTATGGACATGAGCTATGGGTTGTGACCGAAAGAACGAGTTCACGGATACAGGCGGCTGAAATGAGTTTTTTCCGCAGGGTGACTGGGCTCTCCCTTAGACATAGGGTGAGAAGCTTGATCATCCGGGAGGGACTCAGAGTAGAGCCGCTGCTTCTCCAAGTCGAGAGGAGCCAGTTGAGGTGGCTCAGGCATCTGGTTAGGATGCTTCCTGGATGCCTCCCTGGTGAGGTGTTCGAGACATGTCCCACCGGGAGGAGACTCAGAGAAAGACCCAGGACACGCTGGAGGGACTGTTTCTCAGCTGGTATGGGAACGCCTTGGGATTCCCCCAGAGGAGCTGGCCCAAGTGGCTGGGGAGAAGGAAGTCTGGGCCTCCCTATTTAAGCTGCTACCCCCGCGACCCGACCCCGGATAAGTGGAAGAAAATGGATGGCTGGATGGCTGGATGGCTGGATGGCTGGATGGATGGATGGATGGATGGATGGATATTTTTTTATTAAACAGCAGCCTGAACATGAGTATGTAGTGAGCAGATGGGTATGAATATAACAGCTTATGGGTAAGAAATCAGCAATATGGATGATCAGCAGCACAAAGTCACATACTGTATCACCAAATAAAGTGGCATTAACTACTCACTCACCCTGGCAACAGTTCCCACCTGCCTGAAGACTGCAACCATCATCCCAGTACCAAAGGGCTCTACAGTGACTGGTCTGAATGACTACTGGTCAGTGGCCCTCACCCTGATAGTCGCTAAATGCTTCGAAAAACTGGTCATGACCCACATCAAAACAACCATCAACATCACTGTAGTGAACTTAACCTGATGTCAAAACTAAGCCTAAGGTCAAAACCCTTGACCTTAAGAACCTTGTGGGACAGAAACTGTCATTTCATTGATTTGAATCCAGAAATACAGGTTCACCCATCCTGAGACTTTCCTTCTTGAAAATCAAGTGAAAGAACACTCTCTTTTTATTATCATTACTATTTTACAAATGTTGATAATCAAAGTGTCTTAGTTCAAACCATTTTAGATGTTGCAGTGAACTAATCAATTTTATTAACTGTGAAACAGTGTAATGATTTTTTAAGCCATATGCAGAGTTAGAATTCATGTTAAGGTCTGTTACAGATTTTTATGCATTTTCTGATTTCTGTCTTTGAATGAGCAAGTGTGCGTTTTCCAAGGTCAGGAGTCGAAGCAGACATGTGTTGGAACAACTGTCTTGTTTACATCCTCTCAGACGTCAACGGAGGAGTTGGCACCTGTTTCTAAAACTCGCCAAAACAAAACTCTCTCTGTCTCTGAGAACAGTTTAATCTGTTCCATAACAATTCTTGCTGTTTTCTGACTTCTAGTAACCTCTTACATCACAAAACACACCCCTGTCTGGTTGATATTACCCAATCAGGGACGCTCAAATATACCGGAAATAGAGCTCCTTAAATTGCCGGTACTTCCTGGTTCTCCAGTGAGCAGTTCGGCGGCGCGGAGAAGTTCTGAAATGTTCGCAGTTCTGTGAAGTCGTTTGGGAGAACAGAAGTCCAGCCATGATAAGGCTCCTCCGAGTTGGATTATAACATCTTCCACCTCTGAGTGGAACTTCTGAAGGACTCCACTCATGTGAAGTCCACTTGCTGATGTGAGCTTGTGTCGGACGTGTAGTGGACTAGGCCTACGTCGAAACTAAGTCTAAGGTCAAAACTCTTGACCTTTAGAACCTTGTGGGACAGGAACTGTCATTTCATTTATTTGAATCCATAAATACAGGTTCACCCATCCTGAGACTTTCTTTCTTGAAGATTCCAGTGAAAAGAACACTCTCTTTTTATTATCATTACTATCTTACAAATGTTGATAATCAAAGTGTCTTAGTTCAAACCATTTTAGATGTTGCAGTGAACTAATCAATTTTATTAACTGAGTAATGATTTTTATTCTCATGTTAAAAGCTGTTGCAGAGTAATTATGCATTTTTCTGATTTCTGCTTTTGAATGAGCAAGTGTGTGCGTTTACAAGGTTACAGTCAAACGAAAAACAAGTTGTTATGTTAAAACTGTCATGTTTTAGAATCCTCTCAGACGTAAGTAGAGATGTTTTGCACCTGTTTCCTGAAACACGCCAAAACAAAACCCTCTCGGTCTGTGAGAACATTTCTGAGCTGTCTCATAACAATTCTCGCTGTCTCTAACCTCTTACGTCACAAAACCCACCCCGTCTGGTCGTTTCTGACCAATGAAAAATCCCAAAAAGTGAACCGGGAAAGAGTCTTTAAAATGTCAGTACTTCCTGGTCTACACGGAGTTGGAGAGTTGTCGGAGTTCTAAGAGTTCTGAGAGCGTAGAGTTCGGTGAGAGTCTACTCAAGTTCTGCTGAGTTCTGATGGAGTGCTGTTGGAGTTCCTGACATGACAACAAAGCTCTCCCGAGTTCCATGGGATTATAACATTTTCCACTGAGGTGAATATGTGTCGAACAGAGCCTCGCCATTACTTCGGACGAGTAACAGCATCCTACTGAGACGCTGAAAGGGTGCGTTAAACGGAATCTCACCTGAGACATCTCCAGGTAAAGGAGCCGATTTCATCACCTAAGTGTACTGTAAGGAAAAGCTGAAGAAAGCCGGAGAGTGTCGATTCTGGTGAACACTTAATTTCCCTCACATACCATCTTAACTCCCTCTAAACTTCTTTCCATCTTTAAACTTTTCTATCAAGTAGAAATTCTTCCAGATATTTTAGAAATGTCTGTGTAAAATGCTCACCCACATTCATGTGGGTAAAAGATCATAGTTGTACAGTTTATAAATGTCTGTGGTGCAGCAACGGAAAAATCATGGCCGTATGATTTTTCCTGATTGATTGCTTATATTGTTATTTTCATAATTTGCCAAATTAATGTAAATGTTTGATGTTAAATTTGATTCTGTAAATAAATGACCGCATTCATTTTGATGGGTCAAATATAAATGACGTCTCACTTTGCATTTCCTTAAATTCAATGCACGTTTTATTCAGTCCAGAAAAATGAGGAACCCGCGTTAAATGATGAATATATCCCAGCATCTGTTCATCTACAAACTGGTGGCCCGTCACGTGCTCCTAAATGGACTGTAACCGTGTACACATTGATTTTCATGTTGGCAAGGTTGTACAATAACAGTTTATCAGCTGTGCTGAAAAACCGTGCGTCTTTACGCAGCGCAATTGGAGCTGCGCGCTTGTGTTACGCTGGCAATGTTTTAAAAGCTGAAATTGTGTCATTGAGTCTTTATAAAGCTGAATTGTACGTCTGTATGTGTAACATAAGCTGGCTTTGAGCTGTGGAAACGCTTTATTCTGTTTAAACTGTGTTCCAGACGCTGTTCTGGTCCGGTTCGGTTCTGGTTCCGAATCGGTTCTGGAAAAGTTCGAACGAGTTGTTAAATAGCTAGAAAGACGTTTTGAGACCGGAGTAGCAGACTCCGTGCAGCTCGGGGGTTGATTCGTTACATTTTTAGCAGAGAAAGTGCATTTTGATGGTTTAGAAGACGATAAGTGATAAAAAGTTTCAGGCTACATTAACATGGCTGCTAACGCTTCGTGGTTGGTTGTGTGCTGCTTTGGAAAGCTCTGATTTGCTGAGAAAGGTTGACTGACGTCACCTCCCCTCACCCCTACGCTGCGTCATTGGTTGAGAGAGACCGTGTGTAACGTTCTAATTGGATGAGGGAAGTGTCAATCACGTCACCCGGAAATGAAGACTCGTTTTCATAGGGAATAAAATCTGCTTTTTAACGCTGGAAAGCGCATTAAAGCTGTGTTCTGAAACGCTGTTTAAATTCTTTATAGCTTATTCGCTGAAATTTTGCCACGTTTGTGTAAAAAATCCGTTCAGAAGTGTTGGTTTTCGCCGAATCGAGCCGATGCTAATTTTAGCTAACAAGCTAACGACCGGACGCCACAGGAAGTTATAGCACCCCTAGTGGACGACACAAACAGTGTCTGAGTTAAATTTGTTAAGGTTCTGCTGACATCTTGTGGAGAAGACGTGGGATCACAGGTTTTCACTTCGTTTTTAGGTAAAGAGTGACATTAAACGTTTTTATTTTTCTGAAAGGCAATTTTTGAGTTAACAAACTTCCTCTAAGCTGGATAAACACTGTTATCTTGCATTTTAAAAGTTAAAAAGGGTATTTATGCAGAGAGCTTTTACCAAACAAATTTTTATTCACTGATAAATCCTTGAGAAACAGGTACATAATAAAAATTTAGTAACTTTTAAATAAGATACAGTTACAGATATTCACAGAGTTGAATAGTTTACTCATTTTGCTAGAAGATAATGCACGTTTAATTGATAAATCACTAAATAAGAGTAAAACTTATCAGGAAAAAGAGATTTTCTGGTTTCTTTTGCCACCTAAACATTTACATCTACTATTTAATTTCTAAATAGCAGATAATGGCGGACGGAGAGGAAAACACTGACCCCTTACAATCCGAGGATGCGGTCCAGACAGCCTTACACATTTTAACAAATTCAATTCTTGGCAAAACTTTGGAGGAATTGCAAGACCTTGATGACGATCAAAGACATGGGGAGCTGCAGAGTTTATCAAAAGCAGCTACAGTGAAGGAGGACACAAAATCAAGCCGCGTACGGTTAGCAAAAATCTCTCTGCTTCTGAAGGCGGAATTAGACCGTTTGGTGGTAGAAAAGGGCGTGCTGTTCAACGGATATAAGTCTGAAAAAGAGAGGTGTGACGAATTGATGATTGAATCTGAGTCGCTGAAGCAACACCTTGAGGCTGCTGAAGACCTCTCACAGAAAGAGCTGTCAGAACAGGCTCAATCATATGAGGAGAAGTGTGCCGAGCTGATAAGTGAATCTGAGTTGCTGAAACAAAAGATTCAAACTGATAAGGACCTCTCAAAGAGAGAGCTGTCAGAACAGGCTCGATCATATGAGGAGAAGATTGCGGATAAGGAACAAGCGTACGAAGCCGCGTGTGCAGATAACAATATGTTACAAGCACAATTGCAGGCCGGATTAAAGGAGCTGGACGACTGCAAGGCAGAAAAGGAGATAATACTCCGAAGTTGGCTGACTTTACAACGTGAAAATCAGACGACACATAAGCGCCTGACAGCTTGTGAGGAGAAGCTTGCTACAGCTACAAACCTGATTTCTGACATGGAGGTAGCTGGTTTGAGACTCAGAGACGAACAGGGTCAGCTACAACCACCCCAGACAGGTGCTGTTGCACCTCCTCCCCTTAGCCCCGTTTCAACACCCCCAACCCGGGGGATAAGGACGGGTCTACACCCACTTGCACCTCTTCCTCCTGACACCAGGCAGTCACCTCCACCCCCATCTCGGGCGGTGGGGACAGACCTGCACCGGTATGCGCCTCTTCCTCCGGACACCAGGCAGTCACCTCCACCCCCATCTCGGAGGGTGGGGACTAACCTGCACCAATATGCACCTCCTCCTACCAACCCTTATCAGCCACCCCCACCCCCACCATGGGCAGTAGGGGCAGGCCTTGACCAGTCTGCACCACCAGTCACACAAGTTAGACCGGTGATACAGTCTCCTTCAATGGATGACTTGCAGAAAATCTCAAAGTATGTACAACGCTTTGTTCCCGGGCCTATGGGGTCAGCAGGAACAAAGGCGTATCTCAAAGATCTGGAGTTCAGATTGAGATCTTATCCTAATGCTACGGTAGACGATAAGATAAGTCTGATGCGGCTCACTTCAGACAGAGAGGTGTTCACCTTCATCGAGCGTCTACCTGATGCAACGAAGAGGGATTACAACCTTCTGTGTGAAGCTTTGATCAGAGAGTACGACCCCTGCACGGGACCTGCTGGTTTCCCAGCTGCAGACAAGGTCACGCAGGGCAAGACTGAACATCCAAAAGTTTATTACAAAAGAATCTTCCAAGCTTATTTTGGTAACAGAAATGAGACCGGAATGGAAGAAGATGATGGTTTTAAGTTTGTTTTCAGCAAAAATCTCCACTCTGATTTTAAAAAATCAGTACAGATGATGGCAAATTTCAGAGAAAAATCCATCAGTGAGATTAAGCAGTGTGCTGTGAATGTGTTTGAAGCATGTTCTCATGCTAAGACGCCCATAGAAGTGTTTCCTAGTGTAAGGGTTAAACCCCTCCCTCTTGAACTAGAAGGACGACGTGCTTCGCCGCCTCCTCCTAAGAAGAAAGAGAGAAAACAGTCTGTTCAAGCTAACAAACCGCGTACTGAAGGTGCACGCTGGGACAAAAAGGCTCCTCTTTCAGAGGAAGACAGTGATTATCGAAAAAGGGGTGGGCGCAGGACGCAACGATATGAGAAACCATATCAGCAGGGGCAGTACGTAAAGGAAACCCCGCAAGACGTACCTGACCGTCCCCCACCTCGGACGAAACGAACCGAGGCGAAAAAATCACAAAAGTTCCAGAAACAAGGCCCCACACCTCTGAGCTCGGAAGAGACAGAGAAACTACGCAAGTTGTTGGAAACTTTGAAACACACTGACACGGGAACCCAACCAGGAGCACTTTGCAGTAATGTAATTCCTATTACATCTGAGGGCGCGAATGACAACATAACAGATGTCGGTGGAACACACCAAGACGTTGCTGTGGTTGCCTCAAACAACCCCTCATCGGAAGAAGGGGGGGTAAACACACACACGAACGATGACGTGTCATCGCAGGCTGAACACTCAGAAACAGCTTCTGCTGTGCTGACGGTTCAGGCAAACCAAAATTACACAGATAAGGCTGAACGCGTGAAAAAGCGTCAGAAAAAACCCAAGAGGTTTCTGTGTAACTTTATCAGAAAGGGGGTCGCCAGAAAGGCGTACCTGTCAGTAACACTCGAAGGTGTCCTCACACACGAAGCACTCTTGGACGGTGGGGCAGACATAACAATCATGTCAGCTAAACTGTTCGAGGAGCTGAGGACGGCCGCTGCCAGTGTTAACAGGATAATACCTCTCTCTGAATGTGCTATAGAAATGCAGGGTCTCTCAGAAATGAAAACAACCCTGACAGCTATAGCAATGGTTCACATGCAGATTGGCAATATGACACTGTACCATCCGGTACACGTGACTCATGTTGACTCATTCCCATTTTTGGTTGGCCAGGATTTTATAAATCGCTTCGGCGCGATTATAGATTATGGTGATCAAACAATGTGGACAACAGTGAGCAACCCACTGCCAATCGATACGCCTCCGGAGTGTGGCACAGACTGCCCAACAGCAGGTACCGCGGAAGGCGCACAGGACTCCTCAGCCGAGGACATGAGCCCGGTGAGTACTCCTCTGACACCATGTGAAACCAAAGAAACCCAAGTGATCCAAACTCTGACTCAACAAGACAGCCTCCTCTGTGAGCTGGAGCAGTCAGAGTCCACCAAACACTACCTACCACGGGTAGTTAAGGGTGTAGAGATCCAAGGGTCCCACACCAACGATGCTGTTCTGTCTCTGTGGACAGATAAATCATCAATTAACCGAGCTTTCTACGAAACCTTGGTTCACAAACACGTTGGTCTAGAACTAATTAAAAAAGCTTTCCGCTTTCCATTAGTTCCCAATAGTTCACAGGTAATGACCGCAGAAGGAGTCATTAACCTAAAACTGAACTGGAATCAACGAGAACTGGTTCACCCGTTTCTCGTTATCCAAAACTTACCACATGCATCCTACATAGGCTCTGACATTTTGGTAAGGTTGGGTGTCCACGTGGACACCATCAACAAGGTGCTGTGGTCCCTGAAACCAGCCACAAAGGATGCGCCTGTGCTAGACACAGCAAACCTTAAGGCTGGGCAGACCATTCCAGAGGCCTGCCAAGTTGCTAGCAACCAAACCACCACAGTACCACCACAGGTGATTAACCTAATGGTGCGAATCCACATCATAGCTGGACAAGCTATTAGCCATAAACAGGCATACTTTCAACCCTCTCCTGCATTTTTCAATTTGGGACTGTCCGTGGAAGCCACGAACCAGGTGAGTCTTGACTCCAGAACCACATCTATTGCTGTGTGTAACACTGGCATGGATGAGGTGCTGAT
>NC_056505.1:34961379-34963193 GCF_014905685.2 Nematolebias whitei
CCCCCCACCCCACACACACACACACACATACACACCTCCACTCCCACACACACACACACGCCTCCTGCGACCAAACAATAGAGGATCTGGCCTGCACAGTGTGCACGCTAAACACTGATTTGCATGAACAAACAAGCTGCAGGTGACTCTGATGGAGCAGCAGCTTCTCCGAGCTGCACGAGCGCCTTTTCTGTTTTCCACCGTTGCGCACCCGCGTGAACCCTTCTCCTCCTTCCCGCTTCACGTGGACTCGTGACGCCTTGAGAGCGTGGAGTTAGTTGAATTTGGAAACTTTTTTTTATTTTATTTTTTTCCCAGCTGCAGTCTCCTCTCGGTGCGTTTGGATTTTAAAGTCTCTCATTTAATCCACAACAAAGAGTTAAAAAATGAAAGCGGTGCGCACGCGGGGGTGTTTTGTCACTGGTGAGTTGTTCCGCATGCTACAACAGCTCTACGGGCATGAACAAACAGAGTTACCTTCCATTTCCCGGGTGACAGTGCTGTAGTGCATTTTAAAGGAGCTGCCGTGCGCGTCTGGCTTGTCCGGGCCGGTGCGCTGTTTGTCAAACGCTGCGCTTCCTGCTCGCTCCGCAGCCGCGATCAGAGAGGCAATACTGAAAGCATTTGCCTTTGGAGAGAGGGGGCCGCAGTCGTCCATAGGCAAGGGATCGAGCCCCCTCCACCGCCGCCTCCTTCTCCTCCTGGCCGTCCAGCCGCGCACAGAGAAATGCGCACGGAGCGCTGAAAATGGAGTTTCTCACATTCCGCCACCGGCGCGTCCCTCCGAGGTATTTCCGCGGCTACTGCAAACAGCTCTGACTCATTCCAAGAACACCCCCCACCCCCACACCCCCCCTCACAAAAACCCTGTCCACAGCCGCCCTCCCTCTAAAGTTCAGAGATGTGACGCACCGAAGGAGCTTCTGGTCGGGGCTGAGGCGGGTGGTGTTATCTGCCTCCAGGAGAACCTACTACTGCCACGAGCATGTCAGATGTGAGCGAGACACATCCACGCCTCCACAAGGGAGGAAAAAAAAAAAAAAAACGTGTCCGCGCGCGCTCTGCTCTCTGGGTTTTATTTAAACAAGAGCGTGCGCTCGTTTAGAGCTGGAGCTTCAAATGATGGCGCTGAGGTGCGCTGCGCCTTTTTAACCCCCCCACGTGTGAGAGGAAACGTTCTGAGAAGCGCTCGTGGACCTCTGCGACACTAAACACTGTTTGACGCTTCAGTCAAAGTTTGGAGTCACGTGACTCACTAACCCAAGCCAAATGACAAATATTAGTTCAATGTACAGAAATGAAAACAAGTTGAACATATTTGACTTTTCTTTAATGAATGAATCACTTTTAGACATGCGCGTGATCATTTACAGCTACAAAATATTTTATTTTATAAGAACATCCATGCGCGCTCATTCTTTTCTCTGCACATTTTAAATCAACACATTCTCATAAATACTCATGAATCCATAACTCTTGATCAAAGTCCTCTTGTTTTTACTGCCATGGTTTACACGTGCACACGCACACGCACGTCACTCAGAAATTAAATTTACACCGTAGGCCACGGGCCGCGGTCCTGATGAGAGGATTAAACTTATTTATTGGGATGTTTCTCTGAGGGAGGCAGGCAGACAAATATGGATAGATAGATAGATAGATAGATAGATAGATAGATAGATAGATAGATAGATAGATAGATAGATAGATAGATAGATAGATAGATAGATAGATAGATAGATAGATAGATAGATAGATAGATAGATAGATAGATAGATAGATAGATAGATATATCTATCTATCTATCTATCTAT
>NC_056505.1:34963293-34965366 GCF_014905685.2 Nematolebias whitei
AGATAGATAGATAGATAGATAGATAGATAGATAGATAGATAGGTAGAGTGTGAAGCAACAGGTTTTTTCCTTCATTGCCAGCTCACTCCATCATTCAACCCGGAAGTGTCCTGTGGAAACACTCAGGTGCAGACAGACAGAAAACAGGAGCAGAGCGGGAATCCTCTCCCTGAGGCCCGGACACAGCCGAGCCATTCAGCTGTGCACGCGCTGACCCTAAAGTTTGTTTCATTTCATTTATGTTGAATGAGATGCAACATTCAGCCACAAACTCCGTTTTAGTTCCACAGAACGTGTGTTCAGTAAATTAAAATGAATGGTGTAATAACTTTATTTTCACGTAGCCTGCAGTAAATCTTATGACGTAAATTACGCTGTTTTTGCGCTTAAAACTAGACCAATGTTGCATTTTGTTTGTGTTTTTTGACGCAAAGCCGCGCCCTTCTCCATGTTTGCTCGCGCAGAATAATCATAAAGCACATGAAGGGAACAAAGCTGACAACAGGAGACAAAGTGAGCAGCTCGCGCTGATTAGAGGCTGCAGCGCCACGTTTCTGCTTCATTCACGCACAAACTGTGAAGTTCAGTTCAGTGTGAAGCACAAGGATTCATCATCTCTGCGTTTATTCACTGTTGAACATGTTGTCTGAAGCGACAGCTTTTCAGATCCACATCTGAATGTTTTGGTGCAACACAAACATAATTTATGTTTCCAGAAAGCACGTGCCTCATAATCTTTAGCCGTTACGTTTTTAAGTTACAAATAAAAATCGCATTTCCTAAACTTTGCGCAAACTCTGTTTAATTGATTATTGTTGTTATTATTGTTATTTAATAATATAAAACAGAATTTTCATGGCGTAGTGAGACTCATGAACAACCCGGACAGCTCTTCGGTCGTTTTTGGCACGCGCTTTTACGCGCCGGAACGCTTGTTTTCCTCCAAGACTTTTATGACGCAGTGTATTTGTTTCCAGTTTCCCTGTTATCTTTTTATTTTATTTGAATCTCTGGCATCTGTTACAGTTGAGCACGAGGCCTGTGTGGTCCTGCGCGTCCCGTTGTGGTCACATGATGAGCCACAAACTCCTGCCTCATTAAATGGCACAGATGATCAGGCTGCCGGTTTCTCTTTTCTTATTAAACATGATTTGACTGAGACAAGTCTCTTCTCCTGCAGGACATCATCTCTGCTGGTTCCCCCGGAGGCTTCTCAGCTTTTTACAATCCGCTCTGCACCACAGCCGCAGTGATAAAATGATCAATTAAAGTCCCGTCATGTAGCGGATAATAAATCACAGCTTCCTCCTGTGATCATAAAATCAGCCATTTCACCTTCACGTGCCGTGGCTGCGGCTGCGGCGCGCAGCGCGCATAAAACTCGAGCCTGTCTAAATATTAGTCTGAATCCCGGAGAAGGAAGGAGAGGAAGCTGACAGCCCGGGGTGGCCCGGGGTGGCTCGGGGTGGCCCTGCTCTCTGCGGGGCCAAAGGAAGAAATGTTCCGGGAGGGGCCTCAGGCCTGCAGGCTTCACGAGAGGCAACAACACAAACACGCGCACACTAGCTCATTACATCGTGAGTCTCTGTCAGGATATTAATTATAATTCAGTTCACATGTCATCATTTTAAATAAACATGAAATTATTTAACAGAAGTGTTTTATTTGTGTCCAATTTCATCAGTTCAACCGCAGCTCAGTTTGTTTACAGCTCTGCAGGTTTATGTTAATTTTTCACAAATATATAATTCTTGTTTTTATATCAAACTCTATTTATGTTTAAAATCTTCATAAATCAAGTCTTTCAGCAGCTTTAGGACACGCGCAGTTTTCAGCAGGTGCAGTCTCATGTTGTTCACTTTCTTCAGCCACTTCCGGTTTAAACTCTTCCCGAAATAAAACAACAGCGCGTAATTTAATATTTATTATAATCATTATTTAAAAAAACAAAATCATCCTGATTGGACCACAGTGCTGTAATGAGAGCTCCGATCCTTGTTCAGCCCTCAAATATTTATAATTTTATTTCCATCATCTGTCACTGATGGCTTGACATTTTTAATTAAAAACAAC
>NC_056505.1:34965466-34974477 GCF_014905685.2 Nematolebias whitei
TCCTCTGCGGCAGATAAGAGACAGGAGCGCAGGGCGCACTCGGTCCAAAGCAGCTCACGCGCACCCTGAGGTCTATCCGTGCGCAGTTCGGCGATTCGACAGGACTTGAAGTTTTTTTTTTTTTTTTTTTGAGGAAATGTTTCGTCACAGCTCGGACGCGCTTTTAGCTCAGGCGTTCTGTCAGTGAAGGCAGAGGATCCAAGCTCGGGGATAAATCTGGAGATCGCGCGTGATCCCGCTGCTCTTCCTCTCTGCTTTATGTCCTAACTGACTCGTTTTTGTTGAACGAATCCGTGCTGGTTGGTAGATCCAGCGCTCGGGGATGATTTCAGCCATTTCCAGCCCGTGGCTGACGCAGCTCTCCCATTTCTGCGATGTTGCAGCTTTCACCACGAGCAGCCTGAGCAGCCTGAACGCGCCGGGGGGCTACCACCTCTCCCCGTCCCCCGGGGACCCCTACAGCCAGCAGCATGAGGCCCACTTCGAGCCGTGCCCGGCCGCGCAGCACAACTACACCTACCCGGGCTCCAACCCGGGCCAGGCGCAGCCGAGCGACGCGGGGACTCCGAACTGCTCCTCGTCGTCCACGAGCTCCACGCCGAGTGGAAAGAACTCGGTGAAGAAAAACCCCAAAGTGTCCAACATCAACGTGCAGCTGGAGATGAAGGCTCTGTGGGACGAGTTCAACCAGCTGGGCACCGAGATGATCGTCACCAAGGCGGGCAGGTGAGCGCGCAGGACGCACGGCTGACACCGACAAAAGGTTTTAATGGAAGAAAGAAATATTTCAACAATAATCTCATTTATTTACATCAAGTTCAGGGTTTAAGAGGGAAATGGGGAATATTATAGGTAGAAATAAATGCAACACTATTTGACACAATATTATATATTATATATATATTAATACAACACAATAGTTCGATCTATTTTTCTACTGTTGGAAATTAAACTTAAAGTTGTTTCACTTTTTGTTTATTTTAATTTTCTTGGAGTTTATTTTCAGTTCGATTAAAGACATAAAGAGACGCGGCTCTCGGGGCTTTTGTTGCAAACATTTACTTTGGATCAGTTGAGTTTCTAAAACAACTGCGGATTCTTCTTTTAAATGAATTAATTTTAAATAAAAAATCATCCGTTTTGATGAGTCAGCTGATCCTGCAGTTTGATGACGCAACATTTGTTGAAGAGAAGTTTCACGCGCCGTTGCTCCAGAGAATAAAACATTGTTTTTTAAATGTGGGCTAACCAGGACAAAACCAGCACCCACCTCCTGTTTTAAACATTTTCATTCAGATTTTGATCAAAGTGCCTCTTTGGTTTTTATTTTTCCCACTTCATTCATTTGGAAATAAAACAATTTTAGGTTTTTAAGACTAAAACAAGAATCAGTTTAATGACGTTTAACTTTGATTCTGCTCACAACAAATGTCCTGCACGCGCGGACATAAAAACGTTGTGTTTTAATAAAAAATAATAATAATAAAAAAAATAAAAAAAAGAGGAGTCTTGATCTAAGTGCACCCCACCCCCAGCTGTGGCTGAAGGAGCGCGTGTGACAGGAGGAGAAAGCAGATGTGCAGACACTTCAGCAGCTCCTTCAGCCTCACCAGCCACAACACTGACGTTAATTGAGCGTTGATTCCAGGCTCCCTTTCACTGACTCACCTCTCAGGTTCCTGCGGGGGGATGTGGATCTGCTAAATAACCTCTGAAGGTCGGCCGGGGGGGGGGGGGGGGGGGGGGGGGGGGGGTGCTGATGAAAAGCTGCTGTTAAAACTGCTGCTTAATTTCAAAAGACAAATATTGAACAGGATGCAGAGAAATCAATTACAGATAATTGATTTGTGCCGATTTCGATGCTTCAATTTGATTAGTTCAAATTCTGAGATGAACTCGCACCCAAATAACACCCTGAGTGTGTGTGTGTGTGTGTGTGTGTGTGTGTGTGTATGTGTGTGTGTGTGTGTGAAGACAAGAAAGCTCGGTTTGGGTCGGCTATGAAGTCATTTTAATAGTTTGAATGTTTTGTTTTTGTCTCCAGCTATAAGATAAAAAAAAAACCCTACTAAATGATTTTATTTATTTTGTTTTATTTCGTATTAATAGTCTGTTTGTGTAAAAGAACGTGTTGGACTGAGCCTGAACACTCTGCTGATGCAGATTTGATAGAACTGGAACATTTAGCTCATATTTCATCAAACAGCAGCTTCACTCTGACTCTTTCTTTTCCCTGCAGGAGAATGTTTCCAACTTTCCAAGTGAAAATCTTTGGGATGGATCCCATGGCGGACTACATGCTGCTGATGGACTTCCTACCTGTTGATGACAAACGTTACAGGTAATTTAAAAAAAAAAAAAAACAGCTGCTTGTATAAAAGACAAGATCCAAAAACGGAAAACAGGAAGTTGCGTGAATTTTTAGTCCAGTACAACATTTGCAGATTTTATTTTATTTTATTAAGAAACTTCTCTGAATAATCCTGTTTATTTTCTAAATGGATGGATTTCCGTCCTGTGCACGGACATTTGTTGGTCCTCCTCCTGCAGGTACGCGTTCCACAGCTCCTCGTGGCTGGTGGCGGGCAAAGCTGACCCCGCCACCCCCGGCAGGGTTCATTACCACCCGGACTCTCCTGCCAAAGGCGCGCAGTGGATGAAGCAGATCGTGTCTTTCGATAAACTCAAGTTAACCAACAACCTGCTGGATGACAACGGCCACGTGAGTTCACCTGAAGCAGACACGCGTGAAACAAGAGGAACAAACTGTTCGCCCTGCACAGACTCAGCAGCTCGTAAACATTTATTAGAGCGCAGCACGTGGCAGATTTAATCCAAAATGGAAACAATAAATCCAAACAGAAATGTTAAAGTTCGAGGGTTGAGCGATTTTTTTTTTTTTTTTTTTTTGGCGAGTGTTCCTTTACGCACGCGGCGCGTAATGACGCGTTCCCAAACAGGAGAGAAATATTTCACCACTGGAATCATTTTCTTCTTCCCCCCGACTGGTTTTTCCTCTGAGGTTGTCTGTAAACTCAGAGAATAATGGAATATTTTAGGGACTGAACGCGTCCACGTGTGACACCAAGTCCGTGGACTTTTACATCCAGGGGTCCAACATTTAAACCTGCGGGAATAATCGTGTTTGTTGTTTTGCTTTGGTTATTTGTTTCTTCCGGTTTTGCGTGTTTGCGCAAATTTGGAAACAGTGTTTAAAACAGAACGGGCAAATGCTGGTTTACCCAAACCAGTGGGTCCAAAAACTGGGTTCACTGGGCCAGAAAACATCAAAGGATTTATGCTTCAAACACTGTCGCTGAGAGCGCATGGCTTAAACTGTTATAAAATATAAAAACAATCGATACAAATTGGTATAAGTATTTTAACAGCTTTGTGTTGTTTTATTTTTATTTAAATAATTTCGCATTAATGTGTGGACATTTGAAGCAGTTTGAAGTCTCTCTTGTTTGAAACGTGTGAGAAAATTTGACAAACTATTGAATTTCATCTGATCATTTATAAATTGCTGATAATAAGCTCGTTGTGCCAAAAAAAATAAGCTGACACTGTAAAAACTTTAATATAATAATGATAATTATTATCAGTAGTGTTGTTGTTGAGGCTGTTGTTGTTGTGCGCAGATCATCCTGAACTCCATGCACCGCTACCAGCCCAGGTTCCACGTGGTCTACGTGGACCCGCGGAAGGACAGCGAGAAATACGCGGAGGAAAATTACAAAACGTTTGTGTTCGAGGAGACGCGCTTCACGGCGGTCACAGCCTACCAGAACCACCGGGTGAGCAGCGCGCGCGCAACCGATCCTGTGTGGGATCAGTAACCAAAGACATCAGTAATGCCAAGGTCTTTAAATGTGACGAAAGAACGGGTGACTTTTGTTTATTTGTTTATTTATTTATTTTGTGCGGTAAATCGTTTAAACGCGCAGTTTTTGTGCGTGTGGTTCTGCTGCTCAGTGAGAACTGCGCCACATTCACTGTGTGCAGCAGCACCATCCCTTATTTATTTATTTATTTATTTATTTATTTATTTGTTTGTTTTAGGACGAGGTCTGCGCAAGGAGAAGTCAATAAAATGTTATATATATATATATATATATATATATATATTAATGTTAACTGGATGGAGTGTCTGAGTGTGGGAGTGATTCAGAGTGTTGCTGGTTCAGACTGGGCAGAAAGCACCTGCTTTATTTCAGCACAAATTGAAATTATTTATTTAATAAAATAATTGTTTAAACTTGTTTTTGTAGCCATTAGAAATAATGTTGGTTATTAGAGAAGATTTAGAATAAATTACTATAAAATACCTTTTCATCAATGCAAATTAAACAGCAATAATAATAATAATAATAATAATAATAATAATAATAATAGTTAGAAGTTGTTTGTGTTTTATTAAGTTTAAAACAAAGTAAAGAAGAAAGTAAAAGGTGTTTTGCTGTTTGTTCTGCAGATCACGCAGCTGAAAATCGCCAGTAATCCTTTTGCAAAGGGCTTCAGAGACTGTGACCCCGAGGACTGGTGAGCAAATCTTACACTTTACTCTGATTATTTTTGCATGTTGTTAAAAATGAAGAGCGATCAGGCCAGAAAAATGTTTTTATATATCTCATCATGTTCCATATAAAAACAGGAATGTTAGGAGTCATTGCATATTGTTGAACAAGTCAATCAGCTGTTTGTCTCACAAAGTGCTCGAATTGTGCAGAGGAGCGGTGGAACAAACCCCACCCATGTGGTGTGTTCAGACAGACAAAGTGAACACACTGAGACCTCTGAGAAGTTTTAACTCGGCTCCAGATGAGATTTTCTACAAATCAACAGTTGAAAACAGGGACTCTGATTATTTAAGAGAACGCCTCACATTCAGCTTCATGTTTTGTCTTTGAGCTGTGCAAAATGTTCATTTCATGCATGTGGATTCATCCCTCGGTGTTGTATAAAGAAATGTTACCCTTGACGCTCATTAAGTATGACTCTAACCTTCCTGCAGGCCCAGGAATCACCGGCCAGGCTCGCTGCCAATAATGAGCGCCTTCGCCAGAACAAGAAACCCAATGTCCTCCCCGCCGCAGCAGAACGGCTCAGAGAAAGGTCCGCAGCTCTTCCTTTAGTCCAAACGTTTTGTCTGAAAGAGAAAAAAAAAAAACAACTGCACAAGGGACTTTTTCCTTCTGTTAAAATTGTTGACTTCTGTTTTTCTGCATGAGCAGAGTGCGGCGCTGGCTTTTAATTAAACAGACAGAAGTCAGTGATGCACCCGCTCACAACGTGAGAGCTTCTGTAGCTGTCAGCTGGAGCACAACGCTCACGCAGTCGTTACTTTTATAAAAAATAAACCAAACGATTCAATTCTGAGAGTTTGATTCATGCAGACTTTATCCATGAAAGGTTTTAATGTCACGTGCGTTGTTTTTTAAATTCAAACGGTTAAAAGCATCACGTTTCAGTTCATTAAACACTGTTTGAATCTGAAAACACAAAGAATACAGTTCGTGCTGATGAATTATAAACAGCTGCTGGTTCAAAAACCTTCAGGCTGTCGTGGGTCATTGTCGTTGACGGCAGAGACGACCTGCTCACTCATGTCTCTTGTGTTGACACGTCCACAGAGGACAGCCGGCGGGAGTACGACGCAGACCCCAGTGGCACACCCATACACGCAGACCCGGCTCACCAGCTGATGTCCCGCGTTCTCAGTCCTGCCCTGCCGGTTCCAGGGGGCCTCCACGCAGTCCCGCTCACAAGTGGCCGACCCAGCTCTCCCCACGACCTGCGGCCGGACCCCCACACCCTACCGCCGGACACCCTGCACCACTACCCCTACAAGTACCCCACTGCCTACGAACACTACTTAGGAGCCAAGAGCAGGCCGTCGCCGTACCCTCTATCAAGCATCAGAGGACACACGTACCACCACCACATGAATCCCGCCACGACCAACATGTACTCTGCAACCAGCGGCCCCTCTAACTACGACTACGGGCCCAGATAATGACTGCTTCCTGTTGAAGGGCACGCAGCCCTGTGGAACTCCTAGGAGCAGAAACTTCTTCTGATGGTTTGATCACAGGCTGGAGCTCCTCCCTGCTGGATACATCCTGCCGTATTTATTTAAGGAACATGCATCTTTGCATTAAGCACCTGTTGTATGAGCCCTGCCTGCTCTGACCTTTGAACTCTAATGGCTCTGCATATGACGCTGCTTCCTCCCTGAGCAGCGCAGACGTCGAACCGGCGAGCAGAGGAAACCGGAGCGACCTCCTCAACACAGAAGAGACTTGAGATCACAGACTGGAACCATGACTTTTGTTTGTTGATGCACTTTTCTTGGACTTTGCCTTGTTTTTAATTGCTTTCAGAAAAGCCATACGTTATATAGCCCCATCAGACTTTGTAGGTAGACGAGATGTTTGCATGTTGAGCTCACCAGAGAGGATGTTGACGTACACCCAAAGTGTTTTTGCTTGGGGAAGAAAAAAAAACAACATTTTTGAAAATGTTCGAAGGTCTGAGACGCTCCATGGCACTGACTGGCAGTCGTTCTACACAAACCAAGCAGAACGACTTTTCTGTGTCTGTAAAATAAACATTAAATTCTTGTAATTCATTTAAAAACAACAACAAAAAAAGAGTCTGTGCAAATCTTCCCTTCACAGTCGAGTCTATTAAACATCGGTTCCCCTCTCTGATTGTTGCTCTCTGTGCCGTTTGTCCTGAAGCTCGAGTTCATGCAGTCGTTGTCAGGCACGACCTGAAAACACACACACACACACACACACACACACACACACACACACACACACATACACACACAGATCTGAACGTACCTGAGGAGGGAACATGTAGTTTAATGTAAATATGAACGTTTAACCATTTCAGTCTTCACTTCGCTCGAAGGGTTTTAAACATTAATAACGTTGACCACACTTTAATTTAACCTGCTTGGTGAACGTTTGAACATTTTAAACACTGTGTTTTTCTCTAATAACGTCAGGAAACAATAAAAATACCAAATTATTCAGTTTTCCCTTCTCTCCCAGGAAATATGACACATTTTCTCTGCAGCACTAAGAAACAAAAGAGACAACACTTGTATTTACCAGTTCTCCACCACGTCTTTAATGGGACAGTTGGTGATGTTTTAAGAATGTGACCCCCACCCACCACCACCACCACCACCACCACTCCCTCTGCTGCGTGTGCAGCCATTTTCCATCTCTCTCTCCTCTGAAGTCCTACGAGGAATGCTTTGTTGTCAAGGTTAATCTGGACGGGAGAAAAATTCTGCTTTGGGATTTGTGTTGGTCGGGACAAAGAGAAGTGTAACTCATGAGTGTCTCAGAACCGCTTGCTGTGCACACGCTCATGCACGGCTCTCATGGAGGAAGCTGCTTGGTGTGTGTGGGGGGGTGGAGGGGGGTCTTGGGCTGACCTTTGACTTTTAAAAGGCTTGAAAAGACGTCAGAGGTTTAATAATGTTGAACTCGTTTTTATATACTTTGTTTTAAACTATTTATAATTTTTTTTTTTTTGCTTGGATATAAAACAAAACTTCCTTCCTTTAATTATTATTTCTATCATCATTATTACTGTTGTTTAAAAATGCTTTTATAAAGTCAACAACAGGCTGCAGTAATGTTTAATATAAATGTTTTAGAGCATGCTGTCTGGTTTAAACGTTAACATGTTGTGATTCTGCATGTCCAATAATTACTTTACATCATTTTAAGTAGCTCAGAAAATGTAATTTAATTACTCCATGCTTCTCTTTCTAATATGCTAAATAGTTAATTATTATTAGTCCTTGTAGTATAATATTTTATTGTAGGCCAGTAAGGGTGAGTTCAGAGTAGTGCTCTCTGCTCTGAGGTCGACAGACGTGAACCGACAGCTGCCTGCAGGAGTTTGGAGCCGAGATCCCGTGAGACGACACGGAGTTTGTTTCTTCACGGTCTGGGCCTCTCAGAGGCAGAAAAGACGGGTGAAAGGCCTCGTTTGGACTGATCATAGGTTTTATAAGACAGAGCAGGCATCAGTGAGAATGTTGGTGCATGCTGCACTTACAGAAACCACCTCAGAATGAAGCTGTGACCTCACGTCTCTGACTGGGAGGAAAATGTATAAATCTTTAGGTCCAACTGGTTAATACTGAGAAACAGCTCCAATATTCCAATGTGCACATTGATTATGGAAGTTTAAGACAAACACTGAACCAAAACCAAAGTTAAATTAAAAAGTGTAAATTTAACATCGTTCTTTACTTTAACTTATGAGACAGCAACATGGGAACATTTAGGATCCATCCAAAGCCTTTAGCTTATCTTTATAGTAGCTTAGTGACAGCAGGCTCTGAGACAACACTGTGTTTGTTTTAAACGAACTGTTGTTGCTTTGAGTCAGAAATCTTTATTAAAGAAAACACTTTTATATTCTTTTATCTTTAATCATTACTGCGGATGTTTAAACTGACTATTCTTTACAGAGTCAAAATTGTAAGTCAATAATTGTCAAGTATTTTTGCTCAGTGACTAAATGGCTGGGGCAGGGTTGGATTTACAACAAAAATAACAACAAAAACAACAACAACAATAATAATAATGGTCCGTGCTTATACTAAACCACAGATGCAGAAAAGGAATATCTTTGTTGTATTCTGCACTGTAAAAAACAAACAAAAAAACCAACTCAAAAGATGTGATAAGTTCAAATAAAGTGGGGAAATTGCGCCTGCTGGAGAAAATATAATGAACTGCACATTTTGTATCAACTAAATATAATTACCCTCCTATAAATATTCTTAGAACCTATGTGTACTTTATTTAGTTTTCTATTTATGTTTATATATATATATAATATATATATATATATATTATATATATGTATATATTATATATATGATATATACTATATATATTATATATAAATATATAATATTATATGAATATATTGTATATATTATATATAATATATACAATATATATTATATA
>NC_056505.1:34974577-34976256 GCF_014905685.2 Nematolebias whitei
TAAAGTTTACCTTTACTTTTCATTTATGTATTAACCTATTACTTAATATTTACCTTTAATCAAGTGTGAAAGAAAATATGAAAAAATGACTTTTTCAGAAACAATAAATAATTAAATCCAAAATGGAAAACTAAATTAACTTTAACCAAATTTGAGCAGACTTTAACGGTTTAAAATTAATTTATTAGGATATATTCCAAAGGCTGAACTTGATTCTTCATGAACTATCTGTAATATGAGACTAAATATTTTTTAAATTGTGCACATTTACTTAGAATTTGCTATGATCTGTTAGAAAAGATTAATCCTGTTCTGTAGGTCTTGATGCAGCATGTTTTGTTCAAGCACATTTTATAAATATTTACTAAAATAAACAAGGCAAACTTCCATTAACTACTGTATTTTCCAGTGTATAAGTCGCATCAGTCAAAAAAAGCATCATGAAGAGGAAAAAGCATGTAACACTTCAGCGTATAAATCACATTTATTACGTGTCACCGCTGACCCGTTGCTTATTATGCATTTATTTAATGGTTAAAGAGGTTCATTTCGCCTGGGTGGCATGGTGCCATCCATCCATCCATCCATCCATCCATCCATCCATCCATCCATCCATCCATCCATCCATCCATCCATCCATCCATCCATTGCGGCTGGAGTCTCCAGTGTTTCTCAGCCTGCACCAGCTGCGTGAAGCGAATGCACAAAGAAGGACTCACTGTTGAACGTCTTCAAAATTTAAAGCGTCAGTCAAAAATTGCATTATGAATATGGACAAAAATTTATATAAATCGCAGGACTGACAAATTTATGCAAAAAACTGCAACTTATATGCCGGAAAATACGGTAGTTGGTTTTGAATAAATAAGTAGCTTAAACGGAGGCTGTGCAAATAAACTTTAGGTATAAATACATTGCATTCCCTATACTGATTATTATACACTGTCATTAAAAATAATTAGGATGCTTGTCTTTTAGCAACATTGCTTGGACATAGAGAGTGGCAGTGAAAATCAAAGTGAAGTTATATTTTTATTTTTCATGCCACTGAGATATATTTTTTCTTCTTGGAAAGAGCTAATCTTTCATCTGATCCGTCATGTTTACAGGTGAACTATACATATCAACAAAACATTTAGAAATACCTGTCCTGACTTTATGACATAGACATTTACAGAACTCGTTGTTCTGACAAGCAGGTTCTGAATTGTCTCAAGAAGTTTTCTACATTGTTGTTACATCGTCACTCGTTTAATGAACAGAAACAACAAAGCAAGAGCGAACAAGACTGAGCTATTTCAGAGATGGATCAAGGACTATTGTTGGTAAAATAACTTAATTTCACTTATGTATGTTTGCTTTTTAATGGCAAAAATAAGAATGCCTTTATTTCTATCTTAAGTAAAGTTATTTTGAAGTTGATGCACTAATGCCTTATACATTACTTTCTTGTAACATTTATAACATTTGTTTTCAGTGTTCCTTGTCATTGTTTTCCTTATATTGTTTCGTCACTCAGAATTTCACAGCTGTGACCCATCTGCTCATCACTTCAGCAGATACTTCACTAATTATCCCTTCTGGTTTCAAGGTCAAGGTCAAAGTGTCTTTATTGTCATTCGCTATACATACATAAATACATACATACATACATACATACATACATACATACATACATA
>NC_056505.1:34976356-35002299 GCF_014905685.2 Nematolebias whitei
ATTGCTTATTGGCCTGGAATGAAAAAGGATGTCAAGGACTACATAAAAGGGTGCCTGATCTGTGGCCAGTTTCAACCATCCAGACCACTTCACAGAGCACCACTGCATAGTAGAGGCATTGCATTTCCATGGTCGGACCTCCAGATTGACTGGGTCGGACCACTCACTAAGACCTCTAGAGGAAATAAATATTTTCTCACGGTAACCTGCGCGTTTACCAAATGGGTAGAATGTCTACCAGCCCCTAATGACACAGCACAAACCACTGCTATGTTGTTAATGAATCATGTATTTTCAAGGTTTGGACTTCCCCTTAGGGTGAACTCAGACCAAGGTACACACTTCACAGGTGAAGTAATGAAGGAACTGTGGAAGACGCTAGGCGTCAAAGCCAACTTCCATATTGGCTACCACCCACAGGCTTCAGGCCAGGTTGAGAGAGCAAACAGGACTGTGGTGAGTATTTTGAAAAAATACGTAGCCGCAAACCACAAGGACTGGGACGTGAAACTCCCTCTGGTCCTCATGGCCATAAGGGCCACTCCACACACGTCGACTGGCATCGCTCCTTTCGAGATGATGACGGGTCGACAAATGACTCTCCCTCTACACCTGTTGTACCAACCAGGCGATGCTGCCATGGCAACAGCCTACACCACACAACAATACATGAAAGACTTGGAAAGACACCTTAAAAACACTTTTGCTTTCGCACAGAAAAACCTGGAAAAATCAGCTGAAGGACGCAAAGCGTACTACGACCAAAAGGCCTCTCACGAGGAACTCCAAGTGGGAGACAGGGTCTGGTACTACACGTTTGCACCCAAAACTGGGAGAAGAGAGTCCGGGACCGGAACTCTCGCCCGTAAGCTGATGCCCAGATGGACTGGACCCCATCTGATAACCGACAAAGTGTCTCCAATTATCTACCAGATAAAAATCAGTAAAGGCCAAAAAGAGCCAACTGTTAAATGGGTACATCGTAACCAGGTTAAACCACACAAGGCGTGCAATAACTCCTCAGGAGACAAAGATCTCACAAAATCTGACCTCGTGGGAACAAGGGTCATCCAAGCAGAAGATAACTAATGGATAAGAAACTTAACCATAGTTTAAATTCACAGGACCTACCCTTGACCATTACGAAGCTAAGACCTACCTCTTTGTGCTTCCATAGGACAATGATGGTACCACTCCTGGTAATCTTCACCCTCTTGGGTGCCACCCAAGAAAACAAAGCCCTCGTACAAGCGGTAAATGAGTTAGCCCTTACGGTTGAAGCGGATTACGCTGTCGCACACCTAATGGATAGGATTTTTGCTGACATGCTTAGAGATATCAGTTCGTCGGTAGATACACTAGCCACCGGTAGGATCCCACAGTATCTAGTCTCTCTACAGATGGTGAACGACATCCTCAGCTCCGCTACGCACGAAAAAGTTACGCAAACACAGGCACACCTGGCTTACACTCTCGGTAGCGCAATCCCAATTTACGTCAATCACAAAACTTTTGAAATGGCGTTCATTATCAACCTACCGATAATTCCCTCAAACGGCATATATAGACTCAGGGACGTCGTAAATGTTGGCAATTGGCACGGCGAAAACCATGTTCAAATTGACACACCAAGGATGGTTGCGTACCACGACGACAACCCCTCCGTTTACCTAGCTCCAAACCTGCAGATGTGTGTTCTCACTCGGGAGATACACTATCTGTGCCCGAGCAAACCGTTTATGTGGAATAAAACCGCGGGCATATGCGGATTAACACCTATTCCGGAAAATTCTAAGTGCTCAACGACCGTAACGCCTCGACACCTGGCTAAAGATGCAAAAGCGGAAATAATTGGCTCTCGTTGGCTAGTGAACGCTCCTCAAAGACAGGCGATCATAGCCTACGATCAACCCGGGGCAAATAGACCTTTGACGTTACCGGACAAAACGATGTGGATCAGTGTTCCCCAGGGAACAACCATACACATTGGTGATTTGACGCTCTATCACCTCGATCCGGAACGATGGGACGCGACTCTGGATGACTCAGAGTACCTAGGAAATATGTCTATAGACATAGATCCAGAGACTCTGGGAAGGATCCGTTTTGAAGGCACCCAAGTCGTCGACGTGGAACCAATAAACCAAGTTCTCAAGTCCCTTAGGTCCACAACTAAGAACCCGATCCAACCAATTAACTATGCGTGGTCGAGCGCGGACACATTAATCATAGCCCTGCTAATGACGATAACCCTCGTATTGTGTGGGATACTCGCATCCCTGTTCCGGGGCCAAACGTCACTCCGAGTCGACGTGGATCGCCATGCAGCACACCTCGATATGATTATGCCTCGCGTAAGCGGGTCCGCAAAGAAGCCACTCACACGGGACAGCGCGACTGAAACTGACAACCAGGGTGAGGAGGAGCAGTGAAACGATGTTTCTAGATGCTTAGTCACTACTCTTGTCGGTATTGAAACGTTGTTTAGTTGATTTTGGTTGTTTCTGAGGTAAGAATGAATCTTGTGTGTAGTAAGTTAGAGACTAAGAAGCCTTTGACCATGCCAACATGCAGTTCATTCATTAAATTGCAATCTTTGCGGAGTCAATGTATATTATTGCTACTTTAAGTACCATAATCTACATTGATCTCACAACGCTTAAGCCGAACCTACTCGAACAATTCTATTCGGGGGGATAGCTAATTCTTTTTGATAAGTCTCGCCATAGACTTCCAAAACATTTATGGGGAAACCAAACACCCAATCTCAAGTCGTTCGTCTAAAAGACAACAGACATTTGAACCAAACTACATTTTGCCATGTAAAGCTAACTTAACCCAAGTTAGAAATGGAAAAGTAGTTTGGAACCCTTTTCTATAGGCTTAAACCCCTGTAGTTACCCCTTTTCAGCATGCTCCACCCCTTAACTGGTAGTCGTAGCTGTTCCCAACCATAATAGCTTACACACCAGGTGCATATAGTTTAAGGCCTTATGTAAAATCCCCTTCATAAGCCCACCTTAAACCACATAATTGCATGACACATTGAACCAGAACGGCACAGGCTGGACGTCGCTGGAGACAACCTTTGCTGGAGGCGGCCTGCAATCCTGACGTTGGTCTCCACTCTTCATCCGGTGGCCGCTTCTTCAGTTCAATCCAAGGGTACCCCTCTGTATGCTGATTAATCAACACTTCCAATCGTTGTGGATTTACCGTTGTGGATTATATGACTTTTTCCAATGGATTACAGACTCTGTTTCCAAGGGGTTAAAGCATTGCTACAATGGAATTATCGAGACGATATGGAATTATAATCAACACAATGGAATTACCAAGAACATTGTGGGATTACCTTGACTTTTGTTTTCCTTGCTGGATTACTCTTGACTCTTGTTTCTTTGCTGGATTACATCAAGCTTCAAGGACAATCGACGACGTAAGTCCATAGTTGGAATTCATCTCCATGGACAGGTGATGATTTCCAAAGGGGGGACTGTAGTGGACTAGGCCTACGTCGAAACTAAGTCTAAGGTCAAAACTCTTGACCTTTAGAACCTTGTGGGACAGGAACTGTCATTTCATTTATTTGAATCCATAAATACAGGTTCACCCATCCTGAGACTTTCTTTCTTGAAGATTCCAGTGAAAAGAACACTCTCTTTTTATTATCATTACTATCTTACAAATGTTGATAATCAAAGTGTCTTAGTTCAAACCATTTTAGATGTTGCAGTGAACTAATCAATTTTATTAACTGAGTAATGATTTTTATTCTCATGTTAAAAGCTGTTGCAGAGTAATTATGCATTTTTCTGATTTCTGCTTTTGAATGAGCAAGTGTGTGCGTTTACAAGGTTACAGTCAAACGAAAAACAAGTTGTTATGTTAAAACTGTCATGTTTTAGAATCCTCTCAGACGTAAGTAGAGATGTTTTGCACCTGTTTCCTGAAACACGCCAAAACAAAACCCTCTCGGTCTGTGAGAACATTTCTGAGCTGTCTCATAACAATTCTCGCTGTCTCTAACCTCTTACGTCACAAAACCCACCCCGTCTGGTCGTTTCTGACCAATGAAAAATCCCAAAAAGTGAACCGGGAAAGAGTCTTTAAAATGTCAGTACTTCCTGGTCTACACGGAGTTGGAGAGTTGTCGGAGTTCTAAGAGTTCTGAGAGCGTAGAGTTCGGTGAGAGTCTACTCAAGTTCTGCTGAGTTCTGATGGAGTGCTGTTGGAGTTCCTGACATGACAACAAAGCTCTCCCGAGTTCCATGGGATTATAACATTTTCCACTGAGGTGAATATGTGTCGAACAGAGCCTCGCCATTACTTCGGACGAGTAACAGCATCCTACTGAGACGCTGAAAGGGTGCGTTAAACGGAATCTCACCTGAGACATCTCCAGGTAAAGGAGCCGATTTCATCACCTAAGTGTACTGTAAGGAAAAGCTGAAGAAAGCCGGAGAGTGTCGAGTCTGGTGAACACTTAATTTCCCTCACATACCATCTTAACTCCCTCTAAACTTCTTTCCATCTTTAAACTTTTCTATCAAGTAGAAATTCTTCCAGATATTTTAGAAATGTCTGTGTAAAATGCTCACCCACATTCATGTGGGTAAAAGATCATAGTTGTACAGTTTATAAATGTCTGTGGTGCAGCAACGGAAAAATCATGGCCGTATGATTTTTCCTGATTGATTGCTTATATTGTTATTTTCATAATTTGCCAAATTAATGTAAATGTTTGATGTTAAATTTGATTCTGTAAATAAATGACCGCATTCATTTTGATGGGTCAAATATAAATGACGTCTCACTTTGCATTTCCTTAAATTCAATGCACGTTTTATTCAGTCCAGAAAAATGAGGAACCCGCGTTAAATGATGAATATATCCCAGCATCTGTTCATCTACAGACGGAATCTCGTCACTACTTCGGACGAGTCACAGCCATCCTATGGAGACGCTGGACAGGTAGCGTTAACTGGACCTCCATATCTGCTGATTTATCTTCAGAAAGGTAATGAGTCAAGTTTACTACCAAAGCGTACCGAGGAAAAGCTGGGTTCGCATGGAGAGTGTCGGTTCTGGTCAACACTCCCCCTCACACACCATCTTTTACTCCCTTTAACTTCATTTCCATCTTTAAATTCTTCTCTCAAGTAGAAATCCTTTCAGATAATTTAGAAATGTCTGTGTAAAGTGCTCATCCACCGCCGTGTGGATAATTGATCATAATTGTACAGTTTTCATTGATGTCTGCTGTTCTGCTGAAGAGTGAAAACAATCACCGCATTGTTTCTCACTACCTGTAAAGCTGTTAATTATGTTGTTATTTTCATATTTTGCCAAATTAATGTAAATGTTTGATGTTAAACTTTGATTCTGTAAAATAAATGACCGCATTCATTTTGATGGGTCAAAGATAAATAACGTCTCACGTTTACATTTCATTAAATTCAATGCACATTTTATTCAGTCCAGAAATATGAGGAATCCGTTTTAATTGATGAATATATCTCAGCATCTGTTCATCTACATCAACAAGGACCCTCACTAGTACGCATACTGTGAGAATTGAACAACATAAGATGCCATCTCCTCTGTGGTCCACACTGCTCTCACCCACCTGGAGCAGAAGGACTCTTACGTCCGTATGTTCTTTATGGACTTCACATTCACCTTCAACACCATGATCTCCCAAACACTGATGGAAAGACTACTCACACTAGGACTAAGCCCCTCCATTTGCAACTGGGTCCTAGATTTCTTAACAAATAGACTGCAGTTTGTGTGGATCCACAACTTCTCCTCCACCATAACCCTCTGCACTGGCTCCTCTCAGGGCTGTGTGCTGAGCCCTCTCCAGTTCACTTTGCACTCTGCTCACGTATGATTGTGCACCTACCCATCCAGGCTGTCAAATTGTAAAGTTGTAGATGACACAGTGGTGGTGGGATGCATCACAAACAACAATGAGTCAAGCTACATGCAGGAGGTGGAACACCTGGAGAGATGCTGTAAGGAGAATAATATTCACATCAATGTGAAGAAGACGAAAGAGATGGTCGTGGACTTAAGAAGGAACAAACACACCTACTCCACAAAACATAGGAGGATCTGTGGTGGAAGTGGTCTCCAGCTACAAGTACTTGGGTGTGCACTAGTATAACAACCTCTGCTGGAGCAACAACACTACCAGCCTGATCAAGAAAACACCCCAGAGACTCTACTTCCTCAGACGGCTAAGATGAGCTGGTCTGGGAAGCTCAGTCCTCACCTCCTTCTACTGGTGTGCAGTAGAGAGCATCCTGTGCTCCAGCATCAACATGTGGCATGGAGGCTACACAGCTGAAGAAAGAAAAGATTTGCAGAGAGTGGTGATGGCTGCATAGATGTCTGTTGGTGTCAGACTCCCCGTCATCACAGACATCTACAGCTCCAGATGCAGGAAGAGGGCCACCAGCATCATCAAGGACCCCACTCACCCAGCACACACACTTTTTGCCCCATGATAGATGGGTCTCTCTCAAGAAGTAGTGCACACAATCCAGGATTCATGTGCTGCCTCCACCACAGTGCTGTACAGCTGTGGACAGCTTTTAAATGCTGGTGTATGGAAAAAGGTGTAGAGGCCATCTCATGTCCACTAGGTGGCATGCTGTCCTTTCTGCAGCAGCTGATGGACAGAAATCTGGCGTTCAGCACAATTAAAATGTATGCTGCAGCCATCTCTTCTTGTCACGAAGGCTTCGGTGACAGAACAGTTTTCAATCACCCACTGATGAAGCGTTTTCTAAAAGGTGTACGGAGGCACAGAATGGTGTCACGTCCACTAGCTCCACAGTGGGACTTAACGATGGTTCTGCAAGCCCTGATCAAAGCTCCTTTTGAGCCGTTTTGATTAAATTCTTGTCACTTAAAACAGCCCTGCAGTTTGTTTTTACATCCGCGAAGAGAGTGAGTGATTTATCTGTCCTCTCTGTTGCTCCATCATGCCTCAGGATTCAAGCTGATGGCAGTTCAGCTGATCTGAGACCTAACCCAGCGT
This sequence comes from Nematolebias whitei, assembly GCF_014905685.2. NCBI lineage: Eukaryota > Metazoa > Chordata > Actinopteri > Cyprinodontiformes > Rivulidae > Nematolebias > Nematolebias whitei. The sequence continues at coordinate 34,983,408 of NC_056505.1, forward strand.
TCATGCCTAAAAACATCACAAGCTCATTTAAATCGAGAATGATAACGTTGGAGTTTTTTTTTTCCCTCCTCCCCACAAATCAGAAGAAGCATCTTTTCATCTCCTCTGCCCTGTGCATGCGTTGGCATGTTACGTAACACACACGGCCACACTGCGTCAGACTCAACACTTGTTTGTACATTATAGAGACGCCTCTGCAGGTCGCCCGTTATCCACCCAGCGTCTGTCACACTGGCTGTGTGAGGCCATTTCTGAAGCTTACAGAGCATCAGGTTTAGAACCTTTTACCTGAGGGGAGCGGGGCAAAAAGTGTGTGTTCTGGGTGGGTGGGGTCCATCATGATACAGGTGGTCCTCTTCTTGCATCTGGCTCTGGAGCAGTGACATGCAGTCAGGGGAGCCAGGTGAGTCACTGCCTCACCCAGGTCCGGAGTGGCCAATTGGGACAGTCTAGAGATTTCCCGGTGGGCCGGTCTGATATGTGGGCTGCAGGGCTGGCGCTCCCTGTTTTTTTTTCAGAACTTTTTATTAACAACATATAAACACAGAACACGCTACCGCTGCTCCTGGGCCGCCCCACCTCCACTGCAGGGCTGGCTGCTGCTCTCATTTTTTTCTTTTCCCACAAGTCGGCTCTGCTGCGTGACCTGTCAATCAATCCAGTAGGCGTGTCAGCAAATGACCAATCGGTAACCTCAATTTGTCCCGAAGGTAAACGCCCCTTACATGCAGATCTGAAGCTACAGCCTGGACACTTTACAGTCAGAGGGGTTTGTGAAAAATCACCAGAAAAAATGGTTAAACTGTGTCAGTGGGGAACAGGCAATCCAGACACGTGTTACCCTGAGCATTTAGAGTGTGTGATACAGTTTATTCTTTTTCAAAAATTAAACAGAGTTTGGAAAACATTTAAAATGCCGGTGATCGACCCCATCAGCTGATCACAAGTTATAAACAGGAAGTAGCTTCCACATGTTCATCTCTACGAAAGTAACTGCAGGTAAATCCTCCATTTTCTGTCATAATTACATTGTATGCTTAATGGTTAAATTAAAGGTTAATGCTTAATTCAGGTCATTTTTATTTGTCATATGCAAGTTAACACAAGGTTAACAGTACAATAAAATATTCAGGATGAGAAGAACTGATTTGACTCACTAAAAGTAAGAACAAACAAACAAGAAATACTAAAGGATTCAATAAGGGTACAAAGTAAAGTACGAAAAAGTGAAAAAGTTAATACAATATTTACAAGGTCCTAAAGAAAAAAATTATGAAAAACAACATGGTAGAATATAACAGTCCAAGTTTTTTTTTTTTTTTTTTTTATAACAGTGCAGGTAGGATGAATTTGTATGAATAAGTATTTCAAGGTAGTAATATAAGCTTAAATTCCCATGATGTATACTGCACATAACTACACAGGTTGTGTGAGGTTATTACACTGGTAGTAACATTGAGATGAATTATGATGGTAAGGTAGATAGGTAGAAGCTTCCGGGAAGATGGTGCCGGTGCTGGTGGCTTGCCGTTCACCTCTGTCTGTTTTGATTGTTTTTTTTTTCTGTTTTGGTCATTTTTCCTCGGTGACATAAACTCACTGCTTGTTTATGATCGCCAACAACTTTTAAATATACAGTTATCTACTGCAAACCCCTCCTTGTTCGACCACTTTGATCAGGGCTCTGGACCCCCACCCCCTCTGCTTGTTGATGTCCCGGTTTACTTGCAGCGTGCAGCATTTCTGCCCGCCCAAAAACATTGCTCCAGGCGCCGTGGGAGACGTGCCGGCCGTCTCGTGAGGATTAAAGCCAGCATCAAGCTCTCTGCTGCTTTGTCACCTGCTGCTGACCATCAGACGTTAAACTGTCCATCCGGATGCTTCGCTGACCCACTCAACTCCAGCTCGCTCAAGGTGCCCGGGCCTGGTACGCGCAGCGGGTACGCGCAGCGGGCGAGCGCAGCGGGCGAGCGCAGCGATCGCGGTGGTTTCGCCCGTCTCCAGTGGAACTTAACCAACTCTGGACCTTCTGCTGCATCATCTCCTGCCGACCATCTGCTGGATATTCGCCTGTCCGGGTGCTTCGCTGATCCTGCTGGGTCCTGCCTGATCCCCGTAGTCGAGCCTGGCTTGCGCCGCGGGTGTGCGCACAGCTGCGACGTCTCTGGTCCTTGGAGGCATGGTTCAAACTCTAGAAGTCTGAAACAGCTGATCTGTGCTCGGAGCACAGCTTTACCTTCATCTACTGGTCCTACAAATATTGCCCTGCTGAATGTGAGGTCACTGGCAAATAAAACTTTTATCCTAAACAACTTTTTCTGCTCCAATGGACTGGACTTCATGTTTGTTACAAGAGACCTGGCTCGTCCCTGGTGAGTTAAGTGTTTTTTCTGAACTTTTGCCGGAGGATTGTGCCTTTTTTAATGCTCCAAGGACTTCTGGTAGGGGTGGTGGATTATTAACAGTTTTTAAAAAGCTCTGGAACTGCAGGCAGCTACAGGCTGTTACATTTCAGAGTTTTGAACTGCTGTACTTTGAGCTGGGCCGCTCCAACCCAACACTGTGCAGCCTGATCTACAGACCACCCTCATACAACAAAAACTTCATAAGTGAATTTTCTGACTTTCTGACTGGAATACTGCTCAATTACGACAGGGTCTTGATCCTGGGAGACTTTAATGTGCACGTTTGCTGTCCTGACAAGTCTTTGGTGCAGGAGTTTCTAAATCTGTTACAATCTTTCAACCTCGTGCAAAATGTTGTTGGTCCAACTCATCAACAGGGCCATACACTTGATTTAGTTCTGTCTCACGGTTTATTTGTGGTTAATCTGAAAATTAGGGATGCTATTGTTTCAGATCACAAACCCATTTCATTTCAAACCTCTGTTATTCATGAGTCTAAATCCCCCGCTCCAGCCAAGAGTTGTTGGGTATTTAACTCTTCAGCCGCTGCTCTTTTTTCCTCTGCATTCCTTACTGATGCTACTTCAGTCCCTGAAACCTCTGCCTGTATTAGTACGCAGGAGCTGCTCAGTAGGCATGATGCGACCTGCTCTAAGATTTTAGACCTCGTGGCCCCGCTAAAAATCAGGCGACCAAAGCGGGCACCACACCCCTGGTTGAACGCGACCACTCGAGCGGCCAAACGTCTATGCAGAAGAGCTGAATGCAAGTGGAAAAATAACAAATTACAGGTTTCTTTTATTATGTTAAAAACATGTTTGAAAGATTATCAGAGCAACGTTAAATCTGAAAAGAACAAATACTTCTCCCAAATCATTGCTTCAAACAGTCATAATCCCCGTGTTCTTTTTAATACCGTAAATTCCATTTTAAACGTGCCTCGGTCTGCCAACATGGAGGCCTCTGTTGACATCTGCAACAACTTTACCAGATACTTTGCTGATAAGGTAGAGTTGATTAGGTCATCCATCCCCCAGACTACAACTGACCCCTCTGTCTTTGTCCCTTGCTCAGCTGTCTTCAAACAGTTTGAACGCATTTCACTCCCATTTCTGAACTAAGTCGTTGGTCAGATGAAACCCTCCGGTTCCCCTGCTGACCCTATTCCTAAGCCTTGTGTGAGTAAATGTCCAGCATTCATGTTCAAGCCTTGCCTGTCTCTCAAATCCTGATCCCATGCCTGTCTTCTGGCTTCTTTGCGTCGCCTCACCTTGCCCTTGCCTGTTTTGGACTTCGAAATCTGACCACGGTACCGACCCTGTTTATGTTTGTCTTGACTATGTCTCCTGGATATTCCTCTGGTTTTGGATTCTGATCTCTGACCCACATATTGAGAACACTCCCCTTGAGGAGACAGATATTTCTGCCATTTCTCCCGATTATCATGACCTGCCCCCTGTATTTAGCAAACAGCAAGCCCTGTCGCTTCCTCTGCACCACCCTTATGATTGTGCGATCGATCTCCACCCTGGGTCTCCTCTACCCACCAGTCGACTGTACAATCTCTCCGGACCTGAAAGAGAGTCCATGAAGAAATACATTTAAGAGTCCCTTGCATCAGGCATTATTTGGCCCTCCACCTCTCCTGTGGGGGCTGGTTTCTTCTTCGTTTCCAAAGGGGACAAGACTCTCCATCCCTGCATCGACTATAGGGGGCTAAATAACATCACTATTAAAAATAATGTCCACTCCCATTAATCGACTCCATTCATGAATAACTTCAGTCAGACACCATTTTCACCAAACTAGACCTCAGAAATGCGTACCACCTAGTCCACATTAAGGAGGCGGATGAGTGGAAAACCGCCTTTAGGACCCCTCTTGGACATTTTGCGTAGTTGGTTATGCCATTTGGCTTGACCAATGCTCCCACTGTATTTCAAACTCTGGTTAATTACGTACTTAGAGATTTTATTGGCAAATTTGTCTTCGTTTACCTGGATGACATCCTTATCTACTCTAAGGATAAGGATGAGCATGTAAAGAGAGTCAGGACTGTGCTTCAGAGACTCTATGAAAACCACCTGTTTGTAAAGGGTGAGAAGTGCGAGTTCCATCTCTCCTCTGTGTCATTCTTGAGCTTCATATTTGAAGGGGAGTGTTGTAGAACAGACCCAGAAAAAAACAAGGCCATGGTCGAATGATCCGATCCTGAGACTAGGAAGCAGCTTCAGCGTTTTCTTGGGTTTGCCAACTTTTATAGGCAATTCATTAAAGATTACAGTCAAATCGCTTCTCCTCTCTCCCAACTCACCTGTACTAGTAGAACATTTAAATAGAACCATGAAGCCGACTCTGCTTTCTGTAAACTCAAATGACTCTTCTCTTCCACTCCAGTTCTGTGCCATCCCAACTCTAAACAACAATTTATTTTGGAGGTGGACGCCTCGGACTCAGGAGTCTGAGTTGTTCTCTCCCAAAGGTCCCCTGAAAATAATAAGTTCCATCCTTGTGCGTTTTTCTCCAGACGCTTATCCTCAGCAGCGAGAAACTATGACGTAAGAAATCATGAGCTACTGGCTGTTAAATTGGCATTAGAAGAGTGGCATCACTGGTTGGAAGGCATGGTAACCCCTTTTCTGATATGCACTGATCATAAAAACCTCACCTATATCAGGGACGCCAAGCACTTAACTCTCAGGCAGGCACATTGGTCTTTGTTTTTTAACTGATTACATCTTGACTTTCAGACCTGGATCAAAGAATGTCAAACCTGACACCATCTTGTGGCAGTTTTCTTCCCCAAACAGTTCTGAGACTGAGGAGAGCATCATTCCCCCAGTTTGTGTGGTGGGGGCCCTCACATGGGACATCGAGAAGGAGGTTCGGGAGGCTTAAAGTGATGAACCTGACCCCAACACCGGACCCGCCGGAACCCTCTTCATCCCCTCTGTTATGAGAGCTAAGGTATTGGACTGGTTACACACCCACAAATTTTCTTGTCACCCTGGCATTTCTCACGTGCTCTCCCTTGTAAAGTGTAATTTCTGGTGGCCCACCCTCACCAAGGATGTAAAGGGGTTCATTGCTGCATGTTCCACATGCACAAGAAATAAGACTGGCAACCAACCACCTGCCAGTCTTCTACAACCCTTGCCCACCCCCAGCCATCTCTGGTCACACATCTCGGTGGACTTTGTCACAGGTCTGCCCCCCAGTGAAGGAAACACCACAATCATAACATACAGGCTTTCTAAAACAGCCCATTTTGTTTCCCTGTCTAAGCTCCTGTTTGCATTTGAAACTGCCCAACTGTTGATACAGCATGTGTTTAGAGTCCAAGGTATACCCTCCGATGTGGTCTTGGACTGTGGCCCACAATTTTTTTCCCAGGTCTGGCAAACTTTCTGCAAAACTCTAGGGGCATCTTCCAGTCTCACATCAGGATACCACCCCCCGTCCAATGGCCAGGCCGAGCACTGTACAAGAGCTGGAGACTACTATTTGCTGCATTGTAGAGAGAAACCCCTCAGCCTGGAGCCAGCACATGGTGTGGGTGGAGTATGCCCACAACACTCATAAATCATCAGCCACAGGTATGTCCCCTTTCGAGGCCTCCCTTGGCTATATTCCCCCTTGTTCCACAGCCAGGAGACCGATATCTCTGTTCCATCAGTTCAACACCACTTTCACTGATGTCGACGAGTCTGGCGGCAGACATAAGCAGCACTAATGCAGACAGCAGCCCAAAATAAAAGATTTGCCGATCGTCACCGTTCCTCAGTTCCATCCTATCAGGTGGGTCAGAAAGTGTGGCTCTCCACCAGAGACATCCATTACAAGAAAGATGGAAGAAAGATGGTGCCCTGGTTCATTGGCCCTTTCCTCATCATTAAAATCATAAACCCCTCTGCAGTGCCCCTTCAACTCCCCAGCTCCATTAAAATCCATCCTACTTTCCATGTTTCCCAGCTAAAACCCGTATCAGAAAGTCCCTTATGCCCTCCAGCCGACCTCCCCCAATGTGCTCTGTTGATCAATAAACCACCCGGATCTCAGCATCAGGAACATTCTGGACGTGCAACGCAGAGGTCGGGGGTTCCAATACCTAGTCGACTGGGAGGGTTACGAACCTGAAGAGGAGTTGTGGATCCCACAATCATTCATCCTAAATCCAAGTCACATCACCGCCTTCTTCAGAGCTCAACCCGAAAAGTGCCTCAGGTCACCTGGGGGTGATTCTTGAGAGAGATTACTGTAAGAGTTCCATTGCCTGCAGCTCCTCCTCCAAGATGGACACCAATTACCACCAGATGTCGGCCATCCACCTGATGAGGCTCCGCTACTATTTAAGGCTTCAGTCCAGTGTGACTCTTATGGAGCATTGTACCCTTTTTGGTATTTATGCTTTTGGCCTGTAAATTGTATGACCCACAACTTGTACTTACCTGGTTCCTTGTGCCCGCAGTCAACATGCTTCCTTGGATCCTGTCCAGTCCTGGTCCTGCCGTGATTCCTGTTCCTGCCTCCCGTGCCTTGCCTTCCAGCCACTCACTTGTTCGACCTGCCTTGCCTGTCCTGCTTGGTTCCTCATCTCTGGAGCTCCTGGTGGATTAAACCTGCGCCTAACATCTGTGCCACCACCTGTAAGAGAAAAGACAAGCAAATTACCAACTGTGCTCTGCCTGGCAAGTGGACATCACTGACCCAGTTCTCTTTCCAGGATCTCCAAGAGATGATCTCCTGTTCAAATTATCATTGTAAATAATAAACATTTTTACTTTTTCTATCCTAGTCTTGTCCTGTTCTGGTCTCATACCACTCTGGGTTTCCAGCATTCTGACATAAACAGAGATACTGTAGTTTTACTTTGGGTGCTGAGAAGCCCATGTTAGTATCACAGCATGAGGTGGGAATGTTGGTCATGACATGCTCGTAAAGTACAAACAAAAGAATATAGGAGCATGTCTGGATAGATTTGTGACTTTACAAGTATTTTAAAAGAAAGGAAAATATATAATCATTATGCCTATATCGCTTGTGGAAGCATTTTATTTATAGAAATTCTGCATGGCCTATTTAAATTTTATATTTAGTTGCTTATCATATAAATTAGTGAAATAAATGTAATTGTTGAACAAAAACTTTACATGAAATAAGGTATCAAGTTTTCACTTTCAGCTCTACTTGATAACATTAATGAGAACCAATTAATGCCCATTAAGAATAATATCACCATCAGTTAGAAATACAGCACCACCACTCCCCCCATATATATATATATATGGGGGAAGTGGTGGTGCAGAGGTTAGATAAGGTGGGCCTGTGAACGGAAGATCACCGGTTCAAGCCCCGGTACGAGCAACATCAAAAATGTGGGTGGGGTAGATGAAGCACCCACACCTGCCCTCACCCTCATTTGCACCACTCTGGGCCCTTGAGCAAGGCCCTTAACCCTCATCTGCTCCCTAAACAGGTCTCTCTTGAAAATGAGTTCTCGTGGCTCAATGAGACTACCTGTATAAATAAAGGGTAAGTGAATAAAAATGAAAAAAATAGAACTGATACTGTATCAAATTTACATATTTAGAATACAAAAGTCCAGTAAGATACAAGCAGCATATATTTAAAACTATTAAAAACAGAAAAGGACATTGTGTCATTGGACCAAATAATTAGGAAAGTGGACCCATAAAATCTTATGCAGGACAATTGCTGAAAAACAGACAGTTCAGACATCTTCCTTCTGGTGGAAGCTTCACTTGAATTAAAATAATTCACTTGTTTGGTAAAAATCAATCAGGAATTCATCAGGAATGTCAACTTATACTTGAGTGTATGCCCAAATTATAGCTATATCCATAACATGACCACCTTTGACAGACAACTTAAACATTTAATTGCTGTAAAACAATAGGTAGAGTAAAATACATGTATTTTATGGGTATAATCAGGATAGGAATACAGACATGAATTTGTGACCCATTAAAGTAATCCCCTGTGACATATTTTTACATCCAAGCTGTCTAAACTGCAACGGGGCTGGCACTTAGTCAACAGAAGAAAACAGGCTCTGACAAGTCATCGTGATGCAAACACAGTCATAGAGCTAATTCAGCAACAGCTTATATTTCTTCTTCTAGCAGTTTGGATTTGTACATCAGCTTTTATAACAGAGCAGCATGTGTGGGAGTAAATCCTAAAATGGGGTAAAAATGTGTGTGTGAGTATCAGGGAGAGAAAAGGAGAGAGTTTATGTGAGATCCTGATCTCTCTGGGGCTTACACAATCCCAGCTGTAATGTAAGACCTATGGGACAATGAGGGACCATATAGAGCTGAGCCTTAACAGGCTCAGAAAGTCTGCCCCACATGTTGTCAAGCCATGAGGAATTTATTACTAATGTTGGTCAGCTGTAGCGACAAGAGGGCAGAGGCTTTTTGTTTCCACCACAGAAAAGGAGAAATCATTAATTATCTTTACCGCCATCTTTGATAGTTCCCTGAATTTCAGTGGTGTTTTTCTATGAAGCATGCGTTTTTATCCTGAGTCTTTTCATCTAGTATGTCCATTAATAAAACTTGTGGCTTAGCAGTGAGGTCAGCCACTGACCCAGTCATTGACAACCAATGGTGTGAAGGATTGGTAGTAGAGTGGGCAGAACAAAGCAGACACATGCGCTGTCATCTGAACCTTGGTCTTAACATTGGCCTGTTTTTGATGGGAAAAAGACTGCAGACTAACTGGTTGTTCAAAAATGTACTAAAATAAGTGAAATACACCCTTTGATTACATTCTGTAATGCTGCAGTTAAATTTGAGTTGCCGTTATGGCAATATGCTCCATCATCAACAGAATAAAAAATATAAAGCAGACATTTGAAATCATGAATATTCCATTTGTACTAAAGAAAGCAATGCACCTCTTGGCAGGATTTCATACTTTTAACAATGTTGTTATAAATATAACAAACTGTTGAGTTAGTGTTCACATTCTGTTTCAGATCATTAAAATAGAAAAATTGCTGCCCAGGAACTTCATAAATTGATTACATAAAAATGATAGTTGCCTAAATAACTGTACAGTAGGATAAAGATTTGCACTGAGATTTTACAAAAAAAGGTTAAATTTTTTTTCATAATATTTGACATGTTTTTATACATGTAACTTTTATTTTTACTATTGTTACTTTTATTGTTACTTTTATTTCCTACATGTCTCTGCGTGAGTGCAGCTACGGAGTGCGCTCTCAGGACATTATTACCTGCAGTGTTCCCTCAGTGAGGACTGAACTAGGCAAAAGGGCCTTCTCCTACTCCGCTCCTGTTTCCTGGAATAACTTACAAAAAGATTTGAAGCTCTCGACCTTGACCTCTCTAAGTGGCTTTAAGAATCTGTTGGACTCCTGGCAGGGACCAATGCAGACATGTTCCTGTTTTTAGTTTTATACATTTGTCTCGGAATCTAGCAGTTTTTTTGGTTTTGTTACCTTTTTCCTTTTAGCCATCCTATTTGTTAAAAAAAAAAAAAAAAAAAAAAAAAAACTGTAGTATGAGTTTTTATAACTGCTTATTGTTGTTGCTGTTGTCCATTGTTGTCATCTTTCTTTGTTGAAATCAGGTCTCTCTTGTAAATGAGTCCTCGAGGCTCAATGGGATTTACCTGTATAAATAAAGGTTGATTGATTTTTCATCCTGAGATACCCTTTCAACAACTATACAGCTGGTTCTAATGACCCAAAGTGCAAAACCAGGGAGTGCTTGAACTACAACATGTACCAAAAGCATGTTTTCATGCCTACATTGTTCAAATTAACAAATGATTTAACAACTAACAAATAAATTGTTTTTTTACAATATTCTAAAATTCATCCAAATATAACAAAATTGATTATAATTGACAGAGTTTACTAGAATTGGATTAAATTTTAGATCTGTTTTCCATTCAATTAGGCTGCATTTATTTTAATTTATTGTTTGGTGTGGCGCAACTGGTAGAGTTGCTGCCTCTCAGCGAGCAGGTCCCTGGTTCAAACCCCGGTCCAGGGGCCCCTCTGGGTGGAGTTTGCATGTTCTCTCCGTGCATGCGTGGGTTTTCTCCGGGTACTCCGGTTTCCTCCGGTTTCCTCCCACAGACTAAAAACATGCATGTTAGGCTGATTGGTAACTCTAAATTGTCTCTAGGTGTGAATGAGAGAGTGAATGGTTGTTTGTCTCGTTTGTCTCTATGTGGCCCTGTGATGGACTTGCGACCCGTCCAGGGTGTACACCGCCCCTCGCACAGTGATTGCTGGACATGGGCACCAGCGACCCCCGTGACCCAAAATGGAATAATCGGGTAAAGAAAATGGATGGATGGATGGATGGGTAAAGATAATGGATGGATGGATGTTTTGTGTATTGTTTTGCATTACTAGTGACTAGCGTATATCTTAGATCTTTTAGAGTACCACTGGACATTTGTTTAGCATATAACTTGGTTTATATCTTAGACTGACTCAGAAAACTCTAAATGAATTGTGAGGATGAACTGGAACCAACTGTCAGAGCCCCCCTTTCTATAAGATGTTAAACTCACATCCCTGGAAAGTTTTTGCCTGAAATGAGGGAACTTGGGGACTAAGAATCTGAATGGGTCATTTTCAGGTCCGCTTTTGCTGACACAATTTTGAGGAGCTGTGGCCTGAAGGCATCAGTGTCGTGGTGACAATCAGTTAGTGGATACAATTGTTAATGGAGATTGTCAAGCTGAAAAAGGAGGTGTTAAATGCTCAACATTCCTTGAAAGTTCCTGAAGCAGTTGACAGGTATACCATTGGCCAGAAGAACTGCAGCTTCTGTGGCTGTAGAAGCAAAAACTGGTGTGGAATGAACTTTGGGGAGGCTATTTAAGACTTTTGGCTGGCCCAAATGGGTTTCTAACCAAATGTTCTACACCCCTAACATATATTAAACAAAAGCATGCCCTGTTCCAAGCAGTGCTTGGCTTTAGATTTGATCTCTACCTCTATCCCTGAGTATGGGATTGGGGGCCCATGGTTGCAGGCTGATCAGTCCCTGTACAAACAGTGCGAAAGTTTGGTTCACATTGCCAGTAGTAAGTCGGACCCCTTCAGGGTGGGAGTTAGACTCCACCAGAGTTGTCCGTTGTCACCGATTCTGTTCATAACTTTTATGGACAGAGTTTCTCGGTGCAATGAAGGGGTGGAGTGCTTCTGGTTTGTTGGCCTCAGGATTCTTTTTCTGTTCTTTGCAGATAATGTGGTCCTGATGGCGTCATTGTTCTGTGATCTTCAGCTCTCAATGAAGCAGTTCACAGCCAAGTGTGAAGTGACTGGGATGAGAATCAGCACCTCCAAATCTAAGGCAATGGTTCTCAGTCAGAAAAGGATGGATTGCTCCATTTGGGTTGAGGGTGAGGTTCTGCCTCAAGTGGAGGCGTTCAAGTATCTCAGGGTTTTGTTCACGAGTGAGAAAAGAATGGAGTGTAAGATTGACAGATGGATTGGTGTAGCGTCTGCAGTATTGAGGACTCTGTGTATGTCCATTGTGGTGAAGAGGGAGCAAAGCTGTAAGGCAAAGCTCTTGGTTTACCAGTTGATCTACGTTCCTATCCTCACCTAGGGCCACAAATTCTGGGTAGTGACCGATAGAATGAGATTGTGGATACAGGTGGTTGCAATGAGTTTTTTATGACTCGAGGAACTCAGAGTGGTATGAGACTGGGAATGAAACAGTTACAGGCAAAAATAAAAGTGACAGTGTTTATTATTTACAGTGGTAAATGTACAGTAGCTTCTCTGCAGCTCCTGGAAGAGGAGGGAGATGGTCAGGCAATATTAATGTGCTGATGTTTTATCTCTTACAGATTTGAAGATCACCTTAGGGTCCACTCAAATCCTTAGAAGAGCTCCAGAGGGGGACAAGGCCAAGGATCATACAGAGAGAGGGAGGCTGGCAACTGGTGGTTGGCAAGGCACAAGGAGAACCAAGGCAAGGCACAAGGAGAACCAAGGCAAGGCACAAGGAGATCCAGGACAGAACCAGGGAACCAGGACCGAGGAGGCAGGAACACTGGAGACAAAACAAGACTGGCAAGTAGATTAACTTAATACTAACTTACAGGCCGGCGACAACACTGCCATTAGATGATCAATGCTCCAGCGAAGAGTAACACCAGACTACAGCCTTATGTAGGAGATGATCCTCTTCAGGTTGATGGCCAACAGCTGTTGACAATTAGCGACGATCTTGGATGGGGAGCTGCAGGCAGTGATACTCTTACAGAGTTTCCTCCACAGAGTAGCTGGACTCTTCCTTAGAGATAGGGTGAGAAGTTCAGTTATCTGGGAGAAACTCGGAATAGAACCGCTGCTCCTCCACATCAAAAGGAGTCAGATTAGGTGGTTCGGGCATCTGGTATGGATGCTTCCTGGGTACCTCCCTAGGGAGGTGCTTCAGGCATGTCCGACAGGGAGGAGACCCAGGACACATTGGAGAGACTATGTCTCTTGGTTGACCTGAGAATGCCTTGAAGTCCTCCCAGAAGAGCTGGAAGAGGTGGCTGTGGAAAGAGATGTCTGGGCCTCCCTGCTCAAGATGTTGCCCCCACGACCCGACTTCTGAACATGAGAAATATAATGGGTGGGTGGATGGATCTATCTGTATTAATTTCTGAAAGTATAAAGTATTATCAGGTGTACACACAATATTTGTCTTTAGTTATCTTCAGTATTTATCCACTCAAATCTGCTCAAAGGACTTCATAGAGCAAATTCAAATGCAAAACGTTGAGAGGAAGCAATGCTATTCACTAAACCCCTATGGTTCCTGAGTTTGTCATACTGTGAGATTGTTGTGACCAGAGGAGTTTTTGAAACCTTGACCATTATCAGTCAAGCAGGCAAAAGAGAAAGCAGATAAGCTGCTGGCTGTTGTCCAAAAGCATTGAGTCACAGATCAGAGAAAACAGATGGTATGATACTGTAGATCACTTCTTTGTTAACATTGGCAAAGAACCACAGTGTGCTTTACTGGAACCCAACCCTCCACAGCAAACAACGCTAGAGCTTGTCATAAAACTGTCATAAAGCACAGGAAGGCTAAACAAATTTACGAGTAAACAAAACATGCAAAACTATTTGAAGTTTTTTTTTACTTTATTGGTGAGCATGTGTTGCGTTGACAGTTGATGCCCATGCATTGTGTTTATGACTGATAATAATTTATTCTCTGTACAATCAAAATAACATTAACATTCAGGTCTCTCTTGTAAATGAGTCCCCGAGGCTCAATGGGATTAACTTGTATAAATAAAGGTTGAATGAAAAAAACTGAGTCTGGAGCTTAATCCAAGATTCATTACTCTCACTGTTGAGGTTTAAATACCACAAAATCTAACAGCAAAGACAAGAAGCAAAGGTATTATATAGCAAGAACAGAGGAATGTGGAGGGGTATTTTTTTCACTTGACATTTGAAAAGTCTAGAGACAAGACAAATAAGGCACGTAAATAATCACTGTGCCTCAGACACATTCCACGTCAAACGACAAACAGCCATGATCAACAATGTTATTCATCACGCAGGTACAGTGCACTGTCACTGGCTCTTTCATCCGTTCCAAATGACAGTCATAACTTTGACCTGACAAACCCCGTCAGCTTGAGCAACTTCCCCAATCTATCACAGCTGTCAGAGCCACAGCATGGCTTTGTTCTGATTAATAGCACCCTAACTGCAAAGAGCTGTCAATCATTCAAACAGGTGATACATGTGCACTATCAAGTTGTGAATGAGCATGAATGAGTGCAGGCATCAAGAGTCAAACACCAAAAAATAAAATGCATGCTTAAAGACAAATAAACTATTTGACTCCCTTGGGGAAAAACTCTTTAGACCTTACTATCCAGGAAAGCAGAAGAGGAGCAACCAGAGTTACAGAAATAGTGTCAAGTAAATGCAATTTACCCTTAGAGAAACTGAATCATTATGATGTCAGCGTCTTTTTGTACATATAAGACTTCTGCATAAACCTGCAGAGGACCTCGAGGGAACTCCAGTGTGCAGCTGACTAACTGTAATATGTTTAATCAGGCAAAACACTCAACCAATCAGGAGCTGAATGAGTAACATTTCAGAGCTCATGAACTAAGCACTGCTGTACACACAGTGCATTTTAGCTTTTGGCTTGTTTTCAGTACAAACACCTATATTTTTTCTTTATTTTTTAATAAAACAGTAGGTGTGTACAACCTTACATGCACAATTATGCAAATACATTAATTCTCTGTTCTTACAATGCTCTGTGAGCATGCATAAATGAAGTGTATGAATTGTCTGTGAACATTTATATACTTGACTGTGCAACAGAAATAGTGTAAAATGAATACAACAATGTATTTTTTTGTTCAATTCCATTTATTTCTACAGCGCCGTCACAACAGAAGTTGTTTCAGGGCACTGTACAAAAGCATTTACCAGTAAACATTCATTTAATCATTTTAAAGTGTGCATCAAAGTTCATGCTCAGTAATCCAGGTAAAAATTCAACATTCAGTCAGGTCATCTGGATGGTTTCTTCCCTTATTTTTTTGTTTGCTGAGACATTTTATTCTTCATCCAAAGGACTTCTTCAATCTGAGGAGGCACCAACGAACTGAGTTCCACCACAAATAGCATATGCCAAAATGGGGGGGAAAAAAACAGTTTGCTGGTGATAAAATGACCTCCGGGGCCTCCACCTCTCCCCTGTCAACTCCTCTGAGGCAGCTAGGCAGTGGTTCAAAACACCAAAGTTCATGCTCAGATTGACAAAGTCCTTTGAATGAAGGACGAAATGTCTCAGCCAAAACAATGAGAATACATCCATTATTACTGGATGTATCTACCTTTATCTTTTAGAGTCGTCCCAAATTCAGTTGCCACTGCTAAGTGAGTTTGGAAAACTCAAGAATTGCCATAATTCTGTCATTTTTGTTGGCCTTGTTGCTGTTTAAAGTGCTTTACACATAAAGTGGTATGGTATGGTATGGTATGGTATGGTATTTTTGTAGATTTTGAGCTGAATTTGGGTGTGGTAGTAGCTGACAGTTATTCCCAGCACATACTTTAGCAGTAACAGATGAATATGGTAGATTTTTGTCTGAAACTTAAATGTAAGATAAGAGGAAATGTGCATTTCTTCAAGAAATGCAAGTTCATTGATTTTTCATTTATGTTTTTTTTTTTTTTTTGTGGCAAGAAACAGAACTCTGTTATAGATTGTCATCTAAAACACAAAGGTAATATTAGCCATGTTCTAGCCCAGAGGATTTTTAAAATTTCATTCCTCAATGTGAACAACTCATTCTTGTTTTCTGATCTTGTTCTTTCTATGAAAGCAAGTTGTTCAGGTTCAGATGCAGTTAAATAAAAAAAATTAAAAAATTGAAAGTTGCCTTTGATTATTTCTAATGAATGAACTAGCACACTAGGTTGGTTGGTCATGGCTGATAAGAGACATTATCTTGAATGTCCTCCATTTGGGCACATTTTAGACAATCAGTTTGTAAGATGTGACTTTATTACCTGTCTTGGATTGATAAGCATCAGAAACATTTTTTGACAATATTCTCAATTTTATTTCTTGCCTAATTTTATTAATACACTTTGTGAAGATTAGACATTTAATCTCATTTGTTATTGTTTTGACTGAAAACATTTTATATTATTTTCATCATCAAACTAACTTTTGACAACTTTAGAATTTCAGATGAACTTTCTTTTACTCCATATTGGATCCATTCAACTTACTGTTTTCAACATGCTTTCATCATGTGTTGCAAAAGATTAAAAAACCATTAAAAAAAGTTTAGTTACTTCAGCTGAGTTTATTTAATCTACTTGGAATAGTTGCAGATCATCCTAAAAATCCCACTTATTAAAAAAATTATATATTTTCTTAAGTTTATAAAAATGTCATATTTTTAGCCTGGGCAGAAAGTCATAAGTGAAAGATAAATATCTGAGTAACACTTTAACTTAAATTAGTCTAAAATTCAAATTCAATTTGGTTCAACTCAATTAAAAACGTATCAATCCCAAAGGGAAATTAAATAGCTCATCATCCTGGGTTCATTCAAGAGGGTTGTTATAGATGCTGATTGTTGTGGGCAGGAAGGATGTCCTGCAGTGAATCCGAAGAATCTGGCCACAGATACCGATCCGTCCACCTGGATCCAGCTTGCTGTCAGATCTGGCGGGCTTCTCCGTCCTCCTAGGCAGCAGGACTGCCCGGAGGCTGGGCAGATTTCCTCCCTGAGCGATGGTCACTCCTCCCAGCAGTCTGCCAAGCTCCTCGTTGCCACGGACAGCTTCAGGAACTGCAGCAGAGGGCGTGGCACGTAGGGACATCAGTGACTGCAGCTGGCATAGGGATATTGGTGACTGCACCAATATCTGGATCAGTCTGGATTGGCAGACTGAAGGTGCTGGGGGATGATCCCAGTCCTCCCATTGTCACGAGCCGAGTTCCTTACCAGCTCCAGGATCTTGGCGGTCAGGTACTCGAGCACCACTGCCAGGTTGATGGGAATACATCCATGGTACCTCCTTTTTAACTCAGTTGGGATGTAGTTGAGGTATTTGAGCTTTTGAGATGTTAATCAGCTGCTCCTGGTTGTTAAAAAGCACCTGGTTGCCATGGTTACACATCATAACAAATGCCCAAAAGTTAAAAGGTTTAGTAAAAATCCTTCGAGCTGCACAGTATCTGATACCAGAGGAAGTAATAATCTGAAATAAGCGATTTACATCCAGAAAAAAGAGGAATTAAAGTTTTCAAAAACAGTAACTCAGAATGAAAGTAACAGAGCTACTCCAACATGCAGCCACCCCAAGAGGTGCAATTCTAGAACCTACAGAGTCTGAGTGTGACATCTAACGTGAGCAGGGGATCAGAAAACCATCTGCCACACTGAAGTGTGAATGAATCCTTAACACACCTTTTTCATAAGTCAAAGTTTCTTTATTTGTCATTTGCACCATGTGTGGTACATGTGATGGAATGAAATTGTGTACACAGGGTACCAGTTAAATCCAGCAAAAGTATAAATTGTAAAGAAAAACAGTAGTAAGATGTTTATGTGTGGGGGTCAGTTCTTCGTGAATATACAATACCTGCTGTGGGTTGGTGAACTCTGTTTTTAGAGCGCATCACGCTCACCCTATCCAGATCATCAGTTGCATACAACATCCAAAGTTTCTCAAAGTTGAGCAAAAACTGAAACCGAGCAGCCAGTTATTCAGTACAGTGGCAGGTGTAGCTGCATACATAATTTACTCACCACAACATGATAAGAACTACATCAGGTCCCTCTTGCAAATGAGTCCCTGTGGCTCAGTGAGGCTAGCCTGTATAAATAAAGGTTGAAGAAAAAAAACAACCGTGTGCTCATTCAAAACATTTCCCCCAAAATTTTCAAAATGGTTTAGTAAGACAGCTGCAACAAAATTACATATCTGCTATTGTTCAAAGATAATTCATAAGTTGGGCATTACATCTATGTGCAATGGCCTATGGCGGCTGGACATAGACCACCGTGGTACAGGAATTGAGAGCTTTCAGTGTTAAAACATGTCTGGAAGTAAACTGAGGCTCTTCAGCATTGGCGCTTAGGTGGACTCGAGGGCCAGCAGGTCGTCTGCATGCTAACACTGAAAAGCTGACAGTACTATCACTCCAGCTGATCTTTATCTGAGCACAAGTGACGCAAACCTGTTCTAAGGAGCTTTACTGTGCTCCGCTCGACATGCAAAAGCTTTTTAAGGATTGACTTCTTTGTGGAGGGAGAAAGCTCTGAAGCTCAATGCCGTGGCTCTGCCTGGTGTTTTATTACATTCTGTTTCTTCAGTTGTCTAGAGTGTTCAAAAATAACTTTCCAGCTGAGCAATCCTAGCATTAACAACTCCTTTGATGGGCCCCATATGCAAAAAAACAAGTTGTTGGGGGGGGGGGGGGGGGGGGGCTGCGATCAGGGAAATAAAATCATATGTATATTCTGTCACGCCTCACATCCTGTGGAGCAGTGCAGAATGTGGTGTGCTTGAAGGAAAACAAATAATATGTCCTGGTGCATAGTACTGTTTGTTTCTGCTGCTTTCATTGGAATCATGAGCTTGAACAAATGTGCAAATGTGAGCTTAGGAAATGAACGTGCAGCTAAAAACTGCTTTGAGGTGATTTATTTCTTTAATGGCGGTTTTGCAGGAATGCTTTGTCTAATCTTCAGGAAGTCCTCCAGCCTACTGCAGGGACATGTTATGAGCCAAGATCACTCTTAATCACAAGTTGTTGTGCTCCCTGCAGCTATATTCTAAACCTTGGGTGGTCACTTTACATTTCTTTATATTTTCTATTCACTCCCATTGTTTCAATCATTCCAAGAAAAAGGATAGGATGAGATGGATGGATGGATGGATGGATGGATGGATGGATGGATGGATGGAT
>NC_056505.1:35002309-35028265 GCF_014905685.2 Nematolebias whitei
TGGATGGATGGATGGATGGATGGATGGATGGATGGATGGATGGATGGTGATCCTTGTTTCCCTTCTGTTACTTTAAAACAGGCATCTAGAAAGATGGAAAGAAACTGGTGCTACACTAATGTGGAATAATTTTATTTAACTTGGAGAAATAGCCTGCTTTCATTTAGAAAGCTCTCCACAAAGCTCGAACTGTATATCATTCATCTTTAATAGATGAGAATAAAAATAGCCCCAGGTTTGTGTTTAGTACTTTGTACAATTAAAAGTCCCATCTCTGTTGAATCATGTACCCCTATAGCTATAAGCAGTGATGACTTCATGAGATTCTTTACAAATAAAATTATTTCCTTTAGAAAGAAAATTCAAACCATCCTTCCTACTATTGCCTCGGATTTCCTGTCAGATGAGGCAACTTTTGAAATGTCGCTAGAACCTGATTTATGTTTGGACTGTTTTTGTCCTGTTGAGCTCTCTGAATTGTCCAAAATAATAGTTTCATCCAAACATGTCAGCTAGATCCCATCCCAACCATGCTATTTGAAGAGATATTTCCTTTAATTAATGGCCATATTTTGGATCTGCCTAATTTGCCTCTAATGAATGGTTATGTATCACAGCGTTTTAAGGTTGCTTTAATTAAACCTTTACTTAAGCAACCTGATCTGGATTTAGGTATTCTAGAAAATTATAGACCTATATCTAATCTAATATTCATCTCAGAAAATCTTGAGAAAGTAGTTTGTGTGAACATCTGAACAGAAATATTTTGTTTGAGGAGTTTCAGACACGGTTTGGAGATCACCATAGCACAGAAAGACTGGCCCTGTTAGACCTCAGTACTGCATTTGATACAGTTGATCACAATATTTTGTGTATGCAGGGTCCCAGTTACATCCAAACAAAAATATAAATTGTAAAGAAAAACAGTAATAAGATCTAAGATATGAACTAAGAAAAATGTTAAACAAAAAATACACTAAGCACTAATAGTACAAAAACAATACACTGAACAACACCAGCACGAACATGAGTCTGTGTGAGCAGATGAGTACAAATGAACACAGCAGCTTGAAATAAATCAGCAGCATAAGATCAGCAGTCAGCAACAATCAAGTGGCATTACAGTGATTTTTTTTTTCCACAGTGATAATTCTGATTAGGGAATTATGAGTCTAACAGCTTCAGGGTAGAAGCTGTTCCTCAGTCTAGAGCAGGGATACTCATTGCGCGGCTTGTGAGCCACATGCAGCTCGCCATGCTTTATTGGTGGCTCTCGTGACAGGTAACAACAATAAGCCAGCACAGCCAATGCATTTAAATTTATAGTTTAAATCTTTATCCGTTAATATCAAAACCAACAAGAATTACAACTCATAGTGCTACAATAATCGATAATATTTTCACAAATGTAACAAATGGGGATGTGATTGGAGGTATTTTAACGAGTGATTTGAGTGATCACTTACCAGTTTTCATGATTTATAAAAATGATCAAAGCATTACAAAAGAAATTACAATTAAGGAAAAAACAATAAACACATCAAAAAAAGCAATGGACAAATTAAAAGATGATTTACATAAACAAAGCTGGAAAGACGTGTATGTTGATGATGTGAACAGATCATATGATGAGTTTATGAATATTTTAGGAGCTCTGTATGAAAAGAATTGTGTGCAAAATAATTGTACAAAGAGAAATGTTGTTGACCAACCATGGATGACGAAAGGGTTGAGAAATGCTTGTAAAAAAAAGAATTATTTGTATACATGTTTCTTGAAATTGAGAACACAAGAGGCTGAAGAGAAATATAAGAAGTATAAAAATAAATTAGTAGCGATTATAAGGAAACACAAGAAGGAATATTATAGTGATTTATTAAATAAAAGCAATGGTGATATGAAAGCAACATGGCGAGTAATAAATAGTGTTCTGAAAAGTCATAAAGCAAAAACAGGTATTTCACAATATTTTTTGAAGGATGATGATGAGATCCATGATGAAAATGAAATTGTAAATGGATTTAATCGTCATTTTGTGAACATTGGATCAAGCCTTGCTGCTAAAATACCAAAAGTAGACAATAATGTGAACCATTCAGTTATAGGTTGTGACAACAGTATTTTTCTTAATGGAACTGACAAAGAAGAAATAATGAATGTTGTAAAAAATCTTACAGATAAGAGATCAAAAGACTGGGTGGACATGGATATGATGTTTGTAAAGGACATAATGAGTTATGTTATCGAGCCGTTTACATATATTTGTAATTTATCATTTTCAAAAGGAATATTTCCAGACAATATGAAAGTAGCTAAGGTAGTTCCTCTCTTTAAAAATGGTGATAAATGTGTGTTCAATAATTATAGACCAATATCCTTATTACCACAATTCTCAAAAATTCTAGAAAAACTGTTTGTGACCAGATTAGATAAATTTATTACTAAACAAAACATTCTAAGTAGCAGTCAGTATGGGTTTAGAGCAAAAAACTCTACATCAATGGCTCTCATGGAAATAATGGAACAAATAACTACTGCTGTCGATCAAAAACAGTATTGTGTTAGTATTTTTGTTGATTTAAAAAAAGCATTCAATACTATTGACCACACTATTCTCCTTGAAAAATTAAATAAATATGGTATAAGAGGACCAGCATTACACTGGGTATCTAGCTATTTAAAAGATAGGAAACAGTTTGTACAAATAAATGGTGTAAGATCTGACTTGTGCAATATCACTTGTGGAGTTCCTCAAAGCTCTGTACTTGGACCAAAGTTATTTATTTTATATGTGAATGACTTAGTGAATGTATCAGGACTCCTCAAATGTGTCCTTTTTGCAGATGACACCACATTTTTCTGTTTGGGTAAAGATGTAAAACGGATGTTGGAACTGATGAAGACAGAATTTGATAAAATACAAACTTGGTTTAAAATTAATAAATTATCATTAAATTTAGATAAAACTAAATACATGATATTTAGTAACAAAAAGAAAACTGTTGACGATCCATTTAAAATTGAGGGTGTTGAGATTTGTAGAGTTAATGAGATGACATTTTTGGGTATAATCATTGATGAACAGCTAACATGGAAAAATCACATAAATTCTGTAAGAACAAAAATATCTAAATCTATTGCAGTACTATACAAAGTCAGGGAATTATTAAATGATAAAGCTCTGTACATGTTGTATAACACAATCATTGTTCCACATTTAATCTATTGCATTGATGTTTGGGGGAAAGCGTGTAAAACATTTACAAAACCTATTTTTATTTTACAGAAAAGAGCTGTAAGAATTATCACCAGAAAGCATTACAGTCACCCATCAAGCACATTATTTTATTAACTGAAGTTATTGAAGTTCCATGATTTGGTAGATTATAGTATTTTATCAGTTATGTATAGGGCTCAAAATAACACATTACCATTAAATATCCAAAGAAATTTTGTTAAAAGACAAAGTTGTTACAATCTTAAGGGGATAGAAATATTTGTCAAACCAAAATTCAGAACTAGTCTGAAGGGAAGGTCTACCTCAATCCAAGGAGTTGGATTGTGGAATGGTCTAGAGAGTGATGTAAAAAATGTCAAGTCAATGTGTACATTTAAGAAAAAGATCAAATCTAGATTGTTAAAAAAGTATATATGAAGTAGCTTAGTGTGTGTTTTTTATTAGAATTAGAAAAATTAGAAAGTTATTCATTTTGTTCTGTTACTTGAAAATTAATATGTCTGAAATAATTGTTTGAAAAAAGGGGCAGATATAATAAGATTTTTTCTTCTTTCTGCTGCCTTTCATTTTAAATTTTTTTGTATCTTTTTATATATTGTTATGGAATTGTTTTGTACTTTTTTTTAAATGAATAAACTTCATACCATACCATACCATTTTTTAAAACGTGCTGGCGCATTGCGCAATAATTGTGCATGTCTGCTCGGGATTCTATGAAGCAGTTTTACGAATAATATTGTGTTAATCTACTTGTTGTTGAGGAGGCAGCTCCAATCAGCCAGTAGAGGTTAAAAAAAAGTCCTGTTTATCTTAGATGGATCAGCTGATCATCACCGACCGCATGCGTCCGCTGACCCGCCGCCAGTAAAAAGATGTAAATAAGAAGTCCTGTTAATTTCAGATGGATCAGCAACCAGCTGAGCACGTCCGCTGACCCGCCGTCAGTAAAAAGACGCAAAAAAATGTCCTGTTAATCTCAAATGGATCAGTTACTGGCCGTGCGCGTCTCCGCACCTGCTGTCAGCTGTGGTGAAGGAAGTAGGAACATCTAAGCAGGGTCGGTTCTAGGCATGGTTACATGAGGGGGCAAGCGGAAATGTGAAGGGGCCATCTTCATCCATACACATATTACAGCATATTCATTGTTGATCATGGACTTTGGTAATCATTGTTAGTTGACTTGTGTTTTCTTCATGGGATTGGAGTAATAGCTAAAAGCAGAAATTTTTACACAGTCAACATTTTCAACCATGAACACTATCAAGCAAAAACATAGAAACCAACTGACCCATGTCCATCTTGAATGCCTCACTGTGGTTGCGACAACAAATTACAAATACAACATGAAGAAAGTCACAGACATGCACCACAGCTTCCGCTCATCTCAGTACTAAGGTACATTTTGTTTAAACAGATAATGTGCTGGCTGTGTTTCTATTTTGTTCATAAGTGGGTTGTTTCATTTTATTCTTTTATTTGAGTACCTTGGGGTGATATTGCAGCTCTCCCCTTGATTTTGATCTGTCAATATGGCTCTTTTTTTTAAAGAAAATAGTGAGGATCATTGGTCTAGTGGTTCTACAATTAATGCTCCACAACCTCCTGCCTGAGGGGAGCAGGGCAAAAAGTGTGTGTGCTGGGTGAGTGGGGTCCTTCATGATGCAGGTGGCCCTCTTCCTGCATCTAGAGGTGTAGATGTCTGTGATGGTGGGGAGGCTGACTCCAACAGTCTTCTGTGCATCCTTCGCCACTCTCTGCAAAGCTTTTCTTTCTGCAGCTGTGCAGCCTTCATGCCACACGTTGATGCTGGAGCACGGATACTTTCCACTGCACACCTGTAGAAGGAGGTGAGGACTGAGCTTCCCAGACCAGCTCATCTCAGTCGCCTGAGGAAGTAGAGTCTCTGATGTACATTCTTGATCAGGCTGGTATTGTTGTTGCCCCAGTTGAGGCTGTCATTCAGGTGCACACCCAAGTACTTGTAGCTGGGACCCAGTTGCAAATGAAGGGGCTTAATCCTAGTGTAAGTAGTTTTGTCCATCAGGATCTGGGGAACCATGGTGTTGAAGGCAGGTGTGAAGTCCACAAAGAGCATATGGGCATAGGAGTCCTTCTGCTCCAGGCGGGTAAGGAGCAGTGTGGACCACAGAGGAGATGGCATCTTCTGTTGATTGATTTTCGTAGTATGCATACTGGTGAGGGTCCTAGCTGATGTTGATGATTGTTTTGATGTGAGTCATGACCAGTATTTTAAAGCATTTTGCGACTATCGGGGTGAGGGCTATTGGCCGATAGTCATTCAGACCAGCCACTATAGAGCTCTTTGGGACTGGGATGATGGTGGTGTTCTTCAGGCAGGTGGGAATTGTTGCAAGGGTGAGGGAGCAGTTAAAGATGGTGACAGAGGGTGAGAGTTGAAACAAGTTAAAAGTTGAAGAAGGTGACTGTTGAACACAGAGGACTCTTCCCCTTTTTTACGACAGACTGGTTCTCTTCACAAAGATGACTTCCTTTACTCCTCTTTCAAACCAATGTTCTTCTCCATCAAGGAAGTGCACATCTTCATCCTTAAAAAAGTGATGGTGGTGTTTCAGGGACACCACCGAGTCATTAGTTCAGGTATGCTGATGACACCTGAGTTAAAATTAAATCTCAAAATGTCCAACACTTCACTGATCACATCAACTCTATGAGTAAATATATAAAGTTCACACAAGAAGATGTAAAAAATGGCAGGTTGGCTTTTTTGGATTGTGAGGTCTTGGTGTCTAATGGAGGACATTTGAAAACTGAAGTGTACCGCAAACCCACACACATAGACTTCGACTTCAGTCACCCTCTGTTGTACAAGTTAGGGTGCATTCACACCAGTCCTGTTGTCCCGAACTCTAGCCTGTTTGCCTAGGAAGTCCGGTACGTTTGCGGAGGTGTGACCTCGCCATCGAACTCTGTCACGGAACAAAAAGGCGAACTCTAGCCCAAGGTAAAACCTAGGTCTCGGTCCCGTAGAAGAAAACTCAAGCACGGTTCGAGTACAGTGTGAATGTTAGCAGAACGGGCACTGCTCCGCAAGCAGGAAGAGGACTACAAAGCAGGGCAAACAAACATGCATTTCTCTTACCTCAAATGGAGCCGTCAGCTGCCTTGTGTGACTAACAACATTCACTGTGGTCTTCTGCCTCATTTTCCACTCATGCTTAGTCCATTGTTGAAAAATGACAAAATATAACTCCTAAAACTAAAAATTTGACCCCACTCCGTTTTTTTTTATTTCCAAAAGAAGAAGTGTCTTCTTCAGAGGTTTTTGTGTCGTTTCTTTCAGTATTTCTTGATGCATCACAGGCGAGTGGGGTAACAGGTGGTTTCAAACATGTTGGCTTGACTGCACAGTGCAGTGTGAATGCAAACACAACAGCTCAAATGTAAACAAAATGTTATGAATATTGGTCCCCAACCGAACTGAGTCTACCGGACTATCAGGTGTGAAAACAACCTTAGGAGTCATCAGTACTCTATATCACAGAGCTGACAGCGTCCGCACTAACTCAGGAGGCAGGGAGAAGGAGAACCTCACACAAAACGGGCCCTGGAGTAATGTGGATATCCTAACTGGGCCTTTCTAAAAGCAGAGAAGAAATCCAAACAGTACTACAGCCAGCCGTCATGTGAAAATGAAGAACCCAAATGCAGACCCAGAGCAGTGGACATTCTGTTTGTTGTGGGAGTTTAAGAGAAACTAAAATGTTTATTTTCTAAACATGACATCCCAGTGGCTTTCAGACCCCAAAATACATTATGGAATAGACTTGATAATTCCAAAGATCCAGTCCCCCGCCACAAACAGAGCAATGTTGAATTTGCTGTTCAGTGCCAGGAAGGCTATGATCACTCTTTCATTGGGGAAACTAAATAGCCACTGGCCATAAGGATGGCCCAGCACAGAAGCGCAGCATCATCAGACCAGTACATCGCAGTCTACACTAGGGGTTGAACGACTACATAATTTTTAAAGTCAACATTAACATAATAAAACTTGAGTAGAACTCGAGTACTAGATGACATCATAGAATCTAAAGTAATCTAAAGATACAAAAATAAATAAATAAATAAATAAAACAACAAAAAAGGTCATTATTTACAAAAAAAGACCAACAAAACATTGGGAGCATATATTATGCTCCTACCATTTATCACACTGCAAATAAGTCACAGGAAAAACTGAACTATTAGTTATTATTATTAAGCTGCAAAAATTGAAAGAAACATGCAGCACGTCAAAAACGAAACTAAAACAGTGGAGCAGACGACCATCCCGCACCACCGCCAGCTGTGGTACTTATTAGTTTTAGAGATTAATATGTTTGTTGGTTTTTTATAGGTTTAGAGATGAATATTTTTTGCTTTTTGTTTGTGAAACAAGGTCAGAGGAAGCTGGTTCTGGTTCGATCATTGGACCCAGTGTTACACCATATTCTGTGACCTGTAACAGTGCATGCAACACCGCCCCCTATGGTCACAATATACGGTGGTCACAAAATATGGTGTAACACCGGTTCACACCGAGCTCCAAACAGTCAGAAAGTTGCTTCATTTTCTGTTTCCTTACGGTAGTTGAACCGGAAGATTCATCTTTAGTGAAATATTTTCATACTATTGATGCATTTCTACCTGTTTGCCAAGACTAAGCCTGCTCCGCTCCATCTGTCTGCTTGGAGGAATCCATTTTGTAACCCGCGCCCGGTGCGGATCACGTGACACATGACGCTATGACGTAACGGCGACGTAATGACGTCACCACGAATATGCAACGTGAAATTAAAAAACTTGATAGATGTCCTAGGAATCGATGTGTAGATTACTCGAGTAGTCTGTTAAAGCCCTAGTCTACACTCATCTGCAGGGCAGCGGTCAGGGAAGAAAATGTTCACATCCTTGATAGAGAGGAACCTTTGTTTGAGAGAGGACTAAAGGAAGCCATCTTTGTGAAGATAACCTGTCCATCATTAAACAGGGGAGGAGACCTCCATGTTCAACTGTCCCCCTCTTTCACTGCTGTCATTGCATGCATGACAGCACTCTGTGAATAGCAAGCGGCCATAAGGACACTAACGATCAGTTATTAGGCTGATGGTCCTCCTTTTGCATGTGAACAACAAGTTTTGGATGTCACCAAAAAACTGGTTGATCCACTACGAGAAGGTGTTATTTATAAGACTGTTTGTTGCAGTTGCTCAGACTGAAGTCTTTCGGATAAAAGACGAAACGTTTCAACACAGAAGAATCCGTCTGGATGACCAGACTCAACATCATTAGAAAAAAAGTAATTTGACTCAAAATGTAGGCAAGAGAAAACAAAAAAGACACAAAATTTAATCTCTTTAAAACAAGTATTTTAAGAACATTTGTGTTGTCTGACACAACCAGGGCTGCAAGGTGAAGCTCAGTGTGAACCCATCAGCCTGTTACATGGCAGTCCTGTTTTTCAAGTTTTGCCTTTTGACATGCTTGTCAGAGACAAGATAGAAGTAATCTCCTGTCATCTTCAGTGACCCACAACTTCGGTCAACAGTGAAAATATGGGTGGAGCAATGGGATAGTCTTCTATCTTACAAATCAAAGTCAGAGAGTGAGAGTCAGAATTTCTTTATTTATCATTCGCACCACATGTGGTACATATGGTGGAACAAAATTTTGTGCACAGGGTCCCAGTTACATCCAACAATAAAATGTAAAAGAAAAACTGTAATAAGATATAAGAATTGAACTAAGCAAAACATTAACTAAAAATATGCTAAGCACTAATAGCATAAAACAATATGCCGAACAGCAGCACAAACATGAGTTTGCGTGAGCAGATGAGCATGATTGAACACAGTAACATGAAATAGCTCAGCACCAACATGGTGTGATTTTTTTCACAGTGATTAACCTGGTTAGAGATTCATGAGTCTAACAGCTTCAGGGTAGAAGCTGTTCCTCAGTCTAGTGGTCTAGTCCACACTTAATGTTCAACAACCTCCTTCCTAAGGGGAGTGGGGCAAAAAGTTTGTGTGCTGGGTGAGTGGGGTCCTTCATGATGCAGGTGGCCCTCTTCCTGCATCTGAAGCTGTAGATGTTTGTGATGCTGGGGAGACTGACTACAACAGACTTCTGTGCAGCCTTCATCACTCTCTGCAAAGCTTTTCTTTCCACAGCTGTGCAGCCTCCATGCCACACGTTGATGCTGGAGCACAGGATGCTCTCCACTGCACACCTGTAGAAGGAGGTGAGGACTGAGCTTACCAGACCAGCTCGTCTCAGCCGCCTGAGGAAGTAGAGTCTCTGATGAGCTTTCTTGATCAGGCAGGTAGTGTTGTTGCTCCAGCTGAGGTTGCAATTCAGGTCCACACCCAAGTACTTGTAGCTGGAGACCACGTCCACCGCAGTTCCTCCTATGTTCAGTGGGGTAGGTGTGTTTGTTCCTTCTGAAGTCCACACCCATCTCCTTCGTCTTCTTCACATTGATGTGAAGGTTATTCTCCTTGCAACAGTTCTCCAGGTGTTCCACCTCCTGCCTGTAGCTGGATTCGTCATTTTTTGTGATGAATCCCACCAGCGCTGTATCATCTGCAAACTTTACAATATGACAGCCTGGATGGGTAGGTGCACAGTCATATGTGAGCAGAGTGAACAGGGGAGGGCTCAGCGCACAGCCCTGAGAGGAGCCAGTGCTGAGGGTTATGGTGGAGGAGAAGTTGTGGATCCTCACAAACTGCAGTCTATTTGTTAAGAAGTTTAGGGCCCAGTTGCAAATGGAGGAGCTTAGTCCCTAGTGTGAGTAGTTTGTCCATCAGGATTTGGGGAATCATGGTATTGAAGGCAGACATAAAGTCCACATAGAGCACATGGAGTCCTTCTGCTCCAAATGGTTAAGAGCAGTGTGGACCACAGAGGAGATGGTGTCTTATTTTGATTGATTCTTGTGCTATGCATACTGGCGAGGGTCCTCATTGATGTTGATTGTTGTTTTGATGTGGGTCATGACCAGTTTTTCGAAGTATTTTGTGACTATTGGGTTGACGGCTACTGACCGGTAGTCATTCAGATCAGTCACTGTAGAGTCTTTTGAGACTGGGATGATGGTTGTGGTCTTCAGGCAAGTGGGAACTGTTGCCAGGATAAGTGAGGAGTTAATGCCACTTCAATTGGTGATATGTGACTTTATTTGTGCTGCTGATCATCCAATAAGCCTATAGCAGGGAGTGTTAGCTTGGGAAACCCAAGTAGACCCTAACTGTAGGATATATCAAAAAGGGAAGTCTGAAGCATAATCTGAATGGTAGACATGGTGTCAGCCTCAAGGACAGCCTCCATCTTCCTTCTTTAGATATATAACTTTACTAATTGGCATTTATAATGTATGTCAATGTTTTTGTTCAGTGCAATGAAACTGAAATATATGAAAGTTTCATTTTTATCATTACATTATGGAAAATAATGACCTTTATCACAATATGCTAATTTTTTTAGAAGGACCTGTATATTACATTTCACATTTCATTTTGGGAGTCAGATAAGATGTCAACGAGGGGCACATTTGGCCCCCAGGCCTTGAGTTTGACACATATGACCTAGTGTGTCCTGGTGCCAAGTGCACTTATAGACACCATTATGTTCAAATATGATGTTCGTGATGGACAAACTATGACTAGCACAGAAATTCCACAACAGAACACTGCTCGAGTTCAGATCAGAGAGTCCATTCCTCCCAATCACACCCCTCCAGATCACACTGTCATTACCCACATAGGCATTGAAGTCCCCCAGCAGAATAAAGGAGTCCACAGTTGGCACACCTTCCAGCACCCCTGCCAAAGACTCCAAGAAGGCCGTATACTCTGAACTGCCATTCAGCGCATAGGCACAAACAACAGTCAGAGCCCGTCCCCCCACCTGAAGGCGAAGAGAAGCCACCCTCTCATCTACTAGGGAAAACTCCAACACACAGGCACCAAGTCTCGGCACCTCTCACCATGGGCAACTCCATAGTGGAATAAGGTCCAGCCTTTCTCAAGGAGATCAGTTCCAGAGCCCATGCTGTGTATCGATATGAGCCCAACTATATCTAGTCGGAACCTCTCAACCTCACTCACAAGCTCAGGCTCCTTCTCCACCAGAGAGGTCACGTTCCATGTCCCAAGATTCAGCTTTCATAAGCCAGTGTCAGAGCGCCAAGGGCCCCGCCTTCAGCCACTGCCCATGGCATCATGCACCCAACTTTTATGGCCCTTCCTGCAGATGATAGGTCCACAAGAAGGCAAACCCATGTTGCTCCTTCGGGCTGAGCCTGACCGGGCTCCACTAGGCGCATGTCAACAAGCCCCTCCCCCAGGCCTGGCTCCAGGGTGGGGCCCCGGTAACTAGTGATGCACCAATCCACATTTTTTTACATCCAATCCCGATACCCAATCTGGATATCGACCGATACCATTCCAATCCATCCATCCATCCAATCCATCCATCCATCCATCCATCCATTATCTTTACCCGCTTGTTCCATTTTGGGTCACGGGGGTCGCTGGTGCCCATGTCCAGCAATCACTGTGCGAGGGGCGGGGTACATCCTGGACGGGTCGCAAGTCCATCACAGGGCCACATAGAGACAAACGAGATAAACGAGACAAACGAGACAAACAACCATTCACTCTCACACTCACACCTAGGGACAATTTAGAGTTACCAATCAGCCTAACATGCATGTTTTTGGTCTGTGGGAGGAAACCGGAGTACCCGGAGAAAACCCACGCATACACGGAGAGAACATGCAAACTCCACCCAGAAAGGCCCCTGGACTGGGGTTTGAACCAAGGACCTGCTCACTGAGAGGCAGCAGCTCTACCAGTTGTGCCACCATGCTGCTACCATTCCAATCTGTGATGACTCAGGAGTGACCCAATCGAACGAGACCCAGAACGACACGAGACTCAGAGTAAAAGAAACAGTGTTTATTTATTTACAGTGAAAAACTTGACTGCACAGGCATCAGGACTGGAACTCCTGGAAACGGAGGACAAGTTCAGCTGGGGCAGGTAAGTTTTTAGGTTCAAACTTGTAATTAGTTTTCTTATCTTACAGGTGGCGGTTCTTGTAAAAGTGGATCCAAGAGAAGTCCAGAGTTTCCAGAGGAGATGGAGAGATCGAGGCACTGTGCAGCAGTTCCAGAACAAGATGATAACTCCCAGAGACTGAGTGGAAAGGCACAAGAGATCAGAGCTAGGGCAAGGCACGAGAGATCTGAGGGCTGGAACCCGTGGAATCAGGACTGGACCCAGGAGGCGACGAAGAACTGTAGAAACAAGATCACAAGGTAAGACTTGTATTCCATGAAACACTAAACGGCTAGAAACATTAAGTACCGGGGGAACTCAATGCTCCAGCGTCGAGTAGACTTGACTGCAGGCTTAAATAGGAGCAGGAGCTCATCAGGGAGATGGCCGTCAGCTGGGGGTGATTGGCGGCCATCTTGGAAGCTGCAGCAAGTGCTACTCTCACACAACCATCATTATTAATTCCATATGAGGCTGTAATAATCTCCTCTACACATGCAAGTACAAGTTGTACAAATATATGCATGCATGTCCAAAAAGGCAACTTGAAGTAAGTTTTATTAATGTTGGATAAGTTTCAATGTTAGAATTAAATCCTGCTAACACAAAACATGTTTTATTCCTAGCTTTAAAGTCAGAGTCAGTCAGTCAGAGTTTTACTGTCATACACACCATATGTGGTACATGTGGTGGAACGAGATTATGTACACAGGGTCCCAGTTACCATACCATACCATACCATTTTATTTATAGAGCACTTAAAACAGCTACAAGGCCAACCAAAGTGCTGTACAGACAGAACAATAGACAACCCATGAAGCAATATACAAAATGAAGTAAATCAAAAATATATAAATATGACGACAAACCAGTGTGGAGCGTACAGGTTCAAAACACAGATCCTCTGGTGTTGAAAGCTACTGAATAGTATTGAGTTTTTAAACGGGATTTGAAAATGAGAGGGAGGTGGCCAGTCTGACAAGCAGAGATAACTCGTTCCAAAGTCTTGGTCCTGCTACAGAGAAGGCCCTGTCACCTCTGCGCTTAAGACGAGTTCCTGGAACTGTGAGGAGCAATTGGTCTGCTGACCTCAGGGAACGTGGTGGGACATACAGTTGTAGCAGATCAGAGAAATGGAGGGGACTGTTCAGCGATTTGTAGAAATACAGGAGTATTTTGAACTGGATTCAAAGGTGAACCGGTAACCAGTGCAGTGAGGCCAAAACTGGTGTAATGTGCTCTCTTTTGCCTGTACTGGTCAAAAATCGGGCTGCTGCATTCTCGACTAGTTGTAGTCGTGCAATGGAGGTCTGACTGATACCAAACAGGAGTGAATTGCAGTAATCAAGCCTAGATGTAATGAATGCATGTATTACTGTCCCCAGGTTATTTTTGGACAATATGGGCTTCAGTTTAGACAGCCGCCTCAGTTGGAAGAAGCATGATTTAACAATCATGTTTACATGATTGTTAAGTTTCAGGGAAGGGTCCATTATCACACCCAGATTAGTGACTCTTAGTTTTTCTGACAGGGTTAGAGAGGAAAGGTCGATGCAGTGTTTTGTGATTGTGTCATTGGGAGGGAACAACATGACTTCAGACTTATTTTCATTGAAACTTAAGAAGTTTAAAGCCATCCAGTCCCTGATGTCAACCAGGCAGTCAAGCAGAGGCTGAATAGAGCATGTACCATTGTGTCTTAGGGGGAAGTAAATTTGACAGTCGTCGGCGTAGAAGTGAAATGGTATGTTGTGTTTCTGGAAAATAGCGCCATGTGGAAGCAGGTATAGAGAGAATAGGAGGGGACCCAGGATGGACCCCTGCGGAACCCCCCATTTAAGCTCTGTCGCTGCAGAACTAAAATCCTTGATGGAGACACAAAAGGATCTGTCAGTGAGGTAGGATCTGAACCATTTGAGGGCTGACCCTGTGATGCCCACCCACTGCTCGAAGTCGAAGGCAAATGGTCGAGTTCAAAAACGCTCAGCTCAAAGCTGGCACAGGAAACTGGGATGGGCAGTTGTTTACAGTCAAAAGTTGATTTGAATATTGTTAATAATCCACCACCGCGCCGGCCTGATGGCCGCAGTGCATTAAAATACAGACAGTTCGGTGGCAATAATTCTGTCAAGGCGCTGGACTAACCTGGAGACAGTCTGCATCACAAGTCTTTGTGATGCAGAAAAAATCCAACTCGTGCTCTTGAAAGTAGTCCATGAGGATAAAAGTTTTGTTGGTAACAGATCTTGCATTGACCAAACACATCCGGATACTGTCCAAAGTGGATCCAGCAGCGGTGAAGTAAGTGCGCGGCAATGGCCTCATTCTCAATAACAGCCCCTCTGGGTCAGTCCGCGCATCACACCGGCCGACAACTCCCGTTGTTTACCTGGTCCAGGCACGTGGTTAGCTGGCGATGGAAACCCTGACCATCAGCTGGAGAGGAAGATGCAGCGCACAGGGCTTTAAGCTTTACTAGCCACCCAGCACGTTTTCCTCAGCATCTGAAGCGATGTCTCCGGGCAGGGAGGTGAGGAGCGCAGCAGAGGTAAGCTGGCACATTCGCCAGCGGGGGGAGGAGGCGGGGATCCAGAGGTACACTCGTATTGATCCAAATAAGCAACATCGGTGGCAGAAAAACAGAGATCCAGAAGCTGTTGTTGGTCATACACCAGCAGCGAGTTTAAGTCCCAAATAAAAAACGAACAAAACATAAATAATCCAAACACCATCAGCACAGGTGGATTGCAAGACATGTACACGGGCGCCATCTTACCGGAAGTCTTCAATCTTACATCCAACAAAAGTAAAAAATGTTAAAGAAAAACAGCAATAAGATCTAAGAGTTGAACCAAGAAAAACATCAACTACTGTAAATATACACTAAGCACTAATAGTATAAAAACTATCAAAACAATACAACAAAAGTGGATATTAAAGTGGATATTTAAGTGATGAAATGGCTTCAAACATCTGCGAAGTTCATGGCAAAAACCAACACAGACATGTTCCTGTTTTTACTATTTTACATCGCTTTATAATGTAGCTGTTTTTGTTTCTTTTTGTTAAATATAATTGTCCTTTATTTTTCAATTCATATGTTTTTTTATGATTGTCTACTGTTGTACTGATAAATATCTCCTGGAGGGTAAACATAAACTATATCTTGGCTGCAAATATTCAATTAAGCTGTGAAGCAGGCAGTCTGATTTCAGTCAGCCATGCTCAGTCTGTCCCTCCTCTGAGACAGGCAGACTAAAGCGCAGCTGACTGAAATCAGACTGCCTGCTTTGGACTGAACGAGAGGAACACATTGCTGAAGCCACTGAGCTCAAACGTTCAACATAAAACTAACTTTACTACAGTGACTAGTTAAACAATCCTTGTGCTCTTTAATGTGGTGCTTTTTCAAATGTTTATTAAGTTTGATGTATTGTAGGTCGCAACGGAGCTTCCTCCTCTTGGTACACCAGCTCTGCAGACATTGCACGTTGCTGTTTTGCAGTGCTAAGTGTAAAATACTTTCACACAGCGGCCATGTTACGGTGAAAAGTTAGCCGTTAGCCACAGTGCTGCTCAGACAGTCCTTAGTATTTATTCATGTTTTAGCTGGCTGCAAACTATGAAACGGATTTATTGAATGTGAGGCGGGTCTTATTACTCTGGGTTTTATGAAACATGACTCTTTTCAGGAAATCCATTCCATAGTTTGAAGCCAACTTGCAAAGCAGCTGGCAGGGAATCACATGTGGAGACGTTTCGTCAAACACAGACATGCATCATGGATCGGAAATCTCTGCAGGTTGGATCGGAAAAATCCAATACGTAAATTATGCTGGTATTGGAGGCCAATAACGATACCGTATCGGATCGGCCCAATCTCTACCGGTAACCCACGTCCGGGCAAGGGACACTGAGTTTCTTGTTTTTTCCTGTCCATATAAGTCTTGTGAATCACTCTTTGTCTGGCCTGTCACCTAGAACCAATCTGCCTTTGGAGACCCTACCAGGGGCAATTGTAATTGCCCCTGACAGCATAGCTCCTAGGATCATTCAGGTGGACAAACTCCTCCACCACGAAAACGTGGCAAGTCAAGGAGGAGTAAAGTCATTCCTGTAATTCCAATATAACCCTCATGGTGTTCAAAATGCACTTAACTTAACTCAGTCTTGGTAGTTTGCAATAATCGGGGTGGTGGTGGCCTGGGATGGTGTCAAACTCCTGGCCTGAATTATTGTCCCAGTCTGCCCCTGGTTCCACCACATGTGGCACGAATGACAAATAAAGCAACTTTGACTTTGACTCTAACTTTTTTTCATTCAACCTTTATTTATACAGGTTAGTCTCAATGAGCCTTGAGGACTCACTTACAAGAGAGACCTGTAGACCTGTACAATGCTGTTATTGCTAGCATTACAACTCTCTGTGAATAGCAAGCAGCCATCAGGGCAATAGCAATCAATTGTTAGGCCCTCCTTTTGTATGTGAACAACTAGTTTGGGCTGTCACCAGCAGATTGGTTGATCCATTATGATAAGGTACTATTTATAAAGCTGAGTTTGTTGCAGCTCCTCAGCCTGGCAAAGTCTTTTGGATGAAAGACAAAATGTTTCAACACAGAAGATTCTGTCCAAAGGACCTGACTTAATCGTGTTCTATTCATCTACCTGGACTACTGTGCATGTATCAGAACATTACATTTTTCTTTTCCACTACTATTCAATGTTTTACGCTGACAGTTTTAAGAGTGTATATGTGTGCAACATAAGATAGCATGTAACAAAAGTTCTGCTCAGTTTTCTGAGTTTAGTAGAAAGAAGGTCAGAATCTGGCAGTGAGGTTTCTGCTTTGGTGGTGTAGCGTGTGCATCAGTGAAATGGGAACTGGGGATAGAGCCATCAAAAATGAGGCATGACCCAGAGTTCATGGAGTCCCCCCACACCCCACCCCTGCTGTTCATCCCTTTCATCAAGCAGCCCAGTTGTTGGTTTAGCTCAGGGCCTTCTCAGCAGGTCTTGGCACAGTGTAGACCCCTTGGCCGAAGACAGTTTGCTCAGAGAAAGAGGGTAGACTGCAAGTCCCAAACAGCAGCTTTTCCAGCATCAAGCACCACATACTTCCAATCATCCTTAAATTCACCTCATGCGTTCAGGACCAGCAGAGCTGGGGAAAAGGTCTAGTCTAAATATATCCTCAATTTATCTCTGTAAAACAAAAAAATAAATGTAAAATGTATCATCACACGTTCTGAATTTGTGAGGAAAGAGAAGTTTAACACCCTTCATTTAAGAAATGTTACAGCTTGGGGGTTTTTGTTTTGTGGTGGCACATCACAGGCAGGGATATAATGACACATTTTATTGGAAAGAAAATGAATGCACACTTTCCTCAGCATGGGTGGTCCAGCCAGGGGAAGAGTCCCATAGACATTTAGCATGCAAGCTAAACTGAACATCTCTGATTTATTCATTAGGACATCACTCAAGTCCATCATCAGCATGTGTTATTACTGTGTGCATGTTTTTAACAAGTGGAAACACTGGATTTCTTGGTGCACAGGATGTAAGCATGACAGTGCAAGAGTAGAGATCATCAGCTCGTCATTTCAATCACATTTGAACTATTTTATTCTCAAAACTGAGGCTTTTTAAAGGAAATGTCAGCAAAACACAATTAAAACTTCATAACTGTAAAAAAAAAAAAAAAAAAAAAAGTTTGAACCATCTCTTCAAAATTTGTAAAAGAAATAAAAAGAAAGCACCAACCATCCCATGTGCTGTGTACTTTAACTACTATTCTGTCACTCTGCAAAGATCCTGAGCTGAATACAAATATTAATATACTGACAATGATAGTTACTGGATTTTACCCCATTTCATAATGTAGCTTGTTTTTATTTCGGTTTATATCACTACTTTTATTTACTTTTCATTTTATATGCTTTTTATGACTGTTTATTGTTGTGTGTACCTCATCTGTGGTTATTTTGTTTAAAACAGGTTTTTCTTGAAAATGAGTCCTCATGACTCAATGAGACTAACCTGTATAAATAAAGGTTGAATGAAAAAGTAAGTGGTTAACATTAATTAAGTGTAAACTACTCATAATTTGCCCTGCTAAGTGTGTTAACATGTTGCAGCATCAGATTTACAAAGAATCAATCCGTGACTGTGCCTTTTTTATTATCCACTCTATGAACATCTTTAACAACAACTTTTTGGTAAAACCAGGGCCGGCCCAAGGCATAAGCAAACGAAGGGACTGCCTGGGGCCCCGGGGCCACTAGGGGGCCTCCTAAATGAAATTTAATTTAATTTTTTTTAGTAATGATTTCTATATGATCCTATTTAATATTTTAAGTTCAGCTTTTGCAAATTATTGCATACATTTACATATTTTTAAGAACTAATTATTTAACATTAACATTATTTATTTCCTTAATATTTTATTTTATTTTGTCTGTTTTTGCACAATTTAATTTATTTTTGTGCATCTAAGTTATTTTATCTGTTTTTTGTTGTTGCTCAAGCACTACAAATTATTTTGAACATTAATGTTCCAGTTCTTTTGAACTAAAGATATTAAACCAGATGACACTTTTGCTGTAATATACATTGCATATTGGTGTTTTCTTTTTTCTTTTGTTACTTTTAGTACCACTAGATATATGCATATAGGATAATGTAAACAGGGCTGTCAGGGTTGCAATGAGTTTACATTAGGTGGGTGAAGGATCTGATCATGTGACTGTTGATCGCAGTAATCCACATTATTAGCAGAAATAGAGGGCCCCAAACCAAATTTCGCTTAGGGCCCCATGGAGGCTTGGGCCGGCACTGGGTAAAACTATAGCTGAGTAAACTGAGAATATGATCTCGTCACTGTGCTGCAATTAGATATCCTTTACCACACAAGTTCTGTACTTTGGAATCTTTCGACAAGAATAACAACATGAGTAAGATATTTTTGCCATAACATTGTTCCAAAGTCAAAGATTTGTCTTTTTTACTGGATCCAGATGAAAACAGCTGTCTCCACAACACATCTAAAACAACTTCAACCCACAAATGAAACCCCTGTTGTTCTCTTGAAACATACACAGACGGCACTACAAAAATGATCTGGGTTTCTGGCTGTGGTGTGCCTCCACTGGATGCATAAATCTCACTTGTGTGTGTGGTCATCCTGCTGGGAGATACCACATCATTCATCATCTCTTTTAAAAAGCTTAGTGGGGTGAAGGGAATAGATGGTGGGGATATTTTTGCCAGTCATCATTGGGTAATACTGCCAAGTGGGTGGGACACCGTGAGCGTGGACTCCTCCGCAATGGTACATCGCTTTGTCTGCTGGTTTTAGCAGCTGGTCCTAAGGATTGTGCAGGTCAGGTGCAGCAGTCACTCACAGAGCTGGCAAGCTGGCAGCGTGCCCTCAAACTCTCACCCAAAACCACAACAGATAACTGCAATTTGTCACCCCTATAAAGTAACATTCTCCATCTAAACTGTCATTTATAGACGCGGGGTCGTGTTCCTGCAGGGAATGACGCATACCTCCCAATGCTTGTTTCCTACAAAGCATTTTATTATGTGCGCACTCCTCCTCCATCCACCCTCATCTTCTTCAACGCACAACTCTGTTTTTTTGTGTGTGTTTTTTTGTAGCACTTGGCAGCGGTGGAGGAAGGTTTTAAGAAGACATGTAATATTTCCTGGCAGGGAGGCTTTCATTCAAGTCAGAGTAGAGACTGGCAGGAAAAGCCCAGAGGGCAGAGCATCACATCTTTGTTCTGTGACAGACTTGGCAGCGCGCCAGTGCCGTGCATGCCACAGCACACCTCGAGCTCAGGAGACAGGTAGACTGATGGAAAGACTGACAAATGAATCAAGGTCTTAAAATTTTATTGTGTCCCATTTACAGATGCTGTTAATCTTTTAGTCCGCTACAACTGTATCAGCATTATGTAAACCGACTTGGCCTTAAGAATAGAATAATGAGAATTAAGTCATTTTGAAAGTATGATTTTAACACATTGTCTGTGGGGTTTTTTTTCTGTTAAAATGCATTACTTAGCACAAAT
The DNA here is from genome assembly GCF_014905685.2 of Nematolebias whitei. Lineage (NCBI taxonomy): Eukaryota > Metazoa > Chordata > Actinopteri > Cyprinodontiformes > Rivulidae > Nematolebias > Nematolebias whitei. The sequence goes on from NC_056505.1 coordinate 35,022,715, forward strand.
GTATTAATTAGAAGGTATATCGCTCTCTCATTTCAAATTGTGACAACACAAAAAATGATGTGCTAACTACACAAGTAGTGCAACAAAACTGCAAGCTGATTGGCTCAGATTGTACTATCTGAGATATGCAAAGTTGGCAACTCAGTGTCTTCTGCTGCTCTGTGCATGTCAGTGGGTTCAGGTAGCAAGTCCTGGGAATGATGTAAGCAGCAGCCAAGCTGGTTGAAGAATATATTAAGCTGAAAAGTCTCAGTAGAGAGAGCAGGTAGCTACAGAGAGCCTGGGGGGAACATGTATGAGACAATCAAACCGTCAGTCACCACCTTCACTGCTTTAGACTGTGACAGCACTGAGTGAATCTGTAATTGTTTGTTATTTTGTTTAAGGAGGTGTTCAGGCCAGGATCATCCTGTGTTGAAACAATGCATGTGAACCAAAAGCATGAGCAAGAGCCTTTGTCACAGAATGACAATAATAATAATGTTTTAACGCACCGATGAGCATCTTACAGCCTGCAGGCCACATCCGTCCAGTTAGCCGTCATAAAAATCAGAAATCAAATCTAAACCATTTTGCATGCAAACTGAAAACCTATGCTTTTATTTTGAAACAGGCCTTTGTGGTTGTCTGGGGTGTTTCTTTTAGTGCCTGCTTCAAGAATCTCCACTGAAAGCAGAATTTGTGAGAGACTTGTACTTGACAAGTTGCCCTCCTCTGATCTAACGTGTACACAGAAACACTTAATGTACCAGTGCCATCAAAAATAATGGTACAGAATGCACAGAAGCTTTGGACCAATAGAAAATTAACTACACGGTAAAATTACAGTGACTGTTGGCAAAGGTTAAAGCAGATCTTGTGCCCCAACGTGTTTTACTGTCACAAGTTTTGTGTTTTTAGCACAATAGATGGGATAATATTCCATCACTGTGAATGAGAATGCGCATTATTGTTCATCTGTAGTGTTACCTCACACAAATATGACAAATCCTACAGGTGAACACTCATTTCTTTGAAACGTTGTCGTTTGTAATGATCTTAATCATAGCCGTCCTCCTAAAAAGTACCTTTACTTTGTCTTTATTAAACTAAACAGCTCAGATGGATTCAAGTACAATGATTTAATGTAGTGCATGTTTGTAAAAGTACTTTGACTCTTTCAGTGTTCTAAATCCACATTGCCATTTTGCTATTAATAATCATGTGAAGCACCAAATTCTCACCAGAACATGCACACTGACACATCTAGTGCAGAGCAGTGAGTAGACAAACACAAGTGAAGCAACGCTGACTGTACAACTCGTTTGTGCCGAGTCTCCACAGTCTGGTTTCACGTGTTGGATGTGCTGACGGGCCAGACTGACGGAGCAGGTCTTTCACTCTCATTACAACACAAGAGCCAGTTTAATCCAACATAATTGAGTCAAGCAGATGTGAATACTGCATCCGAGGCAGCTGACATTTAGGATTGTGCTCAACTAAGCTTCTGTGTGGGCAGATGTCAGCTAATTTGATTTTTGTGCAGTACATGACATATTCTTGGCTAATTCTGATTCAGACAATAAATAGTTCATGTATGGGAAATATATAATAAATACCTTCATCCCTTATAGTGCCCTCGCTGAGGACTGGGATTTAAAGGTTTTCAGAAGTCCACGTATAAATACAAAACTTGTATTGTTTGTACTTTGTAATATGTTCACTGATTAGACAGCTTATCTAGTGGCATGTTACCATATTTTTCAGACTATGAGGCACATTAAGCAAAACTAAAACATTTTGACCGATTTGTGAGCGCCGTGTACCACATAAAATCGGTTTGAGGTCAGTAAGCACAACCAGACTTAATACATAAAGCTCACTGTTGATTTTTGAGAAAATTAAAGGATTTTACATGTGCCTTATAGTGGGGATGGGGCCGATCCGATCCAGTATCGGTATCGGCCTCCGATACCAGCATAATTTACGTATCAGATTTTCCGATCCACCTGCCAATATTTCCAATCCATGATGCATGTTGGCTTCAAACTATGGAATGGATTTCTTGAACGGCGGAGTGTCTCATGAACCCAACACCAGCCTCACATTCAGGAAATCCAGTTCATAGTTTGCAGCCAGCTACAACGTGAGGACTGAGTTAGCAGCACTGTGGCTAACAGCTAACAAACTTTTCATCTAAACATGTCCGCTGTGTGGAAGTATTTTACACTAGAAACACCACAAAGCAAGACAGCAATGTGCAATGTCTGCAGAGCCATAGCGCCACATTAAATCGAGGTAAAGTTAGTTTTACGATGGACATTCGAGCTCCGTGGCTTCAGCATGGCACTGCTCTTTGCTCAACCCGGGGCGGCCAACTCGACCCCGGTCAGCCACGTCCAATCTGCCCCGCTCAGTCTGCCCGTCTCTGAGGAGGGACAGACTGAGCGCTGCTGCCCCAAATCAGGCTGCCTGCTTCGGATTGAACAAGAAGAAGACATCGCTGAAACCACGGAGCTCAAATGTTTACAGAGAAGTTGCTAAACTTCATAATTAATGACCAACCACTATCAGTTGTAGAAAATGAAGGATTTCACAGTTTGATACTTGCAGCCAAGATATAGTTTACCCTCCAGGAGATATTTATCAGTACAACAGTAGACAATCATAAAAAACATATGATTTGAAAATTATATTAAAAACAAAAACAGCTACATTATAAAGTGATGTAAAATACTAAAAACAAGAACATGTCTGTTGGTTTATGTCATGAACGTAGCAGATGTTTGAAGCCATTTAACATTTAATTTAATTCATTTATTCATTCATTTAAAAGAAACAATAAAAAAAATCAAAAAGAAAACATTGATTGAAAAGAGAGCAGAAAGAAGAAAAGATATTCTTATATCTGCCCCTTATTTAAAAAAATATAAAATGACTTTAAACAATCACTTAAATTAATCACTTTAATATCCACTTTAAAGCTAGGAATAAAAAAAAAACATGTTTTTTGTTAGAAATTAATTCTAACTTTAAAACTTATCCAACATTAATAAAACTTTCCTCAAGTTGCCTTTTTGGACATGCATGCATAGATTTGTACAAATTGTACTTGAGAGGAGATTATTACAGCCTCATATAAAATCAATGATGATCATGATATCGGAACTGGATCGGTATCGGCCGATATTCAGACGTAGGTATCGGGATCGGATTGGAAGTAAAAAAAAGTGGATCGGTGCATCCCTACCTTATAGTCCAAAAAATTCGGTAAGCTTCTTGACAAATTGCACATGTATTCAGTAAAATCACTGTGTCAGTGTAAAACTTGGTGTGGCAGAGGCTGACTCGTTCCCCATGCATATTTTAGGATATTTAAATGTTCTGCATGCAAAGCAGTGGGTGACATACATTCCTTCAAATAATTTTAGACTCCTTAAATTTTTACTCATCCTTAAGTTTGCAAAATTCTGAGTTTTATAGCAAGCAAAACATAATTAAAATTAGTCTTGCTAAAATTCAAGTATTGCATATTGTGAGCAATGGTTCCTGTGTCCAGATGGTTCACCAGCATCTTTTGAAACAATCATTAAATGTAGCTGAGGTCGACGACATCATTAGTGTGTGCTGCAGTTCTTTTTAAATTTTTTTAAGAAAGGCTGGGCGTGTGTGATATTTTCCTTTTCTCTGTCTTCTCTCTGATGGGACTTTGTTGTGCTGTGACGTGCGCAGTCACTAAGATGGCGAGTGTTTACTCAGCAAATCTGCCTTTGATGAAAGAAAGTTAAGAAAACATAAATTAAGTCCTCAGATGTGATGTAAACTGCAAATGTGTGCACAGGTGCAAACACACAACTGCTGCAGTTTGATTCTAAAGAATTAATGAAATGAAAATGTTTTGTTCTTTTAGATGTGGTGAGCTAAGAAAGATGACTAAAAGATGTTTAACAGCTGTGCTACTGACTCCGTGCATAATGTTTTGTAAGAGAAAAATTATTATATAATATCAGACACAGCAGATATTGACCAGGATCACACAGTGCTTTATCCCACACACAGTGAAGTTTTTGATTCCAGGTCTAAGCTCATGTTAGAATGGATCAGGAGGCTGCAACATGTACAACAAAATTAAAGAAAAAAAATTAATTCAAAATTACTTTATTAATCCCAAAGGGAAATTATTTGTTGTAACTCGTTATCCTCATTTCATTAAGAGATGTTATAGATGCTGATGGCTGTAGGCAGGAAGGATCTCTTGTAAAGGTCCATCCCACAGTGGATCCTAAGAAACTGGCTGCAGATGCCGTCCGATCCGTCCACCCAGACTCGGCTGGCCTCTCTGTTCCCCCAGGCTGTAGGACCACCTGAATGCCGGGCAGAACTCCTCCCAGAGCGATCCCCACTCCTCCCAGCAGTCTGCCGAGCTCCTCGTCGCTGCGGACAGCCAACTGTAGGTGCTGAGGGATGATCCTGTCCTTCCGCTGTCATGAGCAGTTTTTCCCCTTCTAGTTCCAGGATCTCAGTGGTCAGGCACTCGAGTAAAACTGTCAGTGTCATATTTTAGACAATTATATGACCCCAAATGGCAGACTGGGAAGAACAGAGTCAGAAGTTACAAAATAATAAAATGTTTTTATTTTGCAGGTCAATATCATCCAGGATGAAAAAGAAGGCAGGGACAAGGTGATCCAGAATGATCTTCACAAAGCAACTGATCAATTATGTTGAGGTTCTTGTTCTTACTGCAATGTTTCTTATAGTCAGGTCCAGAGAGGAGAGGTTCAAGGAGTCCCATGGTTACAGGTGATCCAAGCAGTGAAACGAGGTGAGTGTTGGTTGAGAGAGGGGCAGGTCATCTGAGGTGGAAAAAACGATCTCTGCAGGAGATCAAAAACAGGGTCTTCAGATACAAAGTGCTTCAAACAGATTTAGTTGCTGGTCACACACTTTACCATAAGCATGATAAGGTCCCAGTGCTCGAGGCATGTCTGGCAGATGTTCTTATACCCAGGCAGAGTAGTCCTCCAAACCAGGAACAGGTGTGGAATGGTAGTTGATTAGGATTGGCTGCAGCTGATGAGTGAGAGAATTGTTGGTGGATCTAGAACTCCTACAGGCAGGCAGGTAGATGAGAATGCATCCACAGAACAACCTTTTCAACTCATTTGAGATTTGGGGCTGTAGCTGAGATATTATTTGAGCTTTTGAGATGTTAATCAGCTGCTGTTGGTCGTATGAAACTGCCTTGTTGCCGTGGTTAAACATCATAACAAATGTCCAAAACTAAAAGTTTCAGTAAAAATCCTTCCAGCTGCACAGCATCTGATACCAGAGGAAACAATCATCCAAAAATGTGATTTACATCCAGAAAAAAAAAGAATTAAAGTTTCCAAAAGCAAAATCTCAGAATGAAAGTAACAGAGCTGCTCCAACTTGCAGCCACCTTGAGCAGCGTAATTCTAAACCAATTCTAAACCAATTCTAAACCAATTCTAAACCAATTCTAAACCAATTCTAAACCAATTCTAAACCAATTCTAAACCAATTCTAAACCAATTCTAAACCAATTCTA
>NC_056505.1:35028665-35054764 GCF_014905685.2 Nematolebias whitei
ATATAATTGCACTTTGTGTTTTTCTTTTTATCAGCTTACCTTAAAGACATTCAAAGCAAAATTTTCAGGTTATTATATTTAAAAAGATCACACATTCTTTTCCTGAAAGTAGAAACAATGTGGCATTTAATGAGCTAGCAAACTACTAACATGCACATGTTTCTGTTCTTATTTTTCAGTCAGTTGGACAGTTCATCTGTAAAAAACAGTAATTTATTTTTTTAAGAGCCACTGCAGAGGGACCAAACAGCTGCATGTTGCCTAAAGCCACAGGTTGAAAACATCTGCTGTGACAGAAGTTTATAAACTCCAAATGTATTTCAGTGCTCTGAAAAAGTAAAGGGAACTCTTGCAAGAAGTGTGGCTCTTCAGACCTGTTTTCTGGTCTGACTTCAGCACATTGTAGCACTTGTTCAGTGGAAAGTCTCATGCAGAGCTGCATGAGATGCAGCACATGATGATTGGCAGGGCCCTCTGGCTGGCTGATTTGCAGGCAGACTGGTTGGGGGGTTTCCTTGTCTACAGCTGGACAGGAGGGACACACTGGGGACGGGGTTGGCAAAGCTAAGACAAGGGAGGCAAAAAGAGGGAGAACAAGTGAGGCAGCTGACGGGAGAAGCAAAATAGAAAGTGTGGTTGTGGCAATTTGCTCTGGTGTTGCGTTGGGAGTCCTAATACAGACATTCAAAACCTCGCTGTGTTCCCCACATGCTTCCCTCTTCGTACCAGGCTGGTCTGACGCACAGCAGAGGGTTAAAACAGCCAAACCATTTCTGTTTGTACAAAACAGCACATTGATTCTGAGAAAACCTAAGACCACAGCGTTTGAAGAGGCAGCCTAAAATCGAAGCAGCATTAAAAAAAAAATGTGTTTAGATTAAACTGAGCAGTATTCTGTATATTTACCTTTTATTCGTTTGTACTTATTTTTGGATTATTTGAATAAAAAAAGCTCTATGAACATGGTGGAGAAAATACTCAAACTCTGTACTTAAGTAAAAGTACAAATAAACAGACAAAAATGTACTCTAGTAAAAGTAGAAGGACCACATTAATGTTTTTACTTAAGTAAAAGTAAGTAAGTGCTTGCTTTTAAAAATACTTAAAGTATTAAAAGTAAAAGTACTTGCTGAATGTATTACCTAATGCAATGGTCTACAATATTGTATGTATATTTTCTGTAATACATTAATAGTGTTGAGTCATTTTAATGAACAATGCTGCAGATAATACATGTTTTTATTGTGTTTACTCTGTGACACAGTTCACACTTTGACTTGTGATTCTCTGTGTTAGAATTTCAGGGATGACATTAAGAGTTAAATGCCATTAAGCAAAATAAGAGAGGAATGATTATACCTTTGAAAGTTTTTATTTAACACAAAGCAAAACCAATGTGTCATTTTAACTGCAGTAAACACTTTTAAATAAAAGTTGTCTGTCTGAAAAAAGGTGCATTAGACCTAATAAAGGAACAGGCTCTGATCATTTCAACTCCAGTTTGTCATTAATTCTAGTTAAATACTGTCTAGTCAACCTTGTAATGGTCAATAGAGAACAATATTTTAACTTCCTGACACTAGTTTCAAAACTTGGATCTGAATGTCGAGACGTTTGGAGACATCTCTCTTTTTTTTCATTCAACCTTTATTTTGACAGGTAAATCCCATTTACAAGAGAGACCTGATTTCAACAAAGAATGATGACAACAATGGACAACAGCGACAACAATAGACAGCCACAAAAAGGCATACAGATTATTTTTAATCTATATATATAAATAAGATGGGGAAAAAAGTTACAAAAAACAGCTAGATTATAAGGCAAATGTAGAAAACTATAAACAGGAACATGTCAGCATTGGTCCTTGCCAGGAGTCCAACAGATTCTTAAAGCCACTGAGAGGTCAATGATGTCTTGTCTCCTAACATCTCATGAACTGACACATTTTAATATTGCAGCAAGAATATCTTGTTCAAGTTCAGAAGAAGTTGGTTTTCAAAGTTTTTGAGTGCAATCTAGCTCTTTTGGAAGAGAATCTGTCCTGCTGTAATGAACAGTATTTCAATAATCTTTCAATAGTCTTTCAATAAGGCCATGGGTAGCACGTTTCTTCTGACTCTCCCCGGTGGAATCCATTTAGGGTGTGTTAGCGGTGCTGTGGGTGCACCCAGCTCAATGACGTATATACAAGAATATACGTCAGTGGTCCAGCTCTTCTGGAAGGCAGGTTTAACGTTACCTGTCCACTTTGCAGTGATTAAATGGACCAACTCCCCTCTCACCATTGGTTACTTTCAAACTAACGAACAAATTTAAAATAACACAACGTGAATGTAACTTGTAACTCAACACATAGAAATGTAGTGTAGTAGAAAGTACAGATACTTAATGTAAAATATAGTGGAGTAAAAGTTGAAAGTACCCACATTTAATTCTATAGTACAGATACATGAAAAAAGTACTTAAGGACAGTAACGAAGTACTTTGTTACATCCCGCCACTTTGAACACCAACACTTCAGATATCTTTATTTTTGCTTCCTTTGTATTTATCCTTGTTTCACAGAACTGTAGAATGACAGGAAGGGGTTAAATTCTCAAAAAGTCAACAGTTTGTGATTACTTCATACAACAAAAAAAATCTCTGAGTACTTCCTTTAAGCAGCAGAAAACATGTTTTCTTGACAGTATCCAAAAAAGTAAAAAATAAAAAGCTTTTATTTTCTGTGGCTGAAGATGTTTCACTTCTCATCCAGAAGTCGTGATCAGTTGAGCTTGACTCTTGGCTGCACATCACTTCACAAAAACATCTGTAGACCTCTTTATGTGAAGAACAAATTTATGGAGCTCATTCATGTGCAGTTACAGCTTTGTACTTTCACTGCATAATAAACACGAATATTTGGGGGATGCATACAACCCCTATTTAATGTATCTTCACAAAGTTGTGTGCTTTAAAAAATGAAACGTGTTCTGCTGTTTCTGGGATTAAAAACTTTTGATGACTGTCACAGAGCTCAGATCTGATTTGTACCGACTTGCCTGTTTACACTACAGTAACTACTGCAGTGAACATGTCTGCAGTGTGTTTTAATGCAGTGCTTGTTTTGTTACTTTTGAACCAGCTACGAGATGAAATTCTGCAAAATACTTATAAGGACAAAGTGATGTACCAGTACTGTTAGTGTAGGTGATCTTAGGCCAAACAAAAGTATAAACACAGCACTTTTGTTTTTGCTCCCATCTGTCATGAGCTGGTTTCAAAGATCTAAGACTTTTCTATGTACACAACAAGTATTTTTCTCTCAAACATGTTCACAAATAAGTGTAAATCTGTGTTTGTGAGTGCTTTGCTGAGATAATCCATCCACTTCACAGGTGTGGCATATCCAGATGCTGATTAGACAGCATGGTTATTGCACAGATGTACCATAGGATGACCACAATAAAAGGCCACTCTAAAATGTACAGTTTTATCACAGCACACTGTTACACATGTCACAAGTTTTGAGGGAGTGTGCATTTGGCATGCTGACTGCAGGAATGTCCACCAGAACTGTTCCCGGTGAAACGAATGTCCATTTCTCTATCAAAAGCCGTCTCCAAAGGCATTTCAGAGAATTTAGCATTACATCCAACCTGCCTCACTACTGCATGTAACCACACCAGCCCAGAACCTTCACATGCAGCTTCTTCACCTCCAAGATCCTCTGAGGCCAGCCACCTGGACAGCTGCTACAACGATCGGTTTAGATAACCCAAGAATTTCTGCACTAACTGTCAGAAACCGTCTCAGGGAGGCTCATCTGCATGCTCATTATCATCATCAGGGTCTCCACGTGGCTGCAGTTTGTCATTGTAACAGACTTGAGTGGGCAAATGCTCATGTTTGGTGGTGTATGGCACATGGAGAGGACCAATTCCAATCCCAGTTTCCACTGTACAGGGAAGATGACAGACTGCATGTATGGTGTAGTGTGGGTAAGCAGTTTGCTGATGTCATCGTTGTGAATCAAGTGGCCCATGGTGGCTGTGGGGTTGTGGTATGGACAGGTGTACGTTATAAACAATGAACACAGTTGCATTTTATTGATGACATTTTGAATGAATAGATACTGTGTCGAGATCCTGAGGCCCATTGTTTTGCCATTCACCCAGGACCATCACCTCATGCTGCAGCTTGGTAAAGCACGACCTCATGTTGCAATACAGTAAAAGTAAACTGCACATTGTAGAGTGGTCTTATAATGTGGTCAGCCTAAGGCACGCCTGTGCAGTAGTCATGTTGTCTAATCAGCATCTTAATATGCCACACCTGAGAGGTGGATGGATTATCTCAGCACAGGAGAAGTGCTCTCTAACACAGATTTACAAAAATCTGTGAGCAATGTTTGAGAGAAAAAGACCTGTTGTGTACATAGAAGAAGTCTTAGATCTTTGAGTTCAGCTCATGAAAAATGAGAGCAAAAGTGATGAATTTATATTTTTGTTCAGCGCATGTATAATTCTTCTTGTCACTAGTTAGTGATGTCTTTTTGTAAAACCATCCAATCACTGCTGAGTAATTGCTGAATAAATGCACAGTTATGTGTGCTTGCAAACAATAGGCAAGCAGGATCAGAAGTTTATCTCTATTCCAAATATTCACAACAAAAAAAAGCAGCTTTAGGTCAATGGCCTGAAAAAAAGCACACGAGCAAAGCATGTAGGTGTAACTATCTAATCAAGTATTTATCTATTTCTGACTTATCATTAGCTCTGACCTGGAAGCAGCCTGTGAACTCCGCTCTTCCACTCATTTCCTCAACACTGTGTCGTACTGACCCAACCCACACCCAGACTGCAGCTGTCCAGTCACACACGCCCCTCGCCCCCCCGCCCCGGGGTCAAAGGGAACATCCCACTCCTCATCGTCTCTCAGACTAACACCTGTTAGTTGCATCTTAGCCTGGCTTTCATAAAGTCAACAGAGAATTCAATAACTGAGGCTTAGAGCCACGAGGTCTGAGCTCAGCTCTTAACGACAGCAGACATAACAGCAGAAACACCACAGCGGGCGCATAATGGTTAGTGAGGCTGAGAGAGCTGCTGCAGAATTTGTCCATGTTGGGACATGCTACAGAGTGGGAGACAACAATTAAAAAGCATGGCTTAAAGATAAAATCATACAGAACAAATGTGAAATAAAATGCCATATGTTGGTAACATTACAGGATGCTTAAGAACAAACCAAGTTAACTCCTCACCCTGGACAGTCTTTGTACCAGTTGGCACTCATATATGCATAAAATACTGAATGTAATAGCTCGTACAAGGTGTAACAGCTGAATTCTGCCCATTCAATCTGTTTCTGCATCAGTGTTCATCAGATAAAAGTGTTATTTTTAGTTGAATGTATCCTCAGCTGTTCATGAGTGTAATTAGAGGGGAGTTAGATCCCACTGTCAAGCTGACACACTGACGAGAATTGTCTAATTGTGCTTTTGACAACGTGTGAGTCACCACTGTGATCCACCCCTTCATTAGAGCAAATCCCTGGCACAAAGGCCAATGAAGAAGAGATTTGCGCGTGTCTGGGAGGTCTCCCTGCAAAAGGCTAATGCATCTGTGTGCATGCATGTTTGTGTATTCTGTGATGCAACTTAAAAATTAATCTTTTCCAAGTTTCAGTATGATCTCCTCTTGCTGTCAGTCACATTCAAACACCCCTCTGCCTGGCTTTTAATTAACTACAGTTGTTAATGGGCTCAAGAGGAATTCAGTTTGTAAGCTGATCCTACAATTAGAGCTTGTTGACTTTGTATAAATGTTAGAGGCTGCTCTCCCCAGGGGCGCAGGGCAGAAGAAGGGCGTCTTTGAGGAGCTGCCAGCCTTGACCGGACCTCCTGAGAAGTTACAGGGGGAAGTGGGGGTTTAAAGCACACACAGAGGAACTCCTTCCATTGGTCTTCCCCTGAACCCTTAGAGTCACATGGGACATGGAGTAAACCTCAGGAAACACAGGAAAGACTTTGCTGATCAGCAGCTCAGGAGGAAAATATTTTTAGAATAACTTAAAAGATGAAAATTACTGGGAACAGTTGTTTAAAAAAAATCTTTTTTTGTATTTCTAATGAATTGTCACATTGGTATACTGATGATGGTGATTCTTGTGATGGTTCTTCACTAATGTTGGTGAAACTGATACATAAGATTTGTCAAATTATCACATTTGCAGTAGTGACATGCAGAGCAGACTCAACAACTCTGAGTGAACGTAAATGAAATGCACAATGAAGTATTTACTGGAGGTATTGGAAGGATCTGCAAAGGAGGGAGATGGTTAAGTATGGTTTCCAGGTAATGTTGTGGTGAAGTTAGTAAGAATAATTCTTCTTACAGGTTCCTTGTGGTCTGTTGGCTCTGAGAGGAGAGAGGAGGATTCCAGGATTTATTGTGGCAGTGATGGAGGTGATGGGGTAAATGATGGTTACCGTAGTGACCTGTAGGCAGACAGGTTGAAGGGAGGCTGGCAGGGAGGTGAGCAGCAGGACAGGTCTAAGGCAGAAGCCAAGTGACACCAGGAGTTTCAGGGGTCAGCTCAACTTGAGGGCAAAGAGGAAAACAGGTAAATCCAGGATCAGACCTCATGTAACAGGAACTAGGAGAGCACAGAGGCAAACTGGTAAGTATAAATATTTAGCTTAGAAAACACAGACTGTCACAGTACTGGATGATGTCTAATCAAACCCCAGCAGGTCGAAGCAGATGGCCGCTCATCCTGAGCCTGGTTCTGCTGGAGGTCTCTTCCTGTTAAAAGTCTTATTTTCCACTATTGCCTTTGTGCTTGCTCAGGATGAGAGACTGCGATGAAGTGAAGATTCAACACAATCTGCTGCCTTCCTTGGATAGACAACTTTCACTAATTATCTTTTATAATGTGAAAGCTTTTGTACAGTGCCCGGAGATGTTTTCTGTTGTCTGGATAAAAATGTCTGAGGTTGCTCCTGGGGTCTGTTGGAGCCACTCTTCCAGTCTGGGGGGTCACTGCTCTAGTTTTCCATTGACCACTGGGACTATTGATGTCTTGACTTTCCACAACCTCTCTATGTTCTCTTTCAGCCCATGGTGTTTTTTTTTACTTTTTGTTCACCTTCTTCCTGATGTTACAGTCACTTGGGATTGCTACATTCATACATTGCCTTTTTCTGTGGCTTGTCAACCATCAAATAGTCAGTTGGTTAGCCATAACATGTTCGTCAATCTGGAAGTCCCACAAAACACCACCGCCCTCAGTGGAATCTCCTACTTTAACTGTGGGACCTCCAGTCCATACTCAGTACAGATGTTCCACTATTCCAGCCACTTGGTATAGTGCTCCATGTGTGCTTTGCCTACCTGAATTTTGCATCCTACCATTAAGTGGGATATTATTATGTGTGGAATTGTCTCAGGTGCACCTTTGCACAGTCTGCATCTTTGGTCCTGTCAGGTGTGATAGACCCCTGCCTCTGTTGCACTTGTGCTGCTGTGATTAATGTATTTGTGTTTTTTTTCAGTCCAGCCCCCTCTTGCCATTGGTAGAATTTGTTGACATATGTATGAACCCATATGAACAAACCCTGGATCACCACTGACCTGAAGGAGCTGCTAAACAAGAAAAAAGAGCCTTCAGCGAGGGAGGCAGGGAATTATTGAAGAATATACAGAATCAACGCAAAGTCAAGATAAGAAACAGCAAGGAGGTGTACAAGAAGAAGCTGGAGAAAAGCTCCAGCAGAATAATATCAGAGAGGTGTGGTCAGGGATGAAAAAGATCACAGGCTTCAAGCAGAAGGTGACAGGGCCTGTCCCTGTGTCTGTTTTCTGTATTATTATTTAATTGTTTTTCCTTTTCTGCTCTTTATACCTTTCATTCTGCTCCTTGTTGTGTTTCTGACTCTGTGTTCTCTGTCAGTTTCCATCCATTCCTCAGTCTGCCTCTCCAGTCTTTACCATTCACACCTGTCTCTCATCAGCCATCTGCCCAGGTGCTCTCATGACTCACTCTCCCTCTGCCTTATAAAAATCTCTTCTCTCCTCCACTCTCCATCTGGTAATTGTTCTGTAATGCACAGATGACCCAGTCCTCCTCTGTTCCCGTCTGAACCTGTACCCGTCCTGTTTTGCCTGCTTGATCCCGTTTTGTAAGTTTTTGCTGCTTCGTCAGCCGTTTTGTTTTGTTGTTTAAATTAAATTATTTTTATTTTAAACTGCTGCCTCGCTCGCCTGCCTGCCAATGTGTCTAAAAGCTGAGGATTGTGTCAGAAGGTGGATCAGAAGGATGGAAGCCTGGACAGAGCCAATGAACTGAACACGTTCTTCAATAGGTTCAGTTCAGGAACAAGCTCAGCAGCCTCCTCTCTTGCCCCAAACCAGGGATGTTCAAACTTTTTTATATGTGGGTCAAAACTATCCAGAGGAAAGGACTCGTGGGCCATAACGATATGAATTTAACTCTCAATGTGAATATATTTTGGAGAAAGGACAAAAGTTGACTAATTTTAGTGGAGAGCGAGTTTTAAATTGTTGTAGCTCCAAAACGGTCTCATAAATACTAAACTTTATATATTTTGTTATAACGGATTTGATTTATTTGATTTGTTGGGTCTATGTTTGTTGTTTTCTTGTGTTTGGAAAATTAATTTTAGTCTGTTCTCAGCAACAAAATCGTAATTTGAGTATGTCCTTTTTTTAAAGAGGGTTGATCAGTCTTTTGGACCATGGACGGCCCAAAAGACTGATTGAAGTTCTGAAAAATCATCCATGTGTCAGTCGCTAGAACAGATTCATAGAAGGTTTGATAAAGTTGATCAACTCGTGTAGATGACACCATGTTATATTCATTTTAAAATGTCCAGTTTCCCTCTGATTATTTTATTAACTGCAATATTTAGCCAAGTTTTATGAATCATTAAGTCTCCTTTCTGGTAGAAATCAGAAAAGGTTTTTGGTGCTTTGTACTACAAAGTGAAAATAAAAATATGACAGGCAGAGATTTGTATTTTGTTTAATATTGCTCATTTTGAGAAGATTATTTTTTATCTATTTTGCTGTTAAATCAAAACATTATATAAAAAAGGATTACCAACAAATTTGCAGAAAGTCTTCAGTGAACTCTTAAGCCTGTTGGCCAAAATGACACCATTCTTAAACTGCAGTTGCAGGCCACGCAAAATCACTCCAAGGGCTGAAATGGCCCTCGGGCCACACTTTGGACACCCATGCCCTAAGCCAAACAAACATACCACCCTCCTCTGACTCAAGGCTGTCCTGTCACAACTCAAATATTTTATGTACCACCTCGGTCATGGACCCTGCTTCTTCTACATGTTGGTCTTCAACCAAATCAGAAGATGCTGATACCTCCATTGCCTCCCCCCTCTGTGTCTCCAGAAGTTAGGTGAGGAAGCAGCTGGAGAGACTGAACCAGAATAAGGCTGCAGGTCCAGATGGTGTCAGTCCCAGAGTCCTGAAGGTCTGTGCAGAGCAGCTCTGTGGGGTTCTGCAGCACCTCTTCAACCTTAGCCTGACCCAGGAGAAGGTTCCAGTGTTGTGGAAAACCTCCTGCCTTGTTCCAGTACCAAAGAAAACTCACCCATCAGTCCTCAATGACTAACCTTATATGACTAATATGACTTATAATGACTAAGATTATACCGGTTACCCTGCATCCCACATCATGAAGGTCCTAGAGAGAATTATGCTGGCCCAGCTGACTAAAACCCGAGGAAAATGGTCAAATGCCTTCTCCAAGTACACAAAACACATGCAGACTGGATATCTAACCTGGGCCTGCTCCCGGCCCAGCTCAAGCCAAGATAATGTGCTGGATGAGTGGGCCGGGTCGGTGTCGGGCTTTTGATTGCATCATGGACCCGCACAGCCGACGATCCAATTTGGATCTCCACCAGTCATCTCATAGCCGTTTGATCGTGCCCTGACTGGCCGATTAAAATAGGTACAAAAAGTCCAGATGGATCACTGCCAGCAACCCAGCTGAATCTTACCAGCTGCTGTGTCAGTGGACGCACGCGGCCGATGATCGTAAATATAATAAATATAATATAATAAGGTGGATTCCACCACCACCTGCCCCGCTGTTTTTAGTTTTGTTTTTTACGCGCGGTATGTTTCTTTCACTTTTGCAGCTTTATCATAGTTTTGGTTTTCCTGTGACTTATTTGCTGTATGATAAATGGTAAGAGCATAGATATATGCTACCAATGTTTTGTTGCTCTTTTTTTTTGTAAATAATTTTATAATAATAGTAAATAATTTTATTGTGAATATGATATAGCGTCTTGAGTTCCTATGACGTCACAGCGACTAGTAGAGGTCAATTCGACTTTCATCATGTTGAAGTCGACTTTAAAAAATATGTAGTCATGCAAACCCTAGTCAACCAAGAAATCCCCACAACATCCTTAAGCCTTAAATCAGGGCAGATCTCGTCCACCCCCGGAGCCCTGCTGCTATGGAGATTTTTAACTAACACGGTGACCTCAGTCACGGTTATGAAAAGACTAGAGCTGTCATTTCTAACCTGAACCCGGAGCATGGCCCCGCCCCACCCGGATTCAGACTGGGCCGATCCTTAACAACATGCTTAATGTGTGGGCTGGGTCGTGTCAGGCTTTGATTGCGTCAGTGGACGCGCTCGACTGACGATCCAATTATATGGCAACATGACTTACCATACTATCACCAGCCATACACGGCCATTTCACCGCTCGCTGACCGGCTTTGAAAGACGTAAAAAGTTCAGTTAAGTTTCAGGTGGACTAATGCCAGCGATCCATCACCCAAATGGACATTCAATCAGCTGCTGCACTCAGCGGACGCGCGCGGCCAATGACCCAGACAGGTGAGATCACAAAATATCCAACATGTCAGAGCAGGGTCCAATGCAGGCAGAAGCAGGGGAAGCATTTAATGCACTTTGAAGGCCATGAAAGGGCAAACACCCCCTCAGCTCCGATCTTCTGTCCCCGTTATTCAGTTGCGCGTGTCCACCGACTGTTAATAACTATATAAGCAGTCAAAGCTTAATTAAAAATGTTGGGGGGTGAGGGTTTGGGTTTGGACCTGCAATTACTGTTAATTTGTTGGATCGGGTGGGGTTTGGAAATTATGGCTACGGGATGGGACTGGGTCGGGTCAGATTTTTTTGGACCCAAATGCAACTCTAGAACAGATCGACCCCGAAGTCCCCCGACTCAGGTTCCTCCATTTAAGACGTGTCAGTGGGATTGAGAATGTTCGAAATGTATTCCTTCCATCTCCGGACGACATCACTGGTTGAGGTCAACAGCACCCCACCTTCATTGAACACAGTGTTAGTAAAACGCTGCTTTCCTCTCCTCAGCCGCCTGATGGTTTGCCAGAATCTCCTCAGAGCTGATCGAGAGTCTCTATCCAAGGCCTCACCGAACTTCTCCCACATCAGAGCTTTTGCCTCAACAACAGCCAAGGCTGTGACCTGTTTATCCCTCCTGGTGGGACTCCAGCTGCCTCTGGAGTCCCACCAGCCAACAAGGCACAATAGGACTCCTTCTTCAGCTTGACAACCTCCCTAACACGGGGTGTCCACCATGTTCGAGGATGACCTCATGAGAAGCTCCAACAACATTGCAGCCGCAGCTCAAGGTAGCCAATGGCTTCCTTGGCCCAGATCTTGTATTTTATGTTGCTGAAACTGCAGAAACCTGTCAAACAGGAATTCACTTGCAACTGGGCCAAGCAATGTTGAAAGGTGTTACAATTTGTTTACTGGATTTACTAAATTGCACTCAGTATATTTTTTTTATTTAAAAATCCATTGATCACTTATCAAATGCAAAGAAATCCCTTTGACAGTTTCGTCAAAGATGACATTCTTTACATGTAAAATTAATAACATGCCTAAACAATGAAAAAAAACTTGTTTGGAGATCAAGGACATCAAACATTGCTGAGCCCAACAGATTTTGTTGTTTTTATTTATGTATATATTTTTGTATTGCTGACAGATCAGTCTGTGGTAATCATTCAATTATTTCTTATTCACATGTGTCACTCATACTTTTTGTTGCTGAGACTCAATTACAGCCTCGGCTTTGACTGGAAAAGCAGCTCGACAATTAGCCAAATGTATTTTCGAGCTCTTTAATTGTTCTCCACACTGTCGTCGATCACTCTTTCATCAGCTTTGCCACAGCTCAGCATGCACACACATGCAAACGCTCACAAGAGGCTGAGTCCACTTTAAATGGTTAGCAGTTTGTTTTTGCTCAGCTGGCATGTCAGAGTTCAGTGCTAAACAGCAGCATCAGTTTTCTAAAAAGAATAAAAAAAACCAGCAAATTATTGGAGCTGAATTGAATCTCAGCTCACACATTGAGATTTACACTGGATCCTGCTTCCTTCTGTCTGCAGCGACAGAAACACTGTCAGTCAAAGTCACAGCACATGTTCTGCTGGATATGAACATCAGGTTCTGTCAGGAACTGAAGTAAACAAATAAATACAAACTGCATAAACTGTTTAAAATCCCACCAGCTGCTCTGCTGAATATGTTCTTCTGTCTGTTTTATTTTTTTGTCGTTGTTCTTGTTGCTTAGATGACAATAAATATATATGTCAGAAATCAAAAAAGGTTGCATTCACGTCCTGATTAAGGCTTTTTAAATTTCCTTTTAATTATGTTGTCAAACTTGTTATGCGCTGTTTTGTAATCTCACATTATCTAATTTGTTTTCACCGTGTTCCAATTTGCTCGTTTCACGTCTTTGTCATCTGCTCCCAATCATTAGCTCTCAAGAGAGATCAGTCAAGTGCTCAAAATTTCCACGGTTTATGTTTAGATACTGAACCGTTCACAAATAAATTTTAGAAACGCTGGAAAATAAAATGCTTTGTGCTCACCCAAATTAAAATGATATATTTTAGTGAATCTTGTGATTTTAGGTGTGATCGCATGCTAATATGAAGAGAAAATCCAGGGAATGAATGTCAGCATCACCAACAGACTCAGGAGCGCCTGTATGGTGACAGCATGCAGTGGGATGTATCCCAGTTAATGAAATTACAGAAACATGGGCAAATTGCCAGGATCTGTGATTTGTGTTAGGTTTATTCCCTTTTGGTTTTGTTGTATTTTCTGTGGTTATTCTTGTGTTTGGTTCTGTTTCTTGTGTTTTTACTTGTTTAGTTTTTTGTGTACTTCTTCATGTTAGATCAATTTAAAAACTAAAATCCCAGCTCTGTTTCTATTCCTTTGTGCAAAGTACACAGAGGAATAACTTGGAAATTATATGTCCAGGTGTGGAGACATCCTGGGCAGATCAGAAGTTCACAAACTTGGATCTCACTTAAGTTGGAGATACAAAATTGTGAAAATATGAATATATTTTCAATTGGAAACACATTGAATTTTTACAGTTGAAGGCAAAGGTTTACACACTGTATCAAAAATAACCATTTGTTTCTCACTGTCTGACATTAAATCAGACTAAACCTTTTTTATTTTAGATCAGCTGGGATTCATAAAATTATATATTCTTCCTAAATGCCCAAATAGTGAAATACTGTACAATTGTTTGGAGGTTTTTTATTACTTTCTACAAAGTCACATGTTTACATACACTTAGAATACAGCGCTTCAAACTTTAGGAAAGCCCAGATGATGAAGTCATAGGTTTGGGAGCTCTGGGTAGGTTAGGTGACAACATTTGAGTTACCAGTAATTGAAGGCTCACCTGAGGATGAACCTGATGCTTCTTTGTGCAGCTTTAAGAAGAAATCTAAAGAAACCAGCCAAGACATCAGGAAGAGAGTTATTGAGCAGAACAAGTGTAGTTTATCTGGTTCAATGTCCAGATGTTTGAAGGTGCTGCATCCATCTGTTCAAACTGTACACAAAAACCCTGGTGTTGTTCTGCCGTCGTACCGCTCAGAAAGGAACTGGGTTCTGTGTGAGATGAACGTGTTTTGGTGTGAAATGTGTGCATCAACCACAAAGCGTGATAATGCTGCTGAAAATAGAAAGTGCCATTATCCACAGTGAAACTAGTCCTGAACTGACATGGACTAAAATGCCATCTGATGAAACTAAAATTGAACTATTTCTCCATGATGATATCTACATTTAGAGGAAAAAGAGGAAAGTTGGCAGAATCCAACAGTGAAGTACGGGAGTGGCCACATCATGTTGTGAGGATACTTTGCTGTAGGAGGGATTGATGAATTTCACAAAATACATGACAATATGAGGAAAGGACATATTGAAGCAACATCTCAAGACAACAGCCAGGAAGGTACTGTGTATCTGTTCCTCTCAAACCAGCCGGTCGAAGCAGATGGACGCTCCTCCTGAGCCTGGTTCTGCTAAAGGTTTCTTCTTCATGAGGGAGTTTTTCCTTTCCACTGTCTCCTTCATGCTTGCTCAAGATGAGAGTTCTGTGATGGAGTTAAACTCGAAGCAGTCTGCTCCTCAGATAAATAACATTAATTATTTTAAAATATGAATGTTTCTGTTCAGTGCCCTGAGACGACTTCTGTTGTGACTTGGTGCTATATAAATAAACTGAATTGAATTAAAAATGGGTCTTCCAAATGACAAAAACACCAAGCATACTTATCACGATCTGTCACTAGTTTGAACCAAAATGCAGGCAGGACTCGGAGAACTCAGGAGTAAATGAAATGCTATTTATTGAAATAAACAAAATAGGACAGACGTAGCAGTCAACACTCAGAGCGTAATCAAGGAGACACGGGGAAAACAGACATGACGACTTACTGAACAATCCACGGACGGGGGAACAATAAGGAAACACAGATGACTGTATATATATGTCTCTATATTATCGAGACACTAATGAGGGAATAAACACAAACACCCGGTGAAGGAGAACAGGTGGCAGAGGGAGGAGCTGATCACATGACGGAGAAACACTGAGGAGAGCAGGACAGATGACACAAGAATCACAAAACACACACAGATCCTCTCAATACTGACAAATTATTTACAAAGTGGGCTAAGGACGACAAAACCAATGTTTTGGAGTGACCACTGCAGAGCACTGATCTCAAACAGCAGAGTTGAAAATGTGTGTGTGAGCAATGTGGTCTATACAAACCTGACTCAGATACACTCGTTCTGTCAGGAGGAAAGAGAAATGTGAGAATCTTGTGCTGGAAAAAATTTTACCCAAACCATACAGCTTAAAGATAATGCTTCTAAATGCTAGGAAAATATATGTAGGCTAAACATGTGACTTTAAAAAATGTTTAAAAAAATATTATGTTTCATTGTTTGGGTATTTAGGACTAAGAAATAATTCTAGTACAGTAATCCAAATAACCCGAAAAATGGAACGTTTAGTCTGATTTAATGTTGGATAGTAAGAAAAAGTGCTTATGAGTCTTTTTACATGGTGTATATAAACATCTGATTTTAACTGTAAATCAACAAACCAGGTCTTCCTGTCACCTTTATTATTCCTGCCATGACATTATTTTTGAATAAACATTGTACAACGTTTTAAATCTTCACAGACGAACCTGAACAGCTAATCCTTGAATAGGCTGCCTGCAAGAAGTTTTTTTTTTTTCCTAACCTCCTTTTTCTGTCCACCTGTTACATGTGAAGCTAATATTTGTTCCCCTGTTGGCTTGTTTTTGGTTCCTACTGCGCAGCAACAGGTCGAAGAGGAAGAGAAACGAGTACAATAAAAGGTCATGGGTTCACTGTGTTTTGTTTTGTCTGGTGAAGACCATAAAGCAACAACTGGTGTGCATCCATGGTGGAGATGAAGAGCAGAGAGCGTGGCTGTTTTGATCAGGATTTCTCATTCACGTGCATTTATTTACTTTAATATTTGTGTTTTACTATTTATATGTCGTAGAGGAGGGTGTGCACACACTTGGTCATTTACAATACAACGAAAAGCCATCAGGGATGATGAAATCCATCCTTTGGGGTTTACTTTCCTGCTTCCCAGAGCCTCTTTCTCTCTTTTTGCCTGACTGATTGTTTCACTCCATTTTCATCAACAGAGAATTCCACAGGAAACAAAAGTAATTAAGACATATTGATGCTGGAAACATCTATTTGCTTTTCTTAAAATGACCATTAGCGAAGCATAGCTGCAGTCATTCATCACGGCACAGAGGCACCAGACACACATGCTCACTGCGGTACTATCCCAGCATTCCACTTGGTGATGACTTCATTAGCGCTAACGTTGCTGTCCTGTAAACACTGTGTCTCTCTGGGAGATGATGTACACGATGACATGATATAACAGCCAGACTAGCTGCTCATCTGTTTTCTGCATGTGTTAAAGCGTAAAAACCCAAAGACTTTCCAGGAGGTGGCCAACATGCTGGAACCACAGCGACAAGGGTTTTCATTTTGTGCAGTGATGTTTGTGTTTGCTGTGAAATAGGCCTGATGACATGCTCTTAGAGAAATATGAAGCAATTAGTGGAGGTCCTGAGAGGCGCAGCGCTCAGCAGGAAATCTGTCACACACAACGAGTGAAGAAAATGTGACATCATTAAAATACACACGATGAGCGAAGACAAATCAGTTTGCTGTTTGAATAATGTAGAATTACATTATACTGTAACTCTGTCAGTAAAGAGGGTTGTGTAAATGTTCATACTTGTAAATATTAAGACATATAATACTCCCAGGAAGATTCTGTGTGTTTTAATAGTAGTTACAGTATGTCAAATATGTCGAGTGGAATGTGCTAGCAGCTAGCATAAATGGTGCTGGCCTAGTTTGAGTTTGAGAACAACTCTTTTCATTTCACCCATCCATCATCTTTACTCGCTTCTTCTTTTTCAGGTCGCAGGGGTCACTGGTGCCCATGTCCAGCAGTCACTGTGCGGGAGGTGGGGGACACCCTGGACAGGTCTCCAGTCCGTCACAGAGACAAACGAGACAAACAACCATTCACTCTCTCACCTAGGAACAATGTAGAGTTACCAATCAGCCTAACATGCATGTTTTTGGTCTGTGAGAGGAAACCGGAACACCCGGAGAAAACTCACACATACACGGAGAGAACATGCAAACTCCACCCAGAAAGGCCCTCGGCCAGGATTCAATCCGTCGACCTTCTCGCTGAGAGGTGTCAGTTCTACCCACCGTTCCACTGTGTCCCTTTTAATGTCAAGTGAATCTAAATGTAAAACAACATCAAGCACTAAAAATAATGCAGGTTAAGTTTTTTGTCTTTGTTGTTGCACACGGTGCATCATGGTGAACATGATGAGAATGGAAATATCTGGATGTTTCTTCACGTTTGTGATTGTCTATTCCTACAATTCAACGTTCTCAACTTAAGAAGCCTTTATGTTTGTGGCTGTTGGTCTATATAATTTAATATAAAAAAGAAGCACTGTGAAGATTCGTATAAAATTTAGAAATAGAAAAACACGAAATGCACAAAATAATGATGCTAACAATAAATAGGAAGGAGTTTCTGAAATGTCTGTAAACACCCTCAGTTTAAAAGCAGAACAGTTTAGGAAGCCTGTCTTTGAGAAACAGTCACAGAGTCATTGTGAACATCTGGATCTCCTCTCAACTCAGTTTCTATAAATCTAAAGCACTAAGCCTGTGTAAATGAAACTGTTAAATTTAAATAAAAATTTAACTAACTGGGCATCAAATAGTTTAGGATGAAAATTGCTTATTTTATATTTGACACATTGATTTATTAAAGGTTTTTTGCTCTATAGTTTAGTATAAGTGTTCTCAAGGTGAAGGTGTCTTTATTGTCCTTCTCATCACATGTGGTACATGTGGTGGAATGAAATTGTGTACACAGGGTCCCAGTTACATCCAACAAAAGTATAAATTGTAAAGAAAAACAGTAATAAGATCCAAGAAAAACACAAAACTGAGAATCCTGAAAACCGAGAATAGCACTCAGGGGCGCAACTACATATTTT
Source organism: Nematolebias whitei (assembly GCF_014905685.2). Lineage (NCBI taxonomy): Eukaryota > Metazoa > Chordata > Actinopteri > Cyprinodontiformes > Rivulidae > Nematolebias > Nematolebias whitei. The sequence goes on from NC_056505.1 coordinate 35,046,638, forward strand.
TGAGGTGGATGCGAACACATCATCGGCGCCCCCCCCACCCGCTCCTTTTTACTTGCCGCCTCATACAGCTTAGTCATGCACTTAGAAAATACAGTAGTAATATTACAGATTTTTTTAATGTTACATATTATATCAGGTGATCATTTCAATCATAAACAAATAAGAAGTTTTATAAAGTACAAATATATAACAGTAGTGGTACTCAGTCAGTGCTCAACATTTTATGTAGCGGAAATATGACATCTTAACAGCCTGGAGTCCATGTCAGAGTTTTAACATTTATGACATTTAAACTGTTACATTCCGTGACTTTGCATTTGCCCATTTGTCAAGTATAACATCAAATGAAATAGACCGTGCCACACTGTTTTCAATAGAGATCACTGCTAACTGGGACAAGCGATCATTGCTCATATTTGAACGAAGGTATGTTTTGATGAGCTTCAGCTTGCTAAATGATCTCTCTGCAGATGCAACTGTCAGAGGCATGGTTAAAAATACTCTAAGGGCTACTGTCAAATTTGGAAATACCAAATCAAGGTCCTCTTGAATTAGGAAATTTAACTTTTCTAGAGCCTTGTAACCCTTCAGTAGACGGCTTGCTGGGTATATTTCTTGAATGATATCTCTTGAAACATCACAAGTGGTCAGGGCATATGTGGTCACTGATTCCTCCAGCTCAGCTTTTGTCATGTGCTCCATTTTAGTGATGAATTTAAATTTCTCAGACACAAGTTGAAAATTGGAAAACCTCTCAGACAGCTCTTGGAGGAGTGTGTCAACAATAACATTGAAAACCATGCACCTGAAGTGCCTTGTGGGTTCCTTTTCATGATGACCAGTGCATGAATTGTCATCTGGGAAATTCTTTTGCTTCCTAAGTCGTTTCTCTTTGAACTTAGGAGAAGCATCCATTTCGATGGCTATTTTGCTTGCAATGTCAAGTGACTTCTGAAAGCCCTCTTCTCTATATTTGAGCAAAAACTCTTTCAGAGACTCGATTAGCCTAATGGCTGTGTCCATTGACACATCTGCTGCTTGTAGTGCCTTGCTTGCAAAGTTGATCTCACATAATAAGGCATACCAAATTATGAGGCACACAAGGAACTCCATACTGACAATCTTATCAGATAGTGATTTTGCCTCTGAGACAATCTTGCTGTCTCCTGCCACTTCTCCAAGCTTTTGTAGTGCATCTAAAATTCCTGATTTTCCTGAATTATCTGATACACACATAAGCTTGTACAACTCATCTTTAATTAAAGAATCAATAATAATAAATGTACATATGAGTGAATAAATTGCAGCACTGAGGGCTAAGCGTTGGATCATAGCTGGGAACTGCCGCCACAACAGTTTAGCTTTCCTGTGTTAATATTTCATGAGTTTTATTTTGGTCATTCTTACACTTAGTGTGTGGATATGTGTGTGTGACAGGCGAGGCGCATGTATCAAATATTCATAAAAATACAGAAAATACTAAACAAATCACATCAATAGGGGAGGCAACATTTAACAGCCAACCGCAGTGTATTAGGCTAGCTTTAGCTAACCTGAATATTTAAACCCTCCTGTCCTGCTAATACACTGACAGTACTTACCTACTATCTTTCAACCACATTGAAAGGCTTTTTTTCATCCCGCCAACATCTTTATCCTTCTCCCTTTTCCTTTTTCTGTTTTGCGCCCCGGATAGCTTTTTTTTCTGCCGCTCCATCTTGTTGTCAAGTGCACAACGAGCGGTAGTTCAAGATTAAAAAAAAAAAAAAAAACGCGCCGAGTGCGTTCTCTTAGGGGCGTGTTCACAGCCACCTGTGTGGGAAGGGAGAGCGATAGGAGGGGAGGTGAAGGAGCAGAGGGGAGGTGAAGCAGCAGAGGGGAGGTGAAGGAGCAGAGGGGAGGGAGGTGAAGGAGCAGAGGGGAGGTGAAGGAGCAGAGGGGAGGTGAAGCAGCAGAGGGGAGGTGAAGCAGCAGAGGGGAGGTGAAGGAGCAGAGGGGCGCCTAATCAGTGCTGTTCCCCTGTTATTGATCATTTAGAAAATGCCTACTAGAAAAAAAAATTTTCTACAGAGGGTTTTGACGCCCCCTGCAGTGCAGCGCCCCTATGCGTTGCATACGCTGCATACCCGCTTTTTGCGCCACTGATAGCACTAGTAGTATAAAAACAATATGTTGAACAGCAGCAGCACAAACGTGTGTGAGCAGATGAGTACAAATGAACACAGCAGCATGAAACAAATCAGCAGCATGAGATTAGCATCATGGATGGTCAGCCGCTTATATCAACAATCAAGTGGCACTACAGTGATTTTTTTCTTCACAGTGATTATCCTTATTAGGGATTCATAAGTCTAACAGCTTCAGGGTAGAAGCTGTTCCTCTGTCTAGTGGTTCTACACTTAATACTCCTCAACCTCCTTCCTGAGGGGAGCGGGGCAAAAAGTGTGTGTGCTGGGTGAGTGTGGTCCTTCATGATGCAGGTGGCTCTCTTCCTGCATCTAGAGGTGTAGATGTCTGTGATGGTGGGGAGACTGACTCCAACAGTCTTCTGTGCAGCCTTCACCACTCTCTGCAAAGCTTTTCTTTCTGCAGCTGTGCAGCCTCCATGCCACACGTAGATGCTGGAGCACAGGATGCTCTCCACTGCACACCTGGAGAAGGAGGGGTATCACTTTACAATAAGGCTCCCCTTATAGATGGCTAATAAATACTTTATAGATATGTTATTAGTTCCTCTATAAACACTTCATAAATCAATAATCGTTTATTATGCATTAATTAAGGGTGACAGAGACAAAATTGGCCAGTTTCTTGCCAAATCTGTTCACCTATATATTTCATCTAGAGTTGTTATATTAAACATTTTAGACTAAGTTACTACCTTGTAAGCACAATAAACATTTGTAAACTTGTTTTTAGGATATAATATTGTACTTTATCACTACATTATAAGTATCTAAAGCTGTAGATACTTATAATGCAGTGATAAAGTACAGTATTATATCCTAAAGAAATAGGTTTATAAATGTTCATATAGGAATTAATAATGTATCCATAAACTATTTATTAGCCATCTATATGGGGAGCCTTATTGTAAAGTGGAACCCAAAAAAAAGTATAATTTCTTTAATTGGCCTTGATTTAAAATGGCACCAATCCACTATGTTCTAGGTGTCAGGGTTTCATCCTGGCCTCTTTTATTGTGCTTGTATCTTACTTGAGGGGGAGAAAAAAACTACTAAAATATGAAGTTATGATTATGACCAGCCATAAACTAGTTAATTTGTTCAGAACTAATATACATTTTTAGGATTTAAATTATGTAACAAATGACAAAACATTCAAAGATTGAACAAATGATATAATTTCACGTTATTGTTCCCTACCATGCAGTGTTTTCACTAACTTTTAATCCAAATGCACTTTTCCTTTCTGCCCTTCCATTCTAACCTTCCCATAATGCTTTCTGATCACTAGACTCTCCAGAGTGAAAGGCCAGGATTAACCTTGGATTTGAGATTTACTCACCAATCCCTCAGTGAGACCCACCCTCATGAGCTCATCTCTGCCTAATGAATAGCCCCTGTCACAGGTGAACACACGCACAACAACACGGGATAAAAAGGCAAACACTCACAACATCAGCATGTGAGCTCTTTTTCTTTTTGGAGGAGAGTTTCTTCAGTCAGATTTCATGGTATTGTTGCTCTGTCAAAAGCAGCTCTTAAAGGGAGGTAGTATCTTTAAACCAACAACTGTGCTGACAGAAAACATGTCTTAACTCACACATAAAGAGCCGGACTGGATCAAATAAAGAGTTTTAGCATCATCTTTGTTGGAGTTTGCTCCTCCAAAAAAGTAAAGTTGATCTGCTTTGTAAAAAGAGAAGTTTGTGAACATGAATGTTTGAAATATCTCACCAGACTTCTTTCACCTAAACTCTGTCATAATTTTTATGACTCTAATGACAACTGATGGTGCTGATATTTATCTCTGAATTATTCCTAATGCTGTTTTATACAAGAGGAGACATCTGCATCCACTAAAAGATATTACTCTCTCCCTTTGAACAGAGTTCTAAGCTCTCATCTCCAAACAAAGGTGTTTTGGTTCTGATGTAAAAACCACAGCAGTCCAGAAGACGCTTTAGGGTGCATTCACACCAGCCCTGTTTAGTCCGCTTTAATCGAACTCTAGTCCGTTTGTCTAGAAAGTCTGGTTTGTTTGGGAAGGTGTGAACGTGCAATCGAACTCTGATGCAGACCAAAAAGTGAACGCTGGTCCACCTAAATACCTAGGTCTCAGTTCGGTTGAAGTGAACTCTGGCGTTGTTCGAATGCAGTGTGAATGCAAGCGGACCAGAGACTGCTCCAAAAGCAGGAAGTGGACTACAGCGCAGGGCATTCTGTGTAAATGCAAATGAAACAAACGCAAATTTCTCATACCTCATACGGAGCTGTCTCAGCCGCCTTGTGTGAAAAACAACATTCTCCATGGTCTTCTGCTCATGCTGAGTCCATTGTTGAAAAATGTTTGTTTGGCACATGTGCCACAGACAAAACGGCAATCCTAAAACAGCTAAAATTTGACACCACTCCGTTTTTGTTTTACAATTCCAGAAGAAGAAGGAGAAGAGGTGTCTTCTTCAGAGGTGTTTGTGTCGTTTCCTTCAGTAGTTGTTGGTGCAGCGCCATCACAGGCAAGGGGGGATCTGTCACGAATCACGTTCCATAGATTATATTTTCTGTCACCCTGATCACTCTTTAAAGTTTGCAATAGATCTTTTCTCTGAGTTTCATTTATTCTGTCCGCTCAGGTAATGTTTTATGTACGTGAGTTTTAGTTTGTCTTCTTTGCATGCTGGTTGAGGGTGATGTCACGGTTGTTTAGTTTTGTCTTCACTGCAGCCAGCAGCAGCTGATTGAAAACCGTTCTCTGCAAGTAAATACCTCGCGTTCTTGATCCTGCCTTGTTCCCGCATAGCCTTTCATGTTCCCTTGTCATAGTTTACCTGTCTCCTCGTTCCTGTCCTGCTCCTGGTTCCTGTCCTCCCCTCTTGGCTTGACCTCCTGGCTCCTGGACCCATGACTCACCTGGACATCGTCTCTCGCTCGACCCTTTGGATTATTACGTCTTCTGCTTTCGGTTCTGACCTTCGCCTGCACGACAATGCCTCCTCGTCTTCTCCTCCAGTACCTCCTGTCTTGTGCTCTCCAGTTTTGGACCCTGGCTTGTGTGACCACGTCTCTTAGCTCAACGGACTCACCACCCACCTGTCGCTGCGACCGGCTGCAGCCCCTCACCAGACTCAGCCTCTCCTGCAGCAATCCGGATCAGTTTGAACCTCGTCAGTCTCCAGAACCCCCAAGCTCATCTGAGATGGTTAGTTGTCTTCCTCATTCTGACTTTTGCTCTCCATTATCTCCTGCCCGACCACTAACCGATCTCTGTCTCTTAGACTCGTTCCTGATCCGGAACCAGAACCCGAACAAGAACTCAAAACCAGAACCAGTACCAGAACCGGTCCAATCTGCTATTTTTCACATTGAAAATAAATATAATTTAACTTTGACTTTTTGTGTGGTGATTTTGGTCCAACCGTTAGGTGGTTCATTACAGAACTACCGGGTCATTGTGGACCGCTCACCACTAGCAGATTGGCGCTCTGGTGTAGAAGGAGCAATTGTTAAATTAGAGTCTGGCATGGAGGACATGGTCCGCATGCTCAAAAACTTAAACCCTCAGATGTCCCCTCAGGATTCTGTGTTGACCAGACCTCACTCAGAACCTGTCAAAGAACACAGACTGACTCCGCCTGAACTGTTCACAGGGGAACCAGACCAATGTCGTCCTTTCTTTACCCAATGCGAAATCCACTTTGAATTGCAACCTTCATCGTTTCCTTCTGATAAGGTAAAAGTGGCATATATAATCTCACTACTTTCCGGCAAAGCTAAGAAATGGGGAACTGCTGAATGGCAAAGAGACTCTCCTAATATCTACTCTCTCCAGGCTTTTACAAAGGAACTCTGCATGGTCTTTGATCCAGTCCTTCCAGAGCAAGAGGGTGCCAGACGGTTATTTTCCATAAAACAAGGTAACAGGAGAGTAACTGATTACATCATCGATTTTCACTCCATAGCGTCTGGCAGCCACTGGAATGAGGAGGCCCTCACCAACGCATTTTACAGAGGCCTAAATGATAACATTAAAGATTGTTTGGCAACCAAACGTTACCCTGACTCTTTACAGGACCTTGAAGACTTGTCCACCAGGGTGAACTTAAGACTGGCCAAATGGGCACGTGAACGAGGACCAAAGACTCCCCCAGTTTCCAAAAGTGCTGGTGAGTTGCGGTTCTTACCACGACCTGCTGACTCTACTCCTATTTCTTCTCCCCAGCCTGCAGAGGAACCCATGCAGTTGGGTAGGAGCCGACTCATGCAGACAGAACGCGAGAGGAGACGAAAGGGACATCTCTGCTTCTACTGTAGGGAGGCAGGTCATATTGTCGCCAACTGTTCGGTAAAAGGGGGCACTCAGTACATGCGAGGAGATGTCTAATGAGTCGAGCCCGTCCCAAAGAACTCTCCTCACCATTTGTTGTATCAGCTCACCTCATCACACCGGAGAAGTTCCGGTCCACAGTTAAGGTGCTTATTGACTCTGGGGCTGATACCGAATTTATTGACTATGATTTTGCTAAATCCGCTGGAATAAAACTTTGTAAATCATCTCATGAACTCTCTGTGGTGGCTCTCGATGGCCATCCTCTGAACTCCTCCTCGTTGGTAACCGAACCTGTGGTTTTGTGTCTTGGTGGTAACCATAAAGAGAACATTACCTTTTTGGTTATAAATTCCCCCCAGGCTCCAATTGTGTTAGGAGCCACTTGGTTAGTTAAACACAATCCACATCTTGACTGGAGGAGGAAGGAGATTTTGGGGTGGTCAGAAGAGTGTTTGACCACATGTCTGTTTGATGCTGTAGTACCTGTCGAAGCCGTCGCCCACAATGAGAGTTATTACCCAGACATTTCAAAAGTTCCTAAGGAGTACCATGATTTAAAGGAGGTGTTCAATAAGACTAGGGCGACCTCACTGCCTCCACACCGCCCCTATGACTGTGCAATAGATCTTCTTCCAGGCTCCACTCCTCCAAAGCCTGGTATCCACAGGTCTGGTTCTTGTTGTAGCCTGTTGTGTCCGGTTCTGGTGGGACCTCTATTTTCCTGTCTCCACATTGCCTATAGTTCCCGTTTAGTGGGCGGATTGTTCACCTCTAGTGGGCGGATTATTAATATCAATGCACCTTACCAGCTGGTGGCTGTAGTGCTACATTAAGCTCTTTTCTAAGCACCACTAACATGTATTAGAAGAAGAAGAGCCAAACAACACACAACCAAAATGGATGACCTCGATGAACTTGAAGCAGAACCAGCCGCACAGCCCGTCCCGGTCGCTGTCCCGCAAGATGGAGAGCAGGGCCGAGGTGTCGGAGATGCTCTGATGGAGTACCTCATGAGCCGTAACTTATCCTAATTCCACCCCTTAATCTTTTTTTACATCCCCAGCCTTCCTTAGATACAAGTGAACGTTAAAGTGTTGATTTGAAAATAAACATGGATTAATAATTATTCTTGTTTGTTTAATGTACAGACATGCCTTATTACCAGGTTCGTGTAAAAATGGCAAAACAAACACTGCTGCTGTGCTTCTATCACATATGCTGCGTTTTTTAGCGGCTGTAGTTTTAGAAAAACTCATTTACTCTTTAATTTTTGTTTTTAACAAAGAACCAAAATCTACAACAAGAACTTTATATTTGTTTATGCATATATACATTAATCTATTTTAATATTTATATATATATATATATATATATATATGTCTTCAGCCAGAGACTTCTTCAGATCCCTTGTAAGACAGACGCTACAAGAGATCCTTCCTGCCCACAGCATCAGCATCTAGAACAACTCTTTAATGAAACCAGGATGATGAGTTACATTTAATTTCCCTCTGGGATTAATAAAGTCTTTTTGTAATTTGATTTGTATATATGTATGTATATATGTATGTACATGTATGTATGTATATATATATATATATATATATATATATATATATA
>NC_056505.1:35054864-35065757 GCF_014905685.2 Nematolebias whitei
ATTACATAATAACCTAAATTTGATTTGATATTTAACAACTCTTTCAGAGCTTATGTTTACCACGCAGCTCTTTAAATTAAGCTGTCGCAAATTATCTTCATGATTAAAGTGCTGTTAAGTAATATTAAGTTAGTGCTCCTTTTTACCACAGTGAAAGTCGTGGAGAGAATTTTTGACCTTGGGCGAAAAAGATGCAGAAGCTGCTGGATCCACAAGATGGACATCATGGCCGAGGTGTTTGACATGCAATGACTGAAAACCTCCTGAATGAGGATGATTGTAAACGTAGATTACACAAGTCCTACACCTTTTTAACTCTACTGTAATGTTCATTTACAACACATGGACATTCTGTATTCCGGTTACGTTTTTCAGTACTCATTACAGATAAAACCGAAAAAATACATAAATAAAAAAACTGGACTTTATTTGTAACTGAAGATGTATCACTTTTCATCCGAGGCTCTTTCTCAATTTAATGAAACGAGGAGTGTGATTCAAGTTATAAAGCTGTGGTGTGCCGTAAGCTTGTATTATGGAGACTGACACATGCAGATCAATCTCCAGCAAGCTTACAGAACACCACAGCTTTATAACTTTAATCCCATATTCCTTTTTTCATTGAATTGTGAGTGCTCCTCGGATGATTAGTGAAACGTCTTCAGTTTTAAAAAAAGTCCTGTGGTTTTGTTTTTATCTTTTTTGGGGGGGATTTGCCGTGTCAAGGATAACTGAGAATCTTCACCAGCATTGTTACAGGTAAAAAACAATTACTTCACTTATCCTACACTATTGACGTAAAAAAACAATGTAAGCATTTCACTTTTGATGATCAGATGGAAGCTCAAGACTTGAAAATGTTTCTTTTATTAGAAATAAAGACCTGTACAAAAAAATAATAATTATACACTAATTATATATGCAAACTTAACAAGCTACATGTTTGGCTATTTGTGGGCTTACCTTGCAGGATCTACATTTCTATAGATCAACTATGATCTACTCAATATTTTTAAACATGTCTGTTTGCCATGGAACGGGCAATGGATTCCAGCACCCCAAGGAGTGTCTGATTGAAAGCAGCACTCTGTTCAGCCTCCTGCCTTCGCTGTGCTGCTTCCTCTCTGCAAAGATCTGCTTCCTCTCTCCTCAAGGCCATCTCCTCCCTCCTAATTGCCTTCTCCTGCTTCCTCACAGCTGCAGCTTGGCGTTGCCTCTCCGCAGCTTCTTCTTGCCTTGCTTTTTTGGCACCCTCACAAATAAAATGGAAGTGTTCCTCTCTCTGCTTCCGGTTCATCTCCTCTTGTTCTGTATGTGCAGAAACAAAGCTCTCTGCTGCACTTGTTGATCTGCGCTTTCTATTGCCTAGGAATAACACACAAGAAAATGGCTGTTAGATGATGAAGTACAGGTAGAGTTTTTAAATAAATTATTTACATTAAAGTTCCTGCTAATTTCAAAAGGTGTTTGTTCACAAGATCAGAAATGATTCTGTTCATAAAGCAGTCTAGTACTTTAATGATAGTAAGCAGGTGGGCATAAATAAACTACATGTAGTCATTTACAACGGTTTGTGCTAATTTAGAAAAAGAACAGAGCATCGTTAATCTGAACAAAAATCACTACACCCTGTATAATTTCAATAATAAACTTCATAAATGAAAGTTTAAGTAATAAATGAATAATTAAATTTAACATTTATACATTACAACTGAATAAACAAGTAGTTTGAATACATGCAAGGTGTTTTACAACAAAAACAAAACAACATTCATATCAACATGATCAATGTGATGTTAAACACGATTGTTGCTTCTTACCTAGTAACGGGTGCTGTTTGGTGCCGCTCTGCTGCGTGTTGCCCGGTGGCGTGGATGTGCCCGGTGGCGTGGATGTGCCCGGTGGCGTAGATGTACTCGGTGGCGTAGATGTACTCGGTCGCGTAGATGTCCTTGGAGCTGGTGTGGTCGGGGAAGGGTCAGAAGCGGGGAGGATTGGACAGTCAAAAGCAGAATCTGGCGAACCTTCATCTTCAGTGGGACTTTCTGCATCAAAATAAGAGTGGAAAAACAGCAACAGAGTACAGTTAGCAATGATGCTAACTAATGACGACTTAACCGCGTCAGCCTCGTTTGTTCAGAGTACTTTCAGAAAACGCAAAGAAACGGTTGCATGAGGAAAAGGAAATATGCTTAAAGTAAATAAAATACACTCACCATCAACTATAGCTTCCAGAAGAGCAGTGGCCGTGTCTAGGCCACTCTCCCTCCCTTTGCTGGCTGGGCGTTTGCCGTAAATGGCATCCATTTGTACAAACCACTTCCAGTTTCTTCTGTTTGCTCCACTCCTACCGTTGTGGTCCTTAATCGTTTTGTAATCGCTTTTTAGTTTTTTAAGCTTTCCTCTGCTTTGGTGTGCGATGGAAGCCCTGCACCGCCATCTGCGCAGACACCTCTTGAAAAATCTTTTCATTTCGTTTCGTTCCATCTAGCTCGCTCTGCACTTGTTCATCGGCCAGCAAACAGAGAAATGCCTGAAGTTCAGAATTCGACCACGGTTGTGCCATGATTATTTGTTTTACCTTATAAAATGTTCCAAAATAAGCTCCTCCGATTTCTTGTTGTCTGTTATGGCGGGTGAAAAAGAAAATGGTGGATCGGGATTTCCGGTGGAGGACTGAATCTCCGCCCTCCACCAATGAATACGCCCCCTGACCAATCAGTGACCTACAGCGCGCTGATGTCACATCTAGACCCTACAAGAACCAGACCTGGGACCTCAGAGAATTAGGTCCCAAAAATGGGGTGGGTTCCACCGCTAAAGGCATTGTTGATAAAACACGCAATCGGCCACAACTAGTTACATAGGAGTACCAAAGGGCCCTGTGGATAAGGGGCTCAAGAGGAGCTTTGTACTCTCTCTCTGTTCCTGAACAGCAGTCCATGAGGGAGTACATCTAGGACTCGTTACGGTCTGGCATCATCCGACCATCTGCCTCAATGCCGGTGCGGGGTTTTTCTTTGTTAAGAAGAAAGATGATTCTCTTCGTCCCTGCATCGATTTTAGGGGCCTAAATAAAATCACGGTCAAAATTAAGTACCCTCTACCACTCATGACTTCCGCGTTTGACTCTCTGCAAGGAGCCAACATCTTTACTAAATTAGACCTTCGCAATGCTTATCACTTGGTCCGTATCTGTGAGGGTGATGAGTGGAAAACAGCCTTTAACACTCCCTCTGGTCACTACGAGTACTTGGTCATGCCCTTCGGTTTGACCAACGCACCAGCTGTTTTTCAAACTTTAGTCAACAATGTATTGAGAGACAAGATAAACAAATTTGTATTTGTTTACCTTGATGACATTCTGATTTTTTCTAAAGACATTGATTCTCACCGCAGGCAAGTGAGATCTGTACTCACCAGGCTTCTTCAAAACAGCCTGTTTGTCAAGGCCGAGAAATGTGATTTTCATGTGTCAACTACGTCGTTTCTCGGTTTTATTGTTTCTCCTAACATAATGGAGATGGATGCTAACAAGGTCTCGGCTGTGGTGGATTGGCCCACCCCTAAGGACCGCAAACAGCTTCAGCGGTTCTTGGGGTTTGCCAATTTTTACAGGCGTTTCATTAAAGGCTATAGCCAGAAGGCTAAGCCTCTTCACGAACTCACATCCACCAAGACTCGTTTTCACTGGTCCACTGCAGCAGACATTGCTTTTAATGATCTCAAATCTTTGTTTGTTTCTGCTCCCATTTTCCAGGCCCCCAACCCTGATGAACCTTTTATGGTTTAGGTTGATGCCTCCAGTACTGGGGTGGGGGCCGTTCTGAGTCAGCGCGGCCAGGAGGGACGTCTTCATCCTTGTGCTTTTTTTTCACAGAGTCTCTCCTTGGCCAAGCGCAACTATGATGTGGGAGATCGGGAGCTTCTTGCCGTTAAACTCGCCCTGGAGGAGTGGCGTCACTGGCTAGAGGGCTCCAGGTTCCCGTTCCAGGTGTGGACTGATCACAAGAACCTGGAGTACCTCAGGTCTGCTCGCCACCTTAATCATCGCCAGGCCAGGTGGGCACTGTTTTTCTCTCGTTTTAACTTCACCCTGTCATACCGACCTGGTGAGAAAATGTTAAACCTGATGCCTTGTCACGTGTTTTGGAGGAGGATAATTCCCCCTCTGCTCAGGAGGAGAGTTTTATCCTCCCTGAGAGTGCTCGCCTGGCCATCACTCAGTTAGAGCAGGACCTGAGGAGCTCCAGCCGATCACGTAATGCTCCTGCCAACTGTCCACAGAACCGTTTGTATGTACCCACTAATATGGTCAAGAAGGTTTTAGATTTTTGTTACAACTCTGTTATTTTGTCACCCAGATTTCACGAAAACTTCATCCCTTGTCAGAGTTCAATTTTGGTGGGAGACCATGTCCAGAGACATCCGTGCCTATGTGCGATCTTGTCCAGCATGTTCCCAGTCCAAGACCTCCAGACGCCCCCGTTCGGGGTTACGTCATCCTCTCCCTTGTCCATCACGTCCCTGGTCCCACATAGGTATGGACTTCATAACCGGTCTCCCACCTTCCAATAATTTCACGGTCATTTTAACTATCATAGACCGTTTTTCTAAAATGGTTCACCTAGTTCCTCTGCAGAAGCTACCCTCCTCCAAGGACCTAGCCCACATTATGGCTCGGAAGGTTTTTAAGCTCCATGGACTGCCATTGGACATTGTCTCCAATCGGGGGCCTCAGTTTGTCTCCCACTTCTGGAAGGAGTTTTGTGACCTTCTGGGTATTTCCATTAGTCTCTCCTCTGGCTTCCACCCCGAGTCTGATGGCCAGACAGAGAGGGATAATCAAGAGGTGGAGGGCAAACTGAGGCTCTTATGCCAAAAGGACCCTGAGAAATGGGGCTCATCACTGCCCTGGGTCGAACATGCCCTTAATTCTGTCCCCTCCTCAGCCACCGGTTTGTCCCCTTTTTATGTAGTTTTTGGTTTTCAACCCCCTATTATATCAGTGCAGGAACTTGAAGCTTCAGTTCCCTCAGCCCACATGGCTGCCCTTCGCTGTCAGAGAGTCTGGAGGAGGGCTAAACAGGCTCTTTTAAGATCTAGGGCAGCCTACACTAGGCAGGCTGACCGCCACAGAACTCCCCAACCAGACTATACTGTGGGACAGAGAGTGTGGTTGTCCACTAAGGACCTCCCTCTTAAGGTCACGTCCCGCAAACTCCCCCCCCCCCCGCTTCATCGGACCCTTTCCCATCTCCAAAGTTATTAACCCTGTTTCTGTTTGACTGTCATTGCCTAAGTCTTTTCATGTTCACCCCACATTCCATGTCTCTTGTTTCAAGCCAGTAATTTTCTCCCAGTACCACTCCCCTGTTTGCTCCCCCCCACCCGCCCGTCTGATTGACAGCTCTCCCGCCTACACTGTTTGCCGACTCCTCCGTTCTAGACGAAGGGGTCAGGGGCTCCAGTACCTCGTCGATTGGGAGGGATACAGACCGGAGGAGTGGTCCTGGGTTCCCTCCCATCACATCCTGGACCGCAGTCTCATCCGGGACTTTCATCGCCTGCATCCCGAGCAACCTGGTGGAACGCCGGGTGGCGTTCCTTGGGGGGGGGGGATATGTCACGAATCATGTTCCATAGATTATATTTTTTGTCACCCTGATCACTCTTTAAAGTTTGCTATAGATCTTTTCTCTGAGTTTCATTTATTCTGTCCACTCTGGTAATGTTTTATGTACGTGAGTTTTAGTTTGTCTTCTTTGCATGCTGGTTGAGGGTAATGTCACGATTGTTTAGTTTTGTCTTCACTGCAGCCAGCAGCAGCTGATTGAAAACAGTTCTCTGCAAGTAAATACCTCGCATTCCTCATCCTGCCTTGTTCCCCCATAGCCTTTCGTGTTCCCTTGTCATAGTTTACCTGTCTCCTCGTTCCTGTCCTGCTCCTAGTTCCTGTCCTCCCCTCTTGGCTTGACCTCCCGGCTCCTGGACCCACGACTCACCTGGACATCGTCTCTCGCTCGACCCTTTGGATTATTACATCTTCTGCTTTCGCTTCTGACCTTCGCCTGCACGACAATGCCTCCTCGTCTTCTCCTCCAGTACCTCCTGTCTTGTGCTCTCCAGTTTTGGACCCTGGCTTGTGTGACCCCGTCTCTTAGCTCAACGGACTCACCACCAACCTGTCGCTGCGGCCGGCTGCAGCCCCTCACCGGACTCAGTCTCTCCTGCAGCAATCCAGATTAGTTTGGACCTCGTCAGTCTCCAGAACCCCCAAACTCATCTGAGATGGTTAGTGGTCTTCCTCATTCTGACTTTTGCTCTCCATTATCTCCTGCACGACCACTAACCAATCTCTGTCTCATAGACTCGTTCCTGATCCGGAACAAGAACCCGAACAAGAACCCAAAACCAGAACCAGTACCAGAACCGGTCCAATCTGCTATACTTCAGATTGAAAATAAATAAAATTTAACTTTGACTTTTTGTGTGGTGATTTTGGTCCAACCGTTAGGTGGTTCGTTACAGGGAACAGAGTCAGAGTCAGAATCAGAGATTCTTTATTGTCATTCGCACCTCATGTGGTACATGTTGTGGTGCGAAATTATGTACACAGGGTCCCAGTTACATCCAACTATAAAATGTATAAGAAAAACAGTAATAACATCTAAGATATGAACTAAGAAAAACATCAACTAAATATACACTAAGCACTCATAACATAAAAACATTGAACATCAACACAAACATGAACATGGGTCTGTGTGAGCGGATGTGCACGCATGAACACATCAACATTGAAAGAGATCAGCAGCAACATGATGTGGTTTTTCACAGTGATTATTCTAGTTAGAGATTCATGAGTCTAACAGCCTCAGGGTAGAAGCTGTTCCTCAGTCCAGTGGTTCTACACTTAATGCTCCACAACCTCCCTCCTGAGGGGAGTGGGGCAAAAAGTGTGTGTGCTGGGTGAGTGAGGTCCTTCATGATGCAGGTGGCCCTCCTCCTGCATCTAGAGGTGCAGATGTCTGCGATGGTGGGGAGGCTGACTCCGACAGTCTTCCATGAAGCCTTCACCACTTTCTGCAAAGCTTTTCTCTCTGCAGCTGTGCAGCCTCCATGCCACACGTTGATGCTGGAGCACAGGATGCTCTCCACTGCACACCTGCAGAAGGAGGTGAGGACTGAGCTTCCCAGACCAGCTCGTCTCAGCCGCCTGAGGAAGTAGAGTCTCTGATGAGCTTTCTCAATCAGGCTGGTGGTGTTGTTGCTCCAGCTGAGGTTGTCATTCATGTGTACACCCAAGTACTTGTAGCTGAGACCACTTCCACCGCAGATCCTCCCATGTTCAGGGGGGTGTAGATGTTTTTGTTCCTTCTGAAGTCCACAATCATCTCCTTTGTCTTTTTCACATTGATGCAGTTATTCTCTTTGCACCAGCTCTCCAGGTGTTCCACCTCTTGCCTGTAGCTGGACTCATTATTGTTTGTGATACATCCCACCACCGCTGTATCATCTGCAAACTTTACAATGTGACAGCCTGGATGGGTAGCTGCACAATCATACGTGAGCAGAGTAAACAGGAGTGGGCTCAACACACATCCCTGAGGAGAGCCAGTGCTGAGGGTTATGGTGGAGGAGGAGAAGTTGTGGATCCTCACTAACTGTGGTTGTTTGTTGAGAAGTCTAGTACCCAGTTGCAAATGGAGGGGCTTAGTCCCAGTATGGATAGTCTGTCCATCAGGGTTTGGGGGATCATGGTGCCGAAGGCGGATGTGAAGTCCACAAAGAGCACACGGATGCAAGAGTTTCTCTGCTCCAGGTGGCCGAGCGCAGCGTGGACCACAGAGGAGATGGCATCCTCTGTTGATCGGTTCTCACAGTATGCACACTGATGAGGGTCCTTGTTGATGTCGAGGGCCGCATTGACGTGAGTCATGACCAGTTCCTCGAAGCACCCAGCAACCATCGGGGTGAGGGCCACTGGCCGACAGTCACCTAGACCAGCCACTACAGAGCCTTTTGGAACTGGGACGATGGTGGCAGTCCCCAGGCAGGCGGGAACTGCCTGTAGGGCAAGTGAGGTGTTAAAGATGTCTGCCAGCACCTCGCAGAGCTGATCAGCACATTCCCCCAACACCTTTCTGGGGATGTTGTCTAGGCCAGTCGCCCCGTGCGAATCAATCCCCCCGAAAGCACTCCTCACTTCTGCCGAGGTCACGTTGAAATGCTCTTCATCCGGTGGTGAGGTGAGTCTGGTGCTGGGTGGTCTGTTCCCCAAAGCGTGCACAGAACCTGTTGAGGGCATCAGGCAGAGATGGGTCTTTGGGGCATTGTTCGCTCCTTCCTTTACAATCTGTTATGCACTTAATGCCCCTCCACATGCTCCGAGGGTCCTGTGAGGTGAATTGACCCTCGATCCTCTGTGCACACGTGGCCTTGGCCCTCTCAACACCAGCAACCAGCTCTTTCCTTGTCCTACTCAGCTCCTCTGAGTTTCCAGACCTGAAGGCAGTGTTCCTGGCTTCCAGCAGGATGCACACCTCTGCATTCAGCCAAGGTTTTCTGTTTGGGTAGCTTTTAACATTTCTGATAGTAGAGACGGTTTCAGTACATGTACTAATGTAACCCAGAACTGAGGATGTGTATTGGTCTAGATCAAGCGATCCTCCATTTTCAGCAGCTTCTCTGAAAACCTGCCAATCTGTTTGGTCAAAACAATCTCTCAGTATGGGGCCACTGTCCTGGATCTAACATTTAACTTTCTTTTGTACCGGTCTGGAGCATCTCAGTGGGGGCATGTAAGCAAGAGCCAGGAACATTGAGATGTGTTCTGACTGTCCTAGGTGGGGGCGGGGTTGGGCTTTGTATGCATTTTTTACGTTCGTGTAAACATGGGCCAGAGTGTTGTCTCCACGTGTTGGAATTGCCACATGTTGATAAAAGCTTGGGAGACAGTCCTCCAGATTCACTTGGTTAAAGTCTCTGGCTACCACACACAAAGAGCCCCGGGGTGCCCGCTCCGCAGCGAGTTGACGACCTCATGAATCTCCAGCAGTGATTCATTAGCATTAGCGTCCGGAGGAATGTAAACAACCATGATGAAAGTCACCGTGAACTCGCAGGGTAGACAATGTGGCCGACACCTCACCGTTATTTGCTCCAAAGCCTTTGAGCATGAGCTATTTACAACAGTACAGTTCGTGCACCAACTTTTACTCACGTAAATAATGCATACTCCGCCTCCTCGTGATTTCCCCGTTAGCTCGCTGCAGCGGTCCGCTCGAAAAAAAAGTCTGTCATCCAGCTGGAAGACTGTATCCGGCGTTTCGCTTGTAATCCATGTTTCCGTGAGGCAAAGCACCGCACACTTCCCCATCTCTTCTGAGGCGCCCGCTCCCAGACGAAGTAAATCCACCCTGTCGTCCGAGTGGACACCCGACAGAAAGAGAGACGGCATGGGGAGTTTACCGGTTTTAGCGTTAGCTCGCAGCCCCACCAGAACCCCAGCCCGGCATCCTCTCCCCCCAAGCCGGGAGCAGCGCCCCCTCCCCTGCCCACTGGAACGGCTATGCTGCAGCTTCCAGGTAGATGACCCCAAGATCTGCATTCCGCCGAGCGTAGTTTTGAGTTTGTTGCTAATTTCTGCTATATTTCGTGGCAAATCCGCTCCTATTCTCATCAGTTCAGTTCGGCTATAGTTCACACGCATAAATCGTGCAGAGTCAGGCACAGAGTCAATATCAAAACTTCTAAAAACTGGGATCGTACCGGGAGCCTGTGAAGCTGCAACTGCTCTGAGTGTGGCCATCTTGGAAATCACAGAAGCGACGAACAGGTTGGCTCAATTGACTCGGTGCAATGTGAATGTAAACCGCACCAGATGAAAATGTAAACAAATGTTCCGAATTTTGGTCGCAGGACTATCAGGTGTGAAAATGATCTAATTCTTGCTGCTGTAACTGAGTTAAACAGGATTTAACAACATTCAGTGTTGACGGCTCAGGCTTTTCTCTAGTGCGCAGAATCTGATTCATTTGTTTTCACTATGATAGTGTTCGCACCAATGGAGCCATAATAATGTTGATCACAATGTTTTTGTGTGATTATATTTATTGTCTCAATTTTTTCAGTCATGTGGTCGGGTCATCGAAGTAACAGGTTCAGGAAAGAAACCCAGACCTTCTTCTTCCCAGTGGCTGTCTCCAGCTTTTAAAACTTGAGCAATGCTTTTAAACATAAGTTTTAAAATGTTTTGTTGGTCATATTTTAATGTTGATTTTTAATGATACAGAAGGTTTAAATATCTATCAAACATGTTCACCCGCTTCTTCCTATTCAGATCACGGGGTCCACTGGTGCCCATGTCCAGCGGTCGAGTGGCAAACCTACGCATGCACGATGAGAACATGCAAACTCCACCTAGAAAGGTCCCGGGCTAGGATTTGAACCTGCGACCTTCTTGCTTAGAGGCAACAGCTCTGCCAACTGAGCCACCATGCTGCCCCGGTTTAAATATGAACAAGTAAAAAAATAATAATAATAAGTTCAGAGTCCATGCAGCAAAAGTAGTTTTTTTTTTGTTTTGTTTGTTTGTTTATGTTTTAACTGCTTCATTTTACCCTCTCTAAATCAGAACAGTTTCCCTCCTCCCACGCATGATTATTAGATAAGAACATTTATCTTTTCACTTTTAGCTCGTCTCTTTGCATCTATCTTGTACAGAAACATGCTCAGACAAGTGTCTAGTAGAGTGATGTGCTGAGGAGATAGTGCTTATTAGTGTCCTATAAATCTGTTCAAACTCCCAGTGGGGCCCCACGTCGTAATTTACAGCTGCACGTGCTGCTGCTGCTGCTGCTGCTGCTGCTGCTGCTGCTGCTGCTGCTG
>NC_056505.1:35070757-35073164 GCF_014905685.2 Nematolebias whitei
ATATATATATACAAATACACATACAGTGTTTAATAAATGAGTATGTTTGTTTATGAATGTGTTACTAAATTTATGCACTAGAAAGAAAACCTTTAAAATGATTACCAACAAAAAGTGTATTTTGAAAGAAATTGTATCCATTTTCTTGAAAACATCAGAGACATACATCCATTATCTTTACCCACTTCTTTCTTTCTGGGCCGCAGGGATCACTAGTGCCCATATACAGTAGTCACTGTGCGAGAGGCGGGGGACACTCTGGACAGGTCTCCAGTCCATCACAGGGACACACAGAGACACGTAGAGACAAACAACCATTCTCTCTCTCACTCACACCTAGGGACAATTTAGAGTTACCAGTCAGTCTAACATGCATGTTTTTGATCTGTGGGATGAAACTGGAGTACACGGAGAAAATCCACGCATGCACAAAGAGAGCATGCAAACCACCCAGAAAGGCCCATGCATGGGATTTGAACCGGCAACCTTCTTGCTGAGAGGCAGCAGTAGTCGACTAGTCGATTCTAGGACATCTTGTGAGTTATAATCAGAGCAAGCCGGTGACCGGGGGAAAAGCCAGACTAAAGGAGGATTTTGTGCAACTGTTTGACCACATTTCGAGCGTGACAGGAGAT
Source organism: Nematolebias whitei (assembly GCF_014905685.2). Classification (NCBI taxonomy): domain Eukaryota; kingdom Metazoa; phylum Chordata; class Actinopteri; order Cyprinodontiformes; family Rivulidae; genus Nematolebias; species Nematolebias whitei. Next base: position 35,071,393 of record NC_056505.1, read on the forward strand.
CAGCACACTGCTCCACTGCTGCCGAAAAGGTCCGTGATTTTTTTTCGTTACCACAGATTCCCCTCATCGCGAACCCACTGCAGTGGTGGGCCAGCAGTGTCAGGACAGATTTCCCATTTGGCAAAACTCAGAAGATAAGAAGAAGGTATTTAATGTACCAACATAACTGGTTTGTTCCACTTTGGAATAAGCTGTTTTGGGGAAGAATCAGTTTTGTGTTGTGTGTTTCCTTGACTGATGAAGCCTTCTGGATGGAAGGTGAAACCCATCCATCCATCCATTTTCTTTACCCGTTTATTCCATTTTTTGGGTCACGGGGGTCGCTGGTGCCCATGTCCAGCAATCACTGTGCGAGGGGCGGGGGACACCCTGGACGGGTCGCAAGTCCATCACAGGGCCACATAGAGACAAACGAGACAAACAACCATTCACTCTCTCACTCACACCTAGGGACAATTTAGAGTTACCAATCAGCCTAACATGCATGTTTTTGGTCTGTGGGAGGAAACCGGAGTACCCGGAGAAAACCCACGCATGCACGGAGAGAACATGCAAACTCCACCCAGAAGGCACCTGGACCTGGGTTTGAACCAGGGACCTGTTCGCTGAGAGGCAGCAGCTCTACCAGTTGCGCCACCGTGCTGCCCGGAAGGTGAAACGTTTCAGAAAAAAAAAGAAACTGTCCAGATGACCTGACTGAAAATTGTTGGATATTTAATGTTTTCTTACACGTAAACCAGGATAAAAAACCAAAAAACTGTAAATGAGGAGACTATTGACAGCGAGTGAACTTTATTAATTCACTGGTGGATTAAATAAAATAAAAATAAAAACAGGGGGACGGGCAGTGTTGGCCCCTCTGTTTTTAGTTTAGTTTTTTACGTGCCACACGTTTCTTTCACTTTTGCAGCTTATAATAGTTTTGGTTTTCCTGTGACTTATTTGTAGAGTGATAAATGGTAGGAGCAGAAATATACACTCACAGCATTTTGTTGTTCTTTTATTTGTAAATAATAAATTACATTTTCTTGCAAATATAATAGTGTCCTGAGTTCCTATGACGTCACGACGACTAGTCGGCATTGACTCGATTTTCATCATTGTGCTTTGCAATGCATCAGAAAATTAACCTGCCATTTTGATTCAAGATGGCTGCCACAGCATACATAAAAATGACTATAACAGTCTTTTTTTGAGCGATTCAGCTGACATTTGGTAAAGTGTAGATGAGAGCGAACCCAAACACATTTTACTGTCAAATCAACAATTTAAATCGGCGCAGACTGGCTGTCCCCGTCAAAGTTTCTCCAGGAACTTTTTAGTTATTATTATTATTATTATTATTATTATTATTATTATTATTATTATTATTATTATTATTATTATTTACTGGAATTCAGAGTTGGAAACGAAAAACTTTAAAAGACATCCTTGAACTTAGATGGTAGACTGACAAAATGCAATATTTTCAAAATGATGATGTCATCACCTCCACTTCTAACCTAACCTACAAATGGAGGGTGTCCTCCTCCTCTTCTTCTTGTGTTTACGTTACACAAACTAGCGTGCAAGCTTCATGCCTTGTTTCCTGTTTTTGGTGTATTTGAGTTTACAGTGCTACATACAGACCTGGCATCGATACAGTGGTTTTAGTTGGTTTTGGTGTTTCCATTTCAATGAAGACATATTAAGAAATATTATTGTTGTTCATGAGAATACATTTAGAAATATATATATATATATATATATATATATATATATATATATATATA
>NC_056505.1:35073264-35085674 GCF_014905685.2 Nematolebias whitei
CAGACATTCATACAGCACTCTACTACTCACTATATATATATATATATATATATATAATTTAGGAAAAAAATACATTTCCATGGACATGGCTTAAGACAGATCCTCATAACTTTAATTCCCTGTAATAAATAATGTTATAAAAGCTGGTGTATCACTAAGTAGCAACAGTTGGGAGACAAGTGATCAAACAAAATAAAAAATGTGAACGTTCAGCTGCAGGATCACTGAACTCTGAGTGTTTGGCCAAGCACAATATTTTGTTGAAAGTTGGAAGACAAGACACTCTGAAGACATTTAGTGCACTGCCTCATGAGTACTGTTCACTAAATACTTACTGCCCAACTACCTCAACAAACCCCTCTGAAACACAGTAGTTCCAAAGCTTCATACTCGTTTTTCATGTAAACCGATAATACCAGTTGAGTGAAATTGTGTACAGTGATTTAATTATTAATGCAGACACTCAGCTGAGCAGTGCACATGAAGAAAAAACACATGAAGTGGGTTTGTCTTGTTTTAGTGGAGGATCGATTGGTGTCTGTCTCTGGGTGGGCCGATTTAAAGTGTCCCTCAGGTCTCGTTCCAGGTAAAGAAACAGTCGGGGCTGGAGTCCCTGTCTGCCTCTCTCTAACAAACACACTAACATGTTCAACTCCTCTCAAAGCATCGGTGCATTCTCACACTGTCCCGGGCTGTTTGTGCCTTTGAGCTGCTGGATGGATCGTGCTTCCACCCTCCTGTCCTGTCCTCAACTTGACGTCCACACATTCCTGAAGGACCCAGACTTATTATTGGAGGGAATTTATAGGGCCATTTGTTTTACAGGATCTGATCGACATCGGTTCTGGATGAGTGGAGCTGGGGCAAATTGCCGGGCCATGTGGTCCAGGCAAAACAGAGCTGGGGATAAATCACAAAATCGGTGGGTGGGAAAGTAGGAGAGAGGTGGAGAGTCCATGATGCGAAGAGGAAAATCCAGACGAGAAAGTGCTACAGGAAGGCTGTACACAAAAACTACAGAAACACAAAAAACGAAAACCTCAAGTGTTAAAATCCAGGAGAAGAAAATGAAAAATATTCTGGTAAAATACGACATTTTATTATTGGATCTGTTCGTTTCATGCACGTTGACTTTAAATACTCCTTGATACGTCCAATGATCTGCAGTTACGTGTCAGTACGCTGCATGTGGGAACCTGTTTTTTGTACAAAGTGTGTGGTAATACAAAAACACACTCAACAACAGAAGGTGACAACCAGGAGCAGACCCAGAACTTTGATAGTCTGAAGATATTAGACTGGCCATCAAATCAAAAACGAAACGAGCTGTTTTATTATTATCCACTTTGTAATAAAGTATAAAGAGGGGAGCAGTGGTGGTGCAGAGGTTAGAGGAGACCCAGGGTTGTACAGGGTTTGAATCCCTTGTAACATGAAAATGTTGGTGGAAAAGGTGAAACGACTATATCTGCCTCCACCCTTATTTGCCCCGCTCTGGGCCCTTGAGCAAGGCACTTAGCTCCCCCGGGCTCCCCAGACGGCAGCCCCCTGCTCCACACAGAGCGCTGTGGTAGCTCAGTGGTCTGCGGTTATGACATGGACATCCGGTGTAAAACAAGTGCCAGTTCCTCGTGTGAGTTTGTTCTCTGTGGTGACACTTATAGAAGGGAGCGGCCAAAACAAGAAACAAATCAAAGAAAAACAACATGTTTGATGCTGTGGTTGTTCATTTTAGCATGGGTAGTTAGCTGGATTGTCAGTGACGTGGTCATGTAATCCTGAGGTTGCAGGTTTGAGCCCAGGTTGCATCAGTAAAACAATTGTCAAATCTTTCCAGAGAGTTTGTTTGCTCAACAACCCCTGCAGAAGGAAGCAGCCAACAGAAACTTACTTTTAACTTCAACGTGGACAAAAAGACTCATAATCTGATGTGGGTGTGCAGTAAGGCTGTACACCCACATCATATAATATGTAAATATAATATAACATTTAATATGTAAATATTTTCATAGTGCTGAATGCTGACTTTATTTGATGGAGTTTCAGAGTTAAATAAACGGAACCTTCTTTGTGTGATCTGATTCTGTTCAATAAATTCCTCCTGACACTCACAGGATGTTCTTCCTTTGGTAAATTGGAATGAAAAATACTGTAAAGCCTTTAGAAGTAACCTGAACCTTGTTTATTCAGCCTGCACTAATGCGCACACACACACACACACACACACACACGATCAGTGACTGACAGTGACGGCTGTCACAAACCACCAGGGGGGTGACGGGGTGGAAGTGGCAGGCCTGAGAGCTGGGTGTAGAACAGATAATCCTCATTCGCACTAATGACCTGCCTTTAAAGCGGGCCAGTATCATGTCACAACACACACACACACACACACACACACATACACACACACCTCCTAAGTCAAAGGCTCACAAATCTGTCTTATTATACATTGTTTCCTTGGACTGAGGAGATGCAGACAAAAGTGTGTGTGTGTGTGGGGGGGGGGGGGGGGGGGGGGGGTTGTCTGCTCAGTACTGCACAGACCGACCTAAAGGGGGTGCTGGAATATTTACAGAAGTGAAACACACAGTCCCACAGACTCACAACAAGAGATGAAGACAGGACATGACACAGCAAGTCATTTATGTGTTGGACATTTTTAACGGGGGGGGGGGGGGGGCAGAGTTAGAGGTGGAGAAGAGAGAGAGACTTGCTCAGTGGACTGAACACACACACACACACACAGCAACAGGTGGATTGTGATTCTCACAGGAAGCAGAAGTTACAGTTTTACCATCTATTTCATAAAGTATCAAAGTAAATATGTTCTTGTTTGTAGTATTTTACCTTGTTTTATATGGCGTCTTGATTTGACTGTGTTTACAACTTCTTGCATTTGATTTTAATCACTGTTTGTTGAATTATTCTTGTCTGTACCCCGTCTGTGTTCTTTGTTTAAAACAGGTCTCTCTTGTAAATGAGTCCTGAAGACTCAATGACACTAACCTGGATAAATGCAGGTTGAATGAAAACGACACTCTACAGAAAGCTGATTCTCTTTCTCCTGTACTCAGAAAACAGTCCATGATGGATATTTAGAAAATCTCTTGTAGTAAAACAGATGTTTTTGTCTTTGAGTTTTTCAGTGCAGTCGATCCTGCAGTTCTTGGACAATAAACAGAGTGATGCCCACAGAGCCGCGATCCTCCCCGAGAGCAGACTGTGAAATGGGCTGCTTGATAGTTTAGCAGTTTTATGGCATCATTGTGACAAACTGGAGGGAAGGCTGGTAAGATAATAAATTATTTGTTTTAAAAAAGGAAATGTTGCCACTGTGCTTGCTCCGGATGGGAGACTGCGATGAAGTGACGAGTCAACTTGTCTGCTGCTTCCTTAGATAGAGAACTTTACTAATTGGCTTTTATGTGAATGTTCCTGTAAAGTGCCCTGAGACAAGTTTGTTGTGATTTGGCGCTATATAAATAAACTGAATTGAACTGAACTGAATTGAGTCAGAATGTCACGTTTTCCAGAGTCATGACAGCCTGATGTTAGAGATCAGTCAGATATTAGCAGTAACTTCACATTTTTGTACTTTGTTCCACTTATTTCAGGTGAAGGTTGTCCTCCACACTGTTGTTACTAAAAACGATCATTATTTTAAAATGCAAGAGTTTGTGGGAGAAAGGGATTTCTAAAGCAACCAGAAAATAAGTTCAATATTGTGCAGATATATGTTGTGAATGATACATTTATGTTAACAGGAATGACAGTTGCATAAAATGCATACTAAAAATCAAAGTAAAATGTTTTAGTTCAATCAAATAATACATTTTCTTCAAATGTACAGACAATTTTAGATCAACTTAAATCAAATTACAGACCCTTAACATCCATTTATTCTTTTTTCTGCTCCTGTTGAACCCAGTTTGAGGTCACAGGACTGGACATCTACCTCCAGCGACGACAGCGATGACTACACCTTTAGGATGTTCATTCGTGTAATGAAAATCACCTTAAATAAAACAATTTAACACTGTAATCAAATAATTTTTAGTTACCAAACTACAAAAAAAGTGTCTGTTTAATCAACTCAGCTGAAATTGAACAAATGTTTACACGAAAATACATTTTGAATCAAGTAATTTGAACTTGTGGCTCAGTTGGAAGAGCTGCTGCCTCTCAGCGAGCAGGTCACTGGTTCAAACCCCAGCCTGGGGCCTTTCTGGGTGGAGTTTGCATGTCCCTGTGATGGACTGGAGACCTGTCCAGGATGTCCCCCGCCTCTCGCACATTGATACCTGGATACGGGCACCAGTGACCCCCACAACCCATAAAGGAAAAATCGTGTAAAGGCATTGGCTGGATGGTATTTTAACTGAATTAGATTTTGCTCAGCACCTTGACATTTTGAAGCAGTAAGTTATCTTTGCAGCAGGTTTCTGCACTGATGTGCTGAATGAAAGGTCAGTGGCATCACATTTATTTCTGCTGTACTAAAACATCCTGATGCGTGCTCAATAATCCAGGTAGACAAATGTAGCAAGGTTACATCAGGCCTAGAGGACCTGACTTAACCTTGTTAGATACTACTAAAATAAATCATTTACAGAAGATGTGAATATTTTTCAAAGATACATTTAAGTTTAGTGACAAGTCCTCCTGCTTAAAATGTTATTTAAACAAAAACTTTTAGCGTCGGATCATTTCCAGCTTCAAGGTCTTCACTGTAACAAAAGGTCATGTAATAAATACATGTCAAAGATCTGGGGTCCAGGAGGCCCTGCAGCTCAGGACCGGACACTTTGAGAACCCCCCGAGGTCTATTTAGGCCAGCCTCTAGTGGCCTGACACAGGATCTTATAGCGGGAGGGTTCAGCTGAAAGCATTCCTCCACTGCGGGGGGATATGACGGTGGAGAGCAGAATGGATGGAAGATGAGTTGAGTTGCTGTGTCAGAAGCTGGACCCACCACCCAGAAAGCTCGCCACGCTCTCTGCTCCTCTGAAGGCTGCCAGCGTGCTAATTTGTATCAGTAAACAAGCAGCCGACAACTTCAAAGTGTCGACACCAATGAGGCCTGACAGGGAATGGGCCTTTGTGTGTGTTTGTCTCACAATTCTTCTGGAGTGACCAAAAGGACCGGTCACGAATAAAATGTTCAATATATCGGGATGCACCAACGTTGTTTTGTCTGGTTTCATAAAAGTGACATGTTTAAATGTGCACTGTTCTGTATAAAAATTGTCAAAAAAAAAAATAATAATTTTAAGTCCTGAATCTTTTTCTGGCCTGAACCTAAACAACATCCATATCAGCTTTCAAAACACAAATCAGTACAAACCGTGTGTGTGTACGCTGAAAAATCCATCATTGTGAGCGTGTGTATACATGTTTCTTTAGATGGGCCACCACCCATGGAGACATGTCAGGTAAATATTTGGAGGGTGGGGGGCAGTGGAGTGTCCAGTGTCCAAAGAGGGCACAAGCTGTCTGCGGAGGACGGGGACACCTGATCCTGCAACCAAGGAATGTCCCAGTTCTACCAAAACAGCAACACGAAGCGCCTGGAGCCTAAACGTGTGTGAGAAATCACTTCCTAACTGTACATGAGAGCGTGTGTGTTAAAATCACAGCAAACACAACGTGAACCGATAGTTTTCAGGTGAGGATCTGATGAGGTGTGTCCATGGAGGATTTTATTGTCATCGGCATGGAGAGGTGGGGGTGGTGGCAGGAATGGTTTAGTTTGAACACAGGTTGATGAGCGCAGGTACAGTGTGTGTGTGAAGTCGTCGCAGCAGCATTTAGATCGTTTCCTCCCTTGTGCTCTGCTTTTTGATCAGGTGCATTCAAACAGATTTACTGGATTTGCATTAAAACTGGAAACAAGAACAAGGATCAGAGTCCCACAGAGTCTTTTTGTCCCTGAGGTCTGAACGCCCACGTTCCCACCTCTCCCCCTGCAGTGCCAGGTGCTCTTACAATGGGAAACCACAGAGGGGAGCTACTGCTTTTTGTAAGGCCTGCAACACACACACATGCACACACACGCACACACACATGCACAGACACATGCACACACACATACCATCCCTTCACCCAAACATTCCTCACTGCAGATCTGCCATAGAAGCTCCACAGATGTTTTCATGCTGAAAAATTCAAAAGACATAGATTTCTGCAGCCAGGACAAGAACATCAGAATCACTTTTATTGACCAAGTTTTTGTGCATAAATAAAAAATTTAACTTTGGTTTGAATTGAAGCGCTCACGGTGTACAGACATCATGTGTGATATATATATATATATATATATATATATATATAGCTTAGAGGAAATGGAATAAAATGAGAAAAGTAACAGTACACTTGTGTATAAGTATGTACAGCCATTTGTCTTCTTCAGATTTCATCCTCCTTTGGTATATTTAAGAGAAAACTATATAATAATAATGTACGACCAGGAAATGCAAATGTTATGATGAATTTTATTATTTATTCTGGGACAAAATGCATGACAGCTGTCAAATAAACATCCATGCACTTGTGAAATAATCTTAATCATTGTGCAGCCTTGCTGGCAAACCTGTGCTTCATCTATTTGTATTTTAAATAATGTTTTCTAAAATAATACTCTAATATGTAATGTACTTCTGTTTATTATATTGTTAATTTGTTTACAAATTTGCATCCATTGTAGTTTGCTGTTGTATTGTTAATTATAATTTAAAATTTTTCCCAGATTCTGACTTTCTTCTGAATGTGGTGAATAAGGTGTGTTATTGTGTCTACTAATTAGGAAAAGAAAACTGCAACTAATTATGCTGGCATTGAATAAATCAAACTAAAGCCTGATGTGAACAGTAAATTCAGACTGGGTGGTAGTGACGTCCGACGCTCGGCGTGTAAACACAGCTCGGTATGTAGGACAGTGACGTCAGCTGCAGAGACACGAACAGGCGAGAACATGTTGGAGAAAATATCATTACATCCGAGCTGGCTCTAAGATGCCAACCTGAGAAACAAACTCTATGACCAGTTAAGATTAATGAGCTGAAAAATCAGACCCAAACAAGTTTTCTCTCTCCCGCTCGGGTGTTGAGGCCCTCTGAGAGCCACATGGGAGGCTGCTTCAACACGTATGATGAGAAAGATTTCTGCCTGTCCTGCTGCCTCGTTCGTCTGTCAGTGGCTCCACACACGTTGTACAAAACACCAGGTGATGACGGGCGCCCGTGGAACGCCTGGATGGAAGTAATGGTGGAGTCGATCACGCCAGAAAAAATACAACAAATAAAAAACGAGTAAACATGGAGAACGCAAATACAAAAACTGATTTTAGCCTAACTTTATGTTGGTAAACAAAACACATTTCTTTATTATTTATTTTGTGTGCATATGTGTGTGCATGCCATTTTATTTATTTATTTATTTTACAATATAATATTACATAATATAATATATTATAATTTAACATAATATAATGTAATGTAATATAACATAATACAATACAATATAATATAATATAATATAATTTAACATAATATAATGTAATGTAATATAACATAATACAATACAATACAATATAATATAATATAATATAATATAATATAATATAATATAATATAATATAATATAATATAATATAATATAAGGGCAGCACGGTGGCGCAACTGGTAGAGCTGCTGCCTCTCAGGGAGCAGGTCCTTGGTTCAAACCCCGGTCCAGGGGCCTTTCTGGGTGGAGTTTGCATGTTCTCTCCGTGCATGCGTGGGTTTCCTCCGGGTACTCCGGTTTCCTCCCACAGTCCAAAAACATGCATGTTAGGCTGATTGGTAACTCTAAATTGTCCCTAGGTGTGAGTGAGAGAGTGAATGGTTGTTTGTCTCGTTTGTCTCTATGTGGCCCTGTGATGGACTTGCGACCCGTCCAGGGTGTACCCCGCCCCTCGCACAGTGATTGCTGGACATGGGCACCAGCGACCCCCGTGACCCAAAATGGAATAAGCGGGTAAAGAAAATGGATGGATGGAATGTAATATAATGTAATATAATGTAATATAATGTAATATAATGTAATATAATGTAATATAATAAATAATTTGAGAGTGAGATCGGGGGAGTGTAATTGTAATTTACTAAACTACCAAAATTAGTCATATGTTCAACGTGTATCAGTTTAAGAGTTAGATTTGACTTTTGTTCTGGTTGTCTACATTTTAAAAGTCTATTTTTATGATGATGCCCCTGCTATAATATAAGACCGTTTAAAATAATTTGCATTATGTTTTAAAGCAAGTTCTATAAATATTGTATTTATTTATTAACCTTTATTTAATCAGGCAAATCTCATTAAGATCACAGATTTCTTCTGCAAGAGTCCTGAATGCAGTCTAACATGCATGTTTTTGATCTGTGGGAGGAAACTGGAGTACCTGGAGAAAACCCACGCAAACACGTGAAGAACATGCAAACTCCACACAGAAAGACCCCAGGTCCAACTGGGGATTGAACCCAGGACCTTTTTGCTCTGAGGCAACAGTGCTAACCACTGATCCATCGTGCTGCCAAATAATAATAACAAATAACAATTTTGTTCTAAAACCTTTTGAACTGAAGAGGAATATTGTTTTATCACAATACAGAAATATAATGAATGTTGTAAAGTCAGTGAATTAAAGATATGAGATTGTTTAATACAAAATAAACTCCTGGTAATATATACTCTGATATATTATAGATTAAAGTAATAATTCAACCATTTACAATGTGCTCTGTCTGCATCGTGAATGGCTCTCTTGTGAACATTTTCTTTCTGCCTCAGAGCTACAAAGAAGGAAACTTTTTCCGTGTAAATCCTGGAGCTTTTGTTTTTCTTCTCCTCGCCACCACCAGAGCTGCTAATGGATGCAGATGGAGGAAGTGTTTGACATTACGGACACAGCAGTGCTTGTTTTAGAGAAGCTGGTCATGTGGGCTGCCCTAACAGGCCACACAGTACCCCCTTAATGTGACCTAGACCCCCCCCCCCCCCCCCAAAAAAAAAAAAAACTCCAGGGGGCTCCAGGAACTGTCCGCTTCGGAGGAACTTGAGTGTCACTTTAGCCCCCCAGTGAACACAAGTCAACATGCCTTAATCCCCCCATCACCTAAAGTTACACGTTTGGGTCTGCAATTAGCACATGAGCCATATTCCCCTCACACACACACACACACACACACACACACACATGACTGAGCCCTCTCTTTCCAGACCCATGAAGTTTTGTGGCGTGGCTGTGGCCGGAGCTGAGCTGGGACCCGGAGCAGCTGCCGTGGCACGGTGCCGGCCCGGCCACATGCGCCCTCATCCTTCACTGTCACTGTACTGGAGAGGAAGAGATCAAAACAAACATGTGGTGGCAGGGAGCGCCCGACATGATGGATCGCTGTCATTAGCATCAGGCTGCCAAGCGCTCGCTGTGATTGGTGGAGCTGCTCTGACACATTCTTAGCGCCGCCGGATGACTTGATGCACAGAACGAGATCTGTGACCTGAAGACCTGAGATATACCTGATCCGAGGAGAGTCGCCTGAGCAGGGCTGGCAGGTCGCTGCACATTCAGGCTGGTGTCAACTGCTTCAGAAGGTGGGAGTTCATGAAGGTGGGCTGGTGGGCACAGTCCATTATCAACTGGACGTGAGCCATGAGGACCAGGACGTGAGCTCCTTGTAGAACATTGTTTACCTTCTGTGTGACTTCCTGACTCTTCATCACTGAAGAGGAGCAGAGGCAGAATGTTATACTTTTAGACAGATTTTCTGACCAAAAATAAAACCATTGTTGCATCACCACCCAGGGACCATCCTTGAGGTCAAATCTTTGTGCACCTCTGATGGCCCAGTTTCATCTTCTGGGCTTGATGTGGGGGTCCAGTTAAAGGACGTGTTATCCAGTTCCTGCTGCTGCGGAGAGGCCGTCTTGATCGTTCTGTCGCAGAACAAATTCCAAAGTCGAATGTCCACGAACACGTTCGGTGTCACACGTGTGAGAAGAACAGAGGGTCTCGTCACCTCACCGGTGTTGGGCGTTTCCCAAAGTTACTCACTGAAGTCAGAAAGAATCATCATGAAGTTTGAATCAAAATCCATACAGTAGTTTAAGTTTCTGCAAAGTCAACATTTTGACAGGATGCCAAACACCACGTGCACTTGTTTACAGAAACAGCTGAAGTGACTGGAAACAGGTCAATGATGGTGATGTCCACAGGTCCAACTATTTGTCTGCATGTGTTGCTGTTAGTGTTCGGGTTTGTTGAGCAACTAATGCAACTTTCAAGTTCAAGTCAATTTTATTGTCCTGCACATCTCATGATGTACTCAGGGTCCCAGTTACATCCAAAAATAGCAAAATATAAAGTATAAAAAGAAACAGTAAATAAGGATCTAAGAAATACACTAAACACTAATACACCATTCTGTGTTCGTCTGTCTCTCCTTCCTGTCCTCTCCACCAGCCGGTCAAAGCAGACGGCCACTTGTCCTGAGACTGGTTCTGCTGGAGGTTTTTCTTTTCCACTGTTGCCACTGTGCTTGCTCAGGATGGGAGACTGTGACGAAGTGAATATTCAACAAGTCTGCTGCTTATTTAGATAGAGAACTTTGCTAAATAGCTTTTCTATGTATGTGGATGTTTCTGTTAAGAGTCCTGAGACAAATTTGTTGTGATTTGGCGCTAAATAATCAACTGAATTGAATTAATAATATAAAACAATACGACGTAACAACAGCAGCCCGAACATGAGTCCATGGTGAGCAAATAGGTATGAATGAATAGAGCAGCATGACGTAATCAACAGCATAAGATGATCAGCAGCATGAGATCATCAGCATGGATAATCAGAAGCACATATCACCAATCAAAGTGGCATTTCAGAGATTTTTCTGATTAGAGATTCATGAGTCTAACAGCCTCAGGGTAGAAGCTGTTCCTCAGTCTAGTGGTTCTACACTTAATGCTCTTCAACCTCCTTCCTGAGGGGAGCGGGGCAAAAAAAGTGTGTGTGCTGGGTGTGTGGAGTCCTTCATGATGCAGGTGGCTCTCTTCCTGCATCTGGAGGTGTAAATATCTGTGATGGTGGGGAGACTGACTCCAGCAGACTTCTGTGCAGCCTTCACCACTCTCTGCAAAGCTTTTCTTTCTGCAGCTGTGCAGCCTCCATGCCACATGTTGATGCTGGAGCACAGGATGCTCTCCACTGCACACCTGTAGAAAGAGGTGAGGACTGAGCTTCCCAGAGCAGCTCGCCTCAGCCGCCTGAGGAAGGAAGTAAACTTTGTAAACCTCCTTTGATACAGGGTAACCTTTAATTTTGGGGGATGCAGTATAAAGTAGAGTGCAAATGCCCCAGGAAAGGCTGGACGACAAAGATCAGACCTTGAAAGGTGCATTCACTTACCAGATTTTAACGGAAATATTCAATCAGGTGAGTTTTTGAAAGAGCAGGAGCAGATTCTGACCACCTTGCCAGCCGGGACACTGACTCCACTAACACAGTCATTAATTTCAGTCAGAAGGGGCGAGTAGTTAATGGGACATGCATGCATGCACTCAAACACCCACACACTTGTGCATGTGCACACAGTGAGCCCGTCTGTGATGGTCTTTTGGTGCAAGGCCCAAGGTTCAAGTTCACAAAATCAGCAGAGGCCAGCTGAGGAAGGACAGATGGAAAGACCATTCCACAGGACAGAGGATGTTTAGGGACTGAGGGACATGATAGTGGCTGTGGTGGAGGGACGGGGGGGCTCCAAAGTCTGAAGCCCCCTCTGCCAGAAACAACAAGCAGGACTTCTCGTGTTTAAATAAATACCGAGCTAGTAGAGAGCAGGAGAGGCTGGAGAAGGCGAGGAGCAAGACTGGAGGATGGCCGAAGCCCATTTAGCCTCCCGAGCCAGAGAAGAGCAAAGCAGGCAGTGACAGATTTATAACAAGCGCAGACTCTGCCCCCGACTTTAAGACCAGTACAGACTCTGCCCCCGACTTTAATACCAGTACAGACTCTGCCCCCAGCTCAAGACATATTAAAGAGACAAAGGCCACAGATCCTGTTCTGGGAGAAGAAAGGCCCTAATTAATTTGGGCAGATCATGGAGGCCCCAAACCCACATCATCAGTTCTTTGAGGAAGGAATGCCAGCTATTTAACCAGTGTTCCAATGGAGCTGATGGGTGGAGGGGGTGGAGGGGGTGGGGGGGGTGGGGTGGGGTTTGGGGGGGCAGGTGATGACGACTGGGACCGCCAAGCAACAGATAGGAAAAGGATACTTTTCAAAAGCTAAAAGCTTCCCAGTTTTAAAACAAAGACGGGAGGGAAAGAGAAGAAGAAGTGATTCTGAAAAAGATCTGTGTCCGAGCACCCCCCCC
>NC_056505.1:35085774-35087330 GCF_014905685.2 Nematolebias whitei
TTTCCGTTTTCAGAAAAGGGAGGGGGGAGGAGAGAAGAGAAGATTTCATTAAAAAAAATTTCGTGATCCCCCCCCCCCCCCCCCCCCCCCCCACACACACACACACATCCCAAACTGGTATTTGCTCTATTTTTTTTTCAGTCTTTACACAAGAAATTCATGTGCTAATAAATGTGAAATGTTTGTGTAGTGCTGAGATGATCGTGTTGCCTCCATGTTTCTCTGCTGATCATGAAGTCGTAGTGAACGAGTCTCTCAGTTCATCCTTTAGACCCAGGCTGGAGTCTGGAGTCAAGTCCTCCTAAATTTAAACGGCAAAACAAACGTCATTATCTGAAGCTTTGCATGTGAAAGTGAAAACTCTGTTCTGCTCTTTGACTTTTATCTTCACTGTTAAATACAGAAAAATAAAACTGAGAAATCTACAAACATAAAAAAATGAAGAAAAAAATTCAAAGAGCCTAAATTATTTTTTTGTGTGTGTAAATTTTGAAAAGTACAATCACACACATTATCCTGAAACTTCTTTTTATTTTTGACCTTTTTTTAATGAAGGAAACTTTCACAACATTTTTTCCTCATTTTAATACGTGTGGGAACACGAGGGAACCTGCTGTTCTCCCTTTGACTCTCCATTGTGTTCATTTCCATTGTGCTTCATGCTCGTGTTCTTTTATGATGACCCCCCAAAAATACATGAGAACTGGGACGGACAGGAAAACACATTTATATGCCAACAAGGAAATGTGACATTTGTTTCCTCTGTTCTTTTTCTCAGGAAAAAAAATAAAATAAAATGTTTTACCAATAAAATTAAATGCATTTTCTATGTTTGGGGGGTTTTTTTGTATTTTTGTTTTCTCATATTTATATGATAAAATATAAATAAATCAGTTTTGACATCATGCAGAGTCATCATGAAGTTTGACCCTTTTAAGATAAAATTCAAAATTACAGTAAACACAGTTTATAGATTTTAGTCAAAATTTATTTATGTATTTATGATTTGTGTATTTATTTATTTATTTATTTTTTTATTAGTTTGTTTGTTATAATACCCTTGTATTAAATTTGGGCGTTTCTGAATATTTTTTTGTCATGAACCTGTTTGTGGCCCAGGTGAGTGAGGGACTGTTGGCCGGTCTGCAAACAGTTTTAAGGAAAAGTGCAATAATAAAAATTAAAATATTTCTCAAAATCAGGGCACAAATATTAAAAGCTTATATACTTTAATATATTTTTATCTAGTGTGCATTTAAGATAATATTGAAAGAATAATATAACCTGTGAAAAACTTATTTATACTAATTCATCCTACTTGCACCATTATATTCTACCATGTTGTTGTTTATTTCTTTTGGGCCTTGAAAAAAAAAATCGGTTTTTGGTACTTTATTTTTGTACTTTTATTGCATGCTTTGGTATTATTATTATATTTTTGAGCAGTTCTTGATCATTTCATTGCATTGTTGACTTTGTGTTAAGATGACATATAAGCAAACATTACTTGAACATAACAGATAAACAACTAATATTTTGATCCGTTAAAAACAACT
>NC_056505.1:35097330-35105959 GCF_014905685.2 Nematolebias whitei
ATGTATATATATATAATTTAAATATATATATATATATGACATATACTATATATATTATATATAAATATATAATAGTATATGTATATATTGTATATATTATATATAATATAAATTATAAATATAATATATACTATATATATATATAATATATATAATATTATATATATATATAAATTGTACATAATATATAAATAATACTATATATATTATATATATATACATATATAATATATAAATAGTAGTATTATATATAAACGAAATATAAAATATATATATATATATATATATATATATATATATGTAATCTATATGTTGATAATTCAATCATGCATGCTGTAAAAGGCCAAACTGCCACGCCCACTTTCACTGCAGCAGTTAATGTGCCCAGATGTTGCTCCAGATAAAAACAGATGCCAGGATTTGCCAGTGAAGTTTGAAAAAGTAGAAGATGTACGATGTCGAGACTCAGAGATCACTTCTCACTCCTCTGGCTCGTGTGTTGTGACAGATCTGATGCCGTGGCTTCAGCTCGGCGGGCATCTCCACAGTGGTCTCTGTGGGCCATTGATAAAAACAAACTGGGTGAACCAGTCAACACCGACCTCTGGACTCTTGAACACATGTCGACCGCCACTGTTGTCTAAATGTGAACTAAATGGTTTTGGTTTAGTCAATGAAACTGTGTTGACAGACATTTTTAAGACACAATGTAACAGACTGCCACCCAAAGACACTTGTCAAAAATATGTTTTTCATTTCCAGTTGTTAAAACCATCCTCGACGTGCGTGATAAAATCCACACACACACACAACCGGAGCTTTAAAGAGAAACACCGTCCACTCCACACACCTGCAGACTAGTGCAACCTACGGGATTATGTCCCATCCCAAAACTAAACTGACCTCTGACCCTAAAGGCCAGGGAAGACACACGTTAGGCGATAAGTGAAGCACAAGTCCCATTGTGCAGAGTCTCCCTGTCCATTTATTGACTTCCTAAATGATCCATTATGAGGTGATTTATGAGGTGCACTGCTGCCCTATCGGGCTCTTCTGAGGCCGGAGAGTTGTCTGCTCCATTCACAAGACATGTGCACCAACGGAGCCAGCTTTTGATTTATCAGAGAATGGACGGAAGCTGGCCTACATCACCTCTAGTGTTTGTTCAAAGCCAACAGGAGGGTTGAGAAGCCACTATGAATGCAAGATGTCACCACGGAGGTCCTGGACAAAAGGTTGAAATGGACATCTGCAGGATCATGGTAAACAAATCACTTTAACACAACTGTTTATAGAAATGTACAAAAATATGCTCTCGTTTGTATTTCTATAAGGATTTCAGTGAGTTTTAAGATTCTCAGACAGTTTGCTAAATCACACACGCTTTAAATAAATCACAATGTCACAGTAACACTTAATATTCTCTAAAAGCGTAGCAGAGCAGCTTGTAGCGACCTCTTCTTTCCTCTGTTCTGACGACTCCCCAGCATGATGGTCTGATTTCTCAGGTCCTTCCTCTGAGGGTCGTCTCAGGAGACACAGCGGAACGTCAGGGCTTTGAAACTTAGAGCACGGTGCTGCAACAAACGAACGCAACGACTCGGAGACAGTGAGCAGAATAAAACTCCTCGCTTAAACAAACAAACAAACAAACAAAACATTTCTAAGACATCTGTTTTTATCTGAAAGAAGTTTAAACTGGACCCTCTAGAGTCGTTTCGTGTTTTTTATTTGCAAAGAATTGATCAACTAAAGGGAAATGAGTCCACGAGCAGATCCTGCTGCCCAGCTAACGAACGATCAGCACATCTCTTACATCAACACCCCTCTGTTCCTCGTGTCCCACCACGATTAACCTTGTTTGACAAATACAGCTCGGGTCAGGCCAGGGGGCCCGAACGCTGAGCTGAAAGCTGCTGGAAAAACAACATGAGATTATGGAGCTGCTCAGGTGTGTCGTATACTCAAATTCAAGTCCACTGAAGCACATCTTCCATCAGATAAGTCAACATGATCACATGCTGCAGAGGACCACACCAGCTTCAGCAAACAGCAGGCCCAAGAATCTGCTAATTACCTGAGAGCCTTTTAGTCGGACCAACAGCCGAGGACGGCTTTAACAGATTATACGGAGCTGCAACAATAAAGTACTACATTGTACTGAGAATATAAATAGTATTCGGGAACAAAGTCTTGAGTCATAGTCGCAGATGCAAAAATATTTGTTGGTACTTTGACAGCTCATTGAATGGAGCTCTGCAGAGCAAAAACAATAAAAAAAAATTATGTTTATTTTACAAAGGTTTACTACGATTAAATGAACAGATTTGTTGGTAACATTAAAGAGACTAGTGTATTAATCTTTGCATTATAGTCATGTTTTAAATGAACTGTTTGATCTTTACTAGGAATAAAAGTGCCTTCACGCTTTTCATCGGCCATTTAGCAGGTTTAAAGAGTAAAAACGTGACACGGTGGTTCGGTATCGTTGTGTTCATCGTACTGAACGTGGAGCAGGGACGAGCCCCGAGGAGCTCAGATTATAGATATCCATGTCAAAGCTATCAAGTTAGCAGGACCTGCTAACAGAACAGAACCACGATGCTGAAAGAACCTCCCTGCTAACTGAACCACACTGTAGATGCACTTCTTCTGCAACTTTGGCTCCTTGTTTTTTTGTATTTTTTAGTATTTTTCCTGCATATTTCTTTTTTTTTTTGGTGAGTCGCGACAGTTCTTCTCGTCCTAAGCATTTCATTGCATTGTTGACTTTGTGTTGATTTTGCACATGACAAATAAACCTACCCTAACCAAAGGAAATATGTAAAAGACCATCTTCACATTTCTCTGACCAGTTTCCAAAAATTATTAAACGTCTAAGGTTCATGTGACTGCAGCCAACCAGGACGTGGATGCAAATGGAAATGCAACTCCATGATCACACGAGTGGTGCAGATGGAAGATTAATGAAGTTATCCAGACCCTATCAGAGCGACTCCAAGGTGGAGGTACGCCACTTTCTGATCAGCCTTCGTCCTGTTCTGAATTATAATGAGCTTCATGGAAAAACTACAAAAAGGCTGGGAGCTGACTAAACACATGTTGACGAGCAGGCCCGGAGCGGCTAATCGGGAGAATTGGGACATTTCCTGGTGGGACATTCTGATTAATGGGGGGCAGACCTGGTGCTCCCTGGGTTTATCACTGCTATTGATGCACCAGGGCCGCCCCGCCTCCACCCAGTTCTGGCTCCGCCTCCACAGGTAGCTCTTTTTTTTGTTGTTGCAGATGCACCCTGAGTAACACGTCAGTGCACTCGGTCAGTGGCGTTTGAAAGATGGAATGTAGAAAGAGCAAGGTTGGCGTGAAGAAAACTAGAATTAAAAGAGGAACTCTCTGGAAACAGACGCAGCTAAACACGGTTATAATTACGATTTTAATAATAATAGGTCGTGATCTAACGTGGGTCATAGGGAAGCACGATGTTATCGGCATGGTATCAGTATCGGCCGATATTAACGTTAAATTTCAATATCGGACATGCCATTAATAACCCGCCAATGTAAAAGGTGCTGTTTTTGCCTGCAGCGGCAGCACAATGCGATGACGTCACATGCGCCTACCCGAGCTCATGGTGGAGAGGAAAATTCAAAATGTCGGTGGTGTGGAAGTTTTATTTTTCGTTGTTGAGGATGTCGGATTCCAAAGATTTATGGACTACGTTGAGCTTCGCTGCATCGTCCGCAGTTTGAGATATTTTTCCAACGTAACGTTACCTGAGTTACCAGTCGAAATTTCCGACGTCATTGAGAAGCTAATAGCTGATAGTACGACTTGTTGGGTGAGTTTTACCACAGACATTTGGACGTCAAGTGTTAGCCCCGTTAGCATGATTAGTCTCACAGCACAATGGACAGACAAAAACTTTGAACTTAAAAAGTCTGTCCTTCATGCACAGGAGTGCAGAGGATCCCACTCTGCAGCTAGAAACCTGGAACAAGCCTCCACAAGTGAGACAGCATCACAGGTGACTAATGCTAATAAATAACATTTAACACTTTTCATTTAATATAAATTAAAGTGCTATACATATCATATGGCTGTTACTGAATATATGTCACCAGCTCTTACAACTGTTGCACAATTTTTGTAGCAAATAAGCCTAAATAAGAGGAATATGTTCTAACAAAGGTTATATGAAATATCAGTATTGGTTATCGGCCGAATAAGTTTTAACATATCGGCATATCGGCCAAAAATCCGATGTCGTGCATCCCTAGTGTGCCAGTCTGAGGCTGACACTCCAGGACTGAAGATGAGTCCCACTCCAGCTGTTGACGAGCCCCAAAGTTTCTGGTATGACTGAAACAAAACTGGATCTTTTTGGCTCCAGTTACTTGTTTTTATCATCACTGTATGTAGATGACACCAAGAACTTTATTTGTCTGTATGATTACGTCTTCGAAACACACAGGACACAGAAATAAAAACAAAAAATGCTGCAGCAAATACATTTTTATATGAAAACCTAAAAATTTGAAAATATGTATTAAAAACAAACCAAAAAGTTGTAAATGTTGTAAAACTCGAGCAGCAACATCATCCTTGTTTAAGTCATTTCTGATCCACTAACTTTCTGCTCTGCACAGAATATTCTAGACATTTACTTTGTATTACTCAGAAGTAGAAAGGTTTTACTGTTTTAGTGCTGTTATACGACTGAAGTCCATAAGAGACCCAAACTGGGCCACCTAACATCAGTTTAGATGATGATCAGAAGTCTTTACATCCTCCCAGAGCTGAGAGGCTTTCAGCCGGTCTCAGCTCCCTCGTTGTATATAGACCACAGACTGATGCGCTGGTCTTTGGATCCAGCAGCCAACAGTCTTTGTCTGGAGTCCTGATGGTCTGAGAAGGCTACGCTGAGCACCATGTCCGTGTGGTACTGAAGAACCGCTAGCGGCCGCAGCTTCTTCCAGCCAAATATCCGCACTCTGTGGTCCCAACCCGCTGATGCCAGAAGTCTACCGTCCTCCCGGACACAAAGCTGGGAAACTCCAGGGTTGAGCAGCTCCACACTGTCCCGGAGCTGCAAAACCACACAGAGACGTTAAAAACTGCTTGCTTGAATGAAACAATCAAAAATACAGTTTGGAAAATAATATAATTTATTATAATTATATAAGAAATGTAAATATTCAAAATAATATTACCACATTTTTTGCTCTATAAGTCACATTTTTTTGCATAATTTACAAGCCCTGCAACTTACACACCGAAGCGACTTATTTATAGATTTTTTCCCCCCGTATTTATAAACTAATGTTTGGCTGAGATATGACCGTGTTCATCCATTCTGACTGCAAACATTCAACACTACCATTTTCAGCTGCTGGATGGCAGTCGAGTTGTATGGCATGCTGTTGTATCATGTAATAGGTAAAAGTGGCTATTAATGACGCAATCGGCTTGCCACATACTGCCACCGTCGTCCCGCTCGCCTGGAGCAACCGTCAAATCAGCTTTATTTCGCTGCGCCGCCCCGGCGAAATGGAGCTGATTTGACCATAAAAGTGCATTTATTAAGTAAAAGTTCAACTGAGACACACCTTTACTATAAAGTTGAGCAAACAAATAATTGTTTTTAAGTGTTAATCTTGTTAAATTCTTGTTAAAGTCCTCCCGTGCACGCTCCCGCGCCCACCATTTGGCAGCCAATCAATTTTTGGCACAACACCGGCCCACATTTCCAGGTTGTCAGCGGTGACGCGTAACAAACGTGATGCGTTAGCGGCGACGCATGATATGACGTATACGGCAAAGCAACATATTTATGGATATTTCCACTTTTTTTTAGACGTATTTGGACTGACGTGACTTACAGGGTGCGAAGTGTACGGCGGAAAATATGGTATTTAAACAACAACCAAAAAAAAGCCTATAAAAACAGTCAGTAAAGTGCTGAGTCCCTTCTCTCCAGGAAAATGTGTCCAACACTAACACACACACGTAGAGATAGTATCAGCTGATCTGACGACTGAGGTCCAATGTGAGGCTGGAGCTCTGTTCAACCTGGCGGTAAACTCCTGGGACTCAATCATCGGCCGTAAAACATTACGGCACGAGAGCTGCGAGTAAATCTCTCCAACACCCATTATTTGCTTTAGAGTTATCCTGATGAGGAACTGGGTTACCTGTGTCACAGCTTGTGAAACAATATAAAAAAGAAAGACTATCTTGGTGAAATACTTGTTTGCAGAGACCGTGTTGCTGCGAGCGCCTCTGATAAATTACATTCACACTGAAAGGTTTGGTCAGCGGGCAAAGATTTTTTTGATAAATACGCCGCTGTAACATCTGCCTGCTAAAGATTAGCCACAGCCCCCTCTCCCTGTGATCTACAGTGTCCCAAGGACTGTATCAATCTCTCTAAAGGGGCAACATTCTGACATATTATAACGAATGGCGGCTCAGATCAGTATCTAAAGGGCCTGTGGAGGTGGGCATTCCAGGGGAGCGAACGTGCTCTTCCTGCAGGGTGAGCGTATCTGCTGGATGGGCCACAAACATCTGGATATGAGGGCTCAAAATCTAAGCGGACAGCGTAAAATTGACTTCATAAGTAGTGTCTGCAGAGACTAATGGCCTTGAATGGGAGGAGACGTTGGGGAAATTTATCTGCTCGCTCCTGTTCTGGGCAGGAACCGTCCACAAGCTGCATGTGGAAGATATAAGCCAGGTACTCGCAGCCCAAGTGAATAAGGTGGAATGCAGCAGCAGGAGGAATGTCATTGATCATAAAAAAAAAAAAAAAAAAAGCTAAGCTCAAAGGAGTCAGTGGTGAAATTTCCCTCTTTCCCGTTCTTGTTTTTAATCAAACTATCGTTTATTTGCATCCATGGTGTGAAACCGAGCACGCCTGCTCCGACCAGAACAAACCAGATGAATAGAAACGGAGGAAACGTGGAGGTTAAAGAATATTTGGAGCTCTGTTATTACCTCAAGTATCTGGTATGGCCCTACCTCTGTGCAGCTGGTCTGCATTAGAGGCCTGATAATGATGGGTTTAAGTGTCTGTTTTTGTTTGTTTTGCTTCCCATAGTTTGTGTCAGGAAAAGGCATTTGTTTCATTTAAGGGTCAGTGGCGAGCAGTAAACGCCTAATGATTGCAATAATGGTCGTTCAGCAAGCCTGCCTGCAAAACTGTTTTTACTTTCTGTCTGAGAAAGTGGGGAGAGACAGTTAGTGAAAAAAGTTTGTCCTGTGTAATCGTTTAAGACGGGAGGTGCTGGTTCCTGAGCTGCCACTGAGCAGGACTGACCCGCTGGGTTCTTCAAGCTCTGCTGTTCCTAAGACCTTTATGATTTACGAACAAATGAAAAAAGTGAAAAACAATTATTATGAACTAAATGGGAAACTTATCAAAGAAAGTTCCTTCTTCTATGCACAACTAATAATAGATTATTAGGCAAATTTTTAATGCGGTTTAGATCATTTTTTTTGTTTCTTTTTCACAGATTATTATTTTTTAAATCAAATAATCGAAGCAATAACTTTTTTTTCATTTAGCCTTTATTTATCCAGGTAGTCTCATTGAGCCACGAGAACTCATTTTCAAGAGAGACCTGTTTTTTTTTTTAGGGAGCACATGGTGGGGGTTAAGGGCCTTGCTCTTGCTCAACTTATTCATTTGTGGAAAAAATCTTTAGTCCAGTAGTTTTTAATCTTATGAGGATTAACAAAACATTTATCAAGTGTTTTTTTTATTCTTTGAATAATTTAAAAAGGTTAGAGCAATCAGTGATGAATTGATTTTGATATTCATTCATATTGCATTTGTTTTAGCACTTTATGTAAAAACATTAAATTTGTTTCAGTGTAAGCGTTTTAAATGTGAATGTTTGCTTCTTTCACTTAATTTCTGCTTAAAGTTAGAAAAAGTATTGTTTTCCATTTTGAATTTCTCAAATTTTTATCTTTACTCTGGAAAAACTAGTATAGTCCAATTCTATTCTGACTTTTTCCTCCAAACTTGGAAACAAACAAATTTTTTTCACACAATTTCCCTTCATGTGGTTTGACTACATCACAAATCATCATCTGAAGCAGGATTATTCAACTGGAGGCCCGCGGCCCACAAGTGACTTCAATCTGGCCAACTTCATAAAAAAAAATAAAGAAAATAAATATTATTGTTTTGGTTCTGGGTTTGGGTTCTGTTTATTGCATTTATGAGTCAATGCAATAAAATAAACACATTTAAAAGGCAACAGATCATTGTAAACTTTAGTTTATTTACATAATGATTTTAATCGCTGGATGTCCCGACTCCGAGCTGCTGGCTTTCAGAAACTGTGGCCCCCTGAGCAGTTGAGTTGAACAGCCCTGATCTAAAGCTTTTTAAATAAACTGCATGAGAAAATGATGAAACTAAAGGATGTTAGTAATGTCTGTTGATGCTCATAAAAACAGTTTTTATGCTACTCTTGCTGAGTCTTGCCACAGCTGAACCAATATTGTAAAAACCTGCAGCAGATTTTTAAACCAAGTTTCAGTCAGTAACCAGGACATTAAGGACGATTGTATTCAACACGGCAATAATTACCACAAAATGTTGTGTTTTACTTTT
>NC_056505.1:35106059-35125780 GCF_014905685.2 Nematolebias whitei
GGGGGGGGGGACCTTCTTCATTGCCTTGATGCACCAAGCTGACACTAAAAGGTTTTCCTTTGTAAATGTCACCTCTCTCAGCCATCACGTTGGTACTACTGGTTCCATGAGACTTCCAGTTTCCTCTTTTCGTCACATTCGTCACCAAAACAGAAAGGAAGCCTCCACTTGGCAGGCTTCACTCAAGCTCTGCTCCACTTCTCTCTCTCAGTCTTGGCACAAGTCTTGTTGTTCGCGCCGCTGCACTGAAACATCCCGTCATCGCTCACTCACTCGAGCCTAGCGGCTGCGAGGCTTTTCACAGGTATTTCTGACACACCCCGGCCCAGAACCACACTCGGCAGCGAGGAGATTACAGCCTTTTGTCACTTTGTCTGTTAGAGCTCGACTCTGGCCGACGTGATGTGGATGTGTCAAACAGGTGAGCGGCCCCATTCAGAGGAGAGGACGGGTGACGGGAGGAAGCTGCACATGTGCCTGAGTTTGAATAATCCAAGTTATTATTGGGTTTAAGATGGGTCTGATGTGACCACAAAGGGTATCAGCTGACCAGTTTATGAACATTATTTGGACATATAATCATGCAGGTGGCTTCAGAGAGGGGTCATCTTTACATGACGGAGACGACGAGCAGGACTTCCACCTGGACAGAAATGTCATGTGAAATAGCTTACTGTCAGCCATGCTTGATTTACACAGCTAATCTTCCTGTGTTGATACCCGCTTGCTCTTTCTGCAGGCCACAACCTCTGCCTCCTTTCTCCCCTAAAGAAACCCATCACTGCACCTGTCAGTGCGTCCGAGCAGCTACCCAAGCGCATGCTCATGTGGCTTAGCAGCTTGTAAAGCCCAGCGGCCACGCCCTCGTGGTCCCATTCTGACACATCTCCAAAAATGTACGCTGGAAGGAAAGCAGCGCTGAAGACGACGCCTCGTTACTATGAAAGAGCTCGGGCCATGGGGGTCACTCAGCAGATAAAAGCCTCGTGGAGACATGTGTAATACATTAAGCTCCATTCCTGTGGCTATCTGTCTTTATCTGGCCTAGATAAGCTTCCCTTGGCTTCATTAAATCATAACTGTGCTGTGTTGTGTCATATTCAGTTTCCCCTCAATTGAACAAAAACTATCCATCTGCCCTGCCAGCCGGTTCCACTGCACTGAACTGTAGCGCGGGGGTAAT
Organism: Nematolebias whitei; assembly: GCF_014905685.2. NCBI lineage: Eukaryota > Metazoa > Chordata > Actinopteri > Cyprinodontiformes > Rivulidae > Nematolebias > Nematolebias whitei. Next base: position 35,107,243 of record NC_056505.1, read on the forward strand.
TTGTGGGGGGTGGGGTGCTGTGGCACTTACAGTCTCCTCCGTCTTTATTGCAGCCTCCCACTGTGAACTACTGTTCCCGTTACAGCAGATGTGTTTTTTGTTTGGCTTTGGGGCCTCCAAGGTTTTGATATTTTTATTACCTCTCACAGGTCGTCCGTCAGAACCCAAAGCCCGAGTCTGCCACCCGGCAGGTCCCCCCCCCCCCCCCATTGCCCGCCCCCTCACTCCGGCCACACAAAAATACTTTTGTGGGAAGTACCGAGAATAGCTGTCTGGACGTCACACTGAGATGCACTTCAGAATAATTTAAAAGCCCCCACTGGATCCTTTCCTTCTCCTTGTGCTTTTTTCCTGTCATCCTCATCCTGGATTACACGCTGAATCAATATTTTGTTGCTCGAGCAAAATAAACCGAATAACCGCGCTCCTCCTGTTTACAGTGCGTCGAATGAAATCCTCGGCCGTGTTTGTCCAGACACACATTTGGGGTGAGAAAATGGAACTCTGGAAATATTTCTAATTCAAGCGTTCATTTGTAAAAATCCCTGGAAAGAATAATACCCCTTCACTGTGCTGGAGTATACTATATCAGCCGAAGGTTCCCCTTGGCTCTGATTCATGAGGGCCGGCTGAAAAATGGGAGCGTTCCATTTTGCTCATGAAATCAAGAGAAAATATAGCTTCAAATGAGGCATTAAGTCTCTGAAGCATTGGCTGTTGTGTCAAATGAATTATGGAGCAAAGCTGATCTTGAAGTGGAGCTGCAGCGTATAGGAAGACTTGAAACTGCAGATGTCAGTAAAAACTATATATTTAATGTTTTTTTTATGCTTTAAATGTTTTAACCCTTGTCTCTGTGTGTGTATGTTACTAAAATATCTCATAAACCACTGAAAAGTTTTTATTAAAACTTGCAGATATTGATGTCAATCCAATTCAAGATGGCTGCCACAGATAGTGAACACAAAAAAGTCTTAGACAGTTTTACAATAATGAGCTAAAATTTGATGCGGTAGTAGCTGAGAGTGATGTACGACATAGATGCTGAGCACAACCTCTCAGTGTTGAATGAGATTCTGCACAATGTTATTTTGTTGTTGTTGTTTATTTGTCATATGCAGATGAACACAAGGTCAGCAATGCAATGAAATGCTCAGGATGAGAAGAACCGATTAAAGAAATGATTTATGTTTGATAATTAAATAAAGAGTTGATCTTTAAGGTAACGATTGATCTTTAAATAAACAATTGATCTTTAAATAAATAATTGGTCTTTAAATAAACAATTGATCTTTAAATAAACAATTGATCTTTAAATAAATAATTGGTCTTTAAATAAACAATTGATCTTTAAATAAACAATTGATCTTTAAATAAACAATTTATCTTTAAATAAACAATTGATCTTTGATCTTTAAATACATAACTGATGTTGGATCTTTAAAGAAACTATTGATGTTTGATCTTTAAAGAAACAAATGATCTTTGATCTTTAAATAAACAACTGATGTTGGATCTTTAAAGAAACTATTGATGTTTGATCTTTAAAGAAACTATGTTTGATAATTAAATAAACAGTTTATCTTTAAGGTAATAAGTGTTCTTTAAATAAACAATTGATCTTTAAATAAACAATTGATCTTTGATAATTAAATAAACTTTTGATCGTTAAATAACAATTGATCTTTAAGGTAACAACTGATCTTTGATGTTTCAAGAAACGATTGATAATTGATCTTTAAAGAAACAATTAATGTTTGATCTTTAAAGAAACAATTGATGTTTGATAATTAATTAAACAGTTGATCTTTAAGGAAACAACTGATCTTTGATCTTTAAGAATAAAATTTATGTTTGATCATTAATGAAATGATTGCTCTTTGATATTTAAAGAAACAATTGATGTTTGATCATTAATGAAACGATTGATGTTTGAACTTTAAAAAAAATGAGTGAAACAAAAGAATCGATTATTTTCAAGGTTTGACCAAAATGGCTACAACTCTATATTTTCTAAATCTCAAGATAATCTCGGACATTAATGGCGGTGAGTGATATATATTCCTTTAGGAAAATACAAGTTAAAATGATTATATGTTTAACAATTAGTCAGAAGAAATATGATGGTAAATATTTTTATTTTACAGCAAATCAAAAATAAAATTAAAGGTATACATTCCCTTTCAAAACTGTAAAAATACTTATTTTCTAAAGGATAATCACTGGTACTTTTGAAAATACAAACAAGGTCTGTTGTGTCTGTGTGTATGTGGGTGGTTTGACTTTAGAGTGACAGCTCCAGTCTGGCCCTTGGCCCCGAGTCCTGCCAACACTGTGTAACCAGCAGCTGATTTATGGCCCCTGGAGCCCCACTGAGCCTCTTCCTCCTCGGCCCCTAATGTTTTCCAAGCGAGTCTGATGAAAACCAACACTCCTCGTCTCCCATCTCCTCTATTAGCTTTTATTTCATTTCTTGGGATTTAGTTTATTGTGCAACAATCAGTTAGCAGGCAGGGATGCTCAGGACTTAAAACACACACACTTGTGTAGCCAGCACGTTTGTTTGGCTGCTCAAATAACTTGTTCAAAGCAAACATGTATAAAATATATATATAAAAAAGAACATTTTCTACTTGGGCTACATTTGTAGTTGTTTTCTTGAACTTAAAATAGATAATATTTAAGACTGAAAATGCAAACCTGGAACACTTTCATTAGAGCCAAGTTTGAATAGTGTTGTATGGAGTTAAATTCAAAGTCTGCTCCTCAGATAAATGGTGTTAAATTATTATTTTTATATATGAATGTTTCTGTTCAGTATCCTGGGATGACTTCTGTTGTGACTTGGTGCTATATAAATAAACTGAATTGATTATTAAACAGTTAATCATACATTTATGCATATTAGTCACTACAAAAGGAACAATGGCTGAAAGCAACAGAGAAATGATGAGGTCAGCTGATGTGCAGCTAAACCTGCTAACCTGTATGTTGTTCTGGCTGTCCAGCATCCAGGAGGAGAGATTCTTCTCAGAGGAGCCCGATATGCCCCTCAGATGCTTCGGGTCAAAGGTCAGGCACATGACAGGCTCAGGGTGGGCTCTGACTTGGCTCAGCACAGACCTCTGGGTTACGTCCCACAGCAGCAAGGAACCATCCTCGTATCCAGCCAACAGGAGAGGTCCGATACCCGAGTCTGGCTGGAAGGAGAGGAGAATGACAGGAAGGAGGAGGGACAGCAGGATGGGAAGAGGGACCGTTAAAAGGAGGAGAAGAGACATGAGAGCTGAGCTGTAAATGCCACAGAAACCGCTGTTTGGTGCTGGAAGCTGAGAGGAGCAGAGGTTATCATCCTGGAAGCTCCCGCTGACACTCAGGAGACGCTGTGGGCTCCATTCGTCAGCCGGTTGCTCCCTCTGTCCAGAACACATTACACCTCCCCTCACTTTACTCCTCATCTATATTCCTGAGCTGCAGACTATAGAGTCTGCACAATATGGAAAGAAAATCACGTCAAAACTCATTATGTTGCTCTTTACTGATGCAGATTTACATTGATCATGTTTTCACTTGTTCTGATGTCCAGAATTGCAGCAAACAAACGTTTTTCTTTCTTTTTGAAATGTGATCGCTTCACAATGTCTTCCTGGACTTGTTTGGATGAAATATTAAACATAACTCACGTTGGAAACTTTGAATTGAAAACAGAAGGATTCAAAAATATATTTTTGTAGTTGTTAATGTGTTTTAAAAACAACAAAAAAGTTAAAAAAACCAACAATAATTATTATTTATTTATTAACCTTTATTTAACCAGGCAAATCCCACTGAGATCACAGATCTCTTTTGCAACGGAGGCCTGAAGGCAGAATAACATGCATGTTTTTGTTCTGTGGGAGGAAACCGGAGTACCCGGAGAAAACCCACGCAAGCACAAGAAGAACATGCAAACTCCACCCAGAAAGACCCCAGGTCAAACTGGGAATTAAACCCAGGACCTTCTTGAGGTGAGGCAACAGTGCTAACCACTGAGCCGTCGTGTTGCAATAATGGCAAGACCTTATGATTAAAACACAGCACTAGAAGACATTTGTGCATTTTCAGTGATGCACAGGAAGAGAAACAGCTTTTAATCAACAATCATCACACAAACTCACAACCCCACTGACAAAATCACACGTTTTCACCTCAGCATGTGTTCACAATGACTGGTGAACACATCTGCAGTGAAGTTAGGCTCAAAGCAGTATTATTATTTTTATATATGAATGTTTCTGTCCAGTGTCCTGAGACGACTTCTGTTGTGACCGGGCACTATATAAATACACTGAATTGAATTTAAATCTAAGAAAAAGAGCAGCACAAATACACATCAGTTAAATCACTTCTGTTACATGTACCAAGAAAACCAGCCCAGAACTCAACGTGGTCCGTTAAAAGAACAAATGTTGCACAGTTTAAAATGATAAAGTTGTGTTTTAGTCTGCAGGACTCTCTGCGCTCAGACGTCCTCCTCACAACTGTGTGATCACACAGCTCCATAATCTGTGCTGAGGGAACGCTGAGCTTAGCAATGAAACTTGTGAATAAAAATAAACATGTCCTGACAAAAACGTAGGAGTTTAGTTTATTTTTGTACGGTTGGAGGTGAGACGAGACAAAATGAAGAACTGAGAAATATCTGATGAGATCATCCAGCAGATCCTCATTTACTGATGTTAAAAACGTGCACATCCAATCAGAACACGTTTTTTATTTTATAAAACACAAACAAATATATTTTTGGCTGATCTTTGACCCAAATCTAAATTCTGAAGTGATGGTCACACAGTTGAGAAGATCAAGGCGTGCGTGGAGACATGCTCGTGCACCAGCTCTTTGCTTTCACAGTAACGTCACAGTGCCAGGCAGAAGCGAGGAGGGAGAGAAATTTTTTCCATATGTGCACAAAGGCCGCGCTCGCCATTTTTCATCTCCGGTCAAGTCTTCTCCTCTGTTAACGCTCTGTATTTTTCTTCTTACAGCTTTAAACAAATTATAGACAGAGTCGTGTATTCCTTCCAAACACATCAGCGAGGACGAACACTGAGGGATTATGAAAACAAATAAAAACAAGTGAAAATCAGCGGCCCCCTGCTTGCCGGCAGGGACCGAGCTAAGCGTTCCAGATTGGGGCCCAGCGTTTCACTTAAGTGAAGGACCTCCTTGATTGATGATGTCATGGGTCGGAGGTCAGGGAACCCTGGGTAGACACCTAATTCATTATATCCTCCACAGGCATTTCTACAAGAGGGCTCTCTGCTGGAGTGGAGCTGGGGCACTGGGAGGAGATTCATCACGGAGGACCAGCTGGAAAGACGGACGACTGGAAGCTGCACAGAGATGAACCAGTGGAGGAACTTCCTTTACTACAAACACAACTAGTCTGGGTCAAGTTAGTCAAGTGGTCGTCTGCTGCAGTTTGGTAAAGCACATAGTGTGTACATGCTAGACACTCCTAAACAAACTTCTAACTGGTTTTGTACATAACTCAAGGATTCATGGTTCTTTATTTGTCGTTCGCACCCCATGTGGTACATGTGGTGGAACGAAATCATGTACACAGGGTCCCTGTGCATCAAGCATTTGATCACCATGTTATTTTTATGCATTTGATCTCCATTTTATTTTAATACTCTTATGCAAAAAATTAGTCCTCTAATAAAGTTGAATCCATTTGAAGTCCAGTTTAAATCCCACAGAACGCTGCAGCGCTCGTCTGCTGGTGTTCCTGGTTGGTTTGTTGTTGTCTATGACATGGGTCACCACAAGACTTGCTCAAAGGGCCAAAGTTTTCAGATCACACTTTTCAGGGGTCAACTTTTGATGTGGAAAATAAATAAATAAATGAATAAATGAACAAACAAACGAATGAACGAACAAATAAACACATCCTGTGATGCCTAACAGAATCAGAATCAGAATAAACTTTATTGGAATTGCACCGAGGTACAACGCGAATATGTACGTACAGTCGTCCGAAAGATGGGCGGAGTGCACGAAGCTGCAACTACAGGAGAGCGCGGCCATTTTATCCTTATCAGATAATAATCTTATAATTGTCAAACCTGATGTAAAGACGTAAATATTATAAGATCAAACGTTTGATTTTTGCATTTTGGGTTAATACACATCATTTGTTGTTATTTAGCACAAGTGTATTATTTGACTTGATGCACAGATGTTGAGCAGCTGCAGCCATTTTGTTTTGTAGCAAGCTACTGGTGTGTTCCCTTTGACAAGTTCTGTCAGTTTTCTTAATTGAACTTAATCCAGAGATGGTCAGTCATGCTCTTTGGTGAAAGTTAAAATAATTTCCAGTTTTTTCGGCCTTCAGTAAATTGTTGGATTGAACCCAAACAGAAAAAGATGCGCCACAACTACATAAGTGCATGGTGATGTACACCACAGCTCCAAGGAGTCAGCGGGCTAGGCTAAACTCCAACGCGCGGTAAGTTTTTGCGTCAAAACGAGTGCCGGTGACCGTCAGAATGTGACTGAACAAGCTTTCACAAGTGAAGAGAAAGCACATGACATGATTGATAAGTGTGGAAGTGGTTCGGTTATCCAAGATCCGATAAACTGCAGGTTTCAGTCAGTGTGCTGCAAAATGTGACGGAGAGTCGTTCCAACTAGTGGTGGGAACACATCGAACTTGTTCCACTCGATAGAATACGCTGAGAGCCAGAAGATGAAACACAATAAAAGTTTGAACCAACGTGTCCCTGAAACTACACCCCCAGCTGTATCAAAAGAGAAACACATGCAGCAAACGTTAGGGTTATGTTCTTGTTTAAAGTTAAAACTATTAATATTGACAAAGTTGAGAGTTTTATGTTTATTTGATGGTGATTTCAAATTTCTTTGAAGGCTAAATACAAATAAAAGGTGAACATTAATTTATTTGTACAGTGTTTCTGAGGCTTTTATATTGTTTATATCGATATCAGAATTATATCGTTACTGATCAAAATTAAGAAATATATCATGATAAAAGTTTTGGCCATATCGTCCAGCCCTAGTGTGAATGACGGGTGTCTTGATGTTCTTTGGGCATCAGATATACTGTAGTTGACTTTTATCACTTCTTTGGGGGCAAAGTAAACCTCTCTACTCTAAGCAACCAAATACAAAAAAAAAAAAAAAAAAAAAAATACAATTAAATAAAAATCTTAAGTATCCAGACGAAACTAAAAAAAAGTTGTCAGGTCCTCGGGACAGACTAACAAAAAAACTTGTTGCAACGTTTCGTCTTTAATCCAAAAGACTTCATCAGACTCGGAATCCATCCAGAGGACCTGAATAAACTTTTTTTTAGATTTTCTACCTGGATTATTGAGCATGCATGAGGATATCCAGGTAAAAGTACCGGTATAAGTAAAAAAAAAAGTCCTGCTGCAAGCCTGAGACGAGCTGCCTTGTTGCTGGTGCGTCCATCACAGGCCTCAGGCTTCAACATCAGGAAGCAATCGTTTCATTGGGTCGTCGTCCTGGTCCCTCCATGATGTCATGGCCACGAGGCAGCAAGGTGATGAGCTCAGAGTGATGGATATCTGTGTAGGAGCATTTCCTTTTCCCAGCCGGCCTCCGTTCACATTAAAAGCCCTGAACATCATAGATCACCACCGTCCCCCAGGCCAAGCCCCACGTCCTCGCACAAGTCTAACCCACATGTGGGGGCACTTTGTTCCTCCTCGCCGCTTTACAGTCGATCAGATGAGAAGGAATTCAATAAAAAGCCATGACGAGTGAGGATTTGTCCAGAGAGGGAATAAAGCAAAACAAAAGCTGGTGTAATATCTGTTGTTTGGTCTGTTTATAAATTAAAGAAGGAGAATCACATTTCATTTCATCTATGCTCTGCAAAGTTAAGAAGACGTGGGACAGCAGGAATAAAGATAATTGTCGGTGGCTTCTTCCTGGAGCATGTGTGACAGGGATATGGGGTGGAGCGCGGGGACAGTGGTGTCAGCTGCTGCCTCCAGCTGTGTGGGCAGAAGGAAGTGGTGGCTGCACGAGCATTTCATGTGAACACAATTCAGTTTTCTTCTGACTGACAAAATACGTGAATTAGAGAGCGAAAGAGGGATTTGTATACATTTATAAATTTACATTTTCAGTCATTTCCTGGAGTTCGGACCTCTACACACACAGAGAACGCCTCTGCTTTAAAAGGAATCGGCAAGAAATTATTTACAGTCACCTGAGCAGCTTTGAACTCAGACAGCTGTCTGTGCTGTGGAACAATAATATTATATAACTTATGCTGCTATAATTGATCATTTGGTTTCCTGGCACTCAACACTGAGTCAGCATTGGTTCATAAATCAGATGATGAAAGGTGGGCGCAGCAGGATAATCACTGTGAAACAATAAAAACACAATGTCTGCACACTGCGGGACTCTAACTTGTCAACATGCCTTATAACTACATTTCCAACGCTGTGCCACCCTTTCAGTTCTTGCATTAGTCTGACAGGAGCAGAGCTGGCAGCGTTCCTGACTCTAGTTTCAACATGATAATCTGCGTTTGGACTTTTGTTGCATGTAAACTAAACAGCTCGTAAAATATATTGGAAAAAAAAATAAAATCAGTCCCTGCCCACTGTCCTCCGAACCCAAAAGCTTAATTATTAACTATGAAAATAATTACATGGTTGTATTATTGGGTGGAAAATAAAACTTTCAACAGCATGCACAGGACAGAAAGCTAACTTTTTGCCCAGATCAGATTGGATATACAGCTGCAGGCTGATATATGGCTGTGAACCCACGGCCTTTCCAAACGCTCTAATTACAGTGTTGGGACTCGCTGCCAGTTGAGAAGAAACTCGTGGAAAAATGGCCCGAGATGAGTTGTTGGGCTGTAAATCACATGCCGCCTCTCACATGTGCTTTTATGTTGATTTGTCTATTATAACATCTAATTGTGTGAGGATGGCCAATCAGAAGACAGCAGGCCAAAAAAGGAAACTAGTGGGAATTAGTTTGCTGTAAAAAAGGAACCAGCAGAACTTGACAGATGCATGGAGAGACAAGGACCTTCTGTTCTGGGGTGAATGTAGGCTTCAGATTTGTAATCATGACACTTGAGAGCTACCTGGACAACTTACCTTCCACAGTTTTATGCACATGACCATTCCCAGCTTTGAGTCCGGTATCAGGGTGCAGACTGGTTTCTTACTGGGCAATTCAATAATCTTGATCTGGGGAGAACAAACGAAAGGTTGGTTAGAACGTTAGTAAACCTACAGCCATGTCTGCAGATCCTCCAGCTATCGAGCAACACCAGCACTAATGCTGATGTTTCACTGTGTAAGTACTTCTGTGCCACCTTCGTTGTGGTTGGAGGATAAATGGACGGCGCACCTGAGCATCTTATTACCTGTAAGTCACATCCAGCTCACATTAGATCAGTGAAAGCTTTTATTTTGAAGGCAAGTGGGTGTTGTAATCTGCAGGTTCCTGTGGGTGCACACGCTTTTCACAGGTTGCAGTTTCTGAGAACTTAAGGGTTACTGTTATATTAGCACAAGGTAAAACTATAAAACAAAATGGACTGAAAGAGAGTGTAGAGTTTTTAAAAAGACATGGACTTCTATGTTTTTAATTAATGAAGCCAGTGTGCTCAGTTTGTGTAAAACTGAAATAAATTAAATCAGCACATCAGATAAATAGAAAAATATAGAGCAGCATGAGAAGCTTTGTTGTCTGAGCTGTAAAAAGCAACAAGGTCTTTGTAAAAGATTTACATCCAGGAGAGGAGTAAAGACATCAGATCAAAACGGTAAGCTGCTCTCTGAGAGGGGAGTTGTCAAGAGTGTTTGGAGGACTTTCATTTGATCTGAGATAAAAAGACAGGATAACAGTCCACACATAAAGACAACTAATCCAGAGACAGATCTTCTCACTGACGATCAGCTGGCAGCTGTCCTTCACATCTACCTCAGGGGTGAAACAAGAATTCAGTGTTCTTGTTAAAGCTCAACAACGTTCAGTAATTTCACTGGGAAAGAAAACAGCTTTTTATGTTCGTAATTGGATGCTGATGTTTAAATACTACAAAATACATTCACATTTTTTTCCACAAACTTCTTTCAACTTTTCTCTCTTCAGGGGTCTCCACAGTGAGTCATCCTCCTCCACCTCACTCTGTCCTCTTCATCCTCTGTCCTCACTCCAACTACCTCCATGTCCTCTCTAACTGCATCCATTTATCTCCTCTTTGTCTTCTTCCTGGCAGCTGCATTTCTAACAACCTTCTACCAGTATACCCACTGTCCCTCCTCTGGACATGTCCAGACCATCTCAGTCTGGTCTCTCTAACTTTATCTCCCAGTTCTGTACCTCTGATGATCTCATTCCTAATCTTATCCATCCTTGTCACTCCTAAGGAGAACCTCAGCATCTTCATTTCTGTCACTTCTAGTTCTGTCTCCTGTCTTTTTGTCCGTGTCTCTGTCTCCAGACCATACAACATAGCTGGTCTCACCCCTTTCTTGTAAATTGTTCTTTTTTTTTTTTTAAACCGTTTCACAAACATTTTGCAAAAATTTATTATTTATATTAAATAGATAAATTGTAAATTCTCAGTATCACTGACTTTAATTGCCAAATTGCATTTTTTATTTAAAGCAGCTAATGGAAATCTTATTTATAGCCAATTAGAAAACTGATATTCAGCAGAACTGAGTTTAGCCTGCTGGTCCAGCACTCTGCAACAGGTCCAGTTCTGGTTGTGGCCCTTTGGAAAAAAAACCCTTGTCCACAGAAATCTAAAGGAAGTGTCTGTCTGCACAAATGTCAGTGACCATTTTATTTATCTTGTAGTATTCCAGATACTAAACTTGGCACATAATACAATAAAAAAACAAAGTGTTCAGACAAATTATTCCTAATGCAGTAACAACCTATAAAGTATATTTGTTTTAAATCTCCCAGTAAACTTATGATGCATTTTTGCTCTAGTTGTTTTCATGACTTTGAGAAACTTACATTTTAATATTTTACCTAAATTAAACTTGTGGGTGTGTTCTTTAATTACAATGTGACTGCCAAGTCATGACCTGCCTGTTCTCTGGATTCAAACAGCGCTGCGACCTGAAGCTCTGATTACTCCAAACCCTTGGTGGATCTGAGTACACGGAGCCCTCAGAGCAGTATTATCCATCAGTGCAGGGCAGCTGCCAAACCGTCCACAATAAATCCCACTAAAGCCTGACCTTGCGTCATGAGTGGTGTTTTCCTGCACACATTGGCAGCGATTCTGATAAAACCACAGCTACTAATGGAGCTAATGATAAAGTGCAAGTGCCTCTGTGCGTCCACACACCCACATTACTACCAAAACTAATTCCTTCGACTTCCTCTGCGCTGATGATTCGTATATTCATCCTCATTAGGCCCCAGATTAAACAGCCCTTTAAGGTAGTGATCCGTATTTTATCACTAGGCCACATCTGTCCTGCATGTTTACTTCTGCATGCCTGACAAAGAGAGCATTTAAGAACTCCTCTGCGCCCCAGGTGATCTCTGTTCTTGTGTGGCATCAAACTGCCCATAAATAAAACACTCACACTATTAATTAATGTTCTTACCACAGCAGGAATCTCACTGCAAGCAGTAAACAGAAGAAAACTCTACAAGGAAACTATGCTCTGCTTTCATTCATCTCTAAACAGTGAGCCGTTTTTAGCCCACTGTGCTAAATCACACAATTGTGCATGCTCTGTGGCATGTGCTCACTGTACATATTGTTTCATGAGGGAATTTGTTAATGTGGGTGTTTTACTTGCAGATGCATGATAAGCATCTGTTTTGGCCCGTTATGTCTGAGGAATTGAGGTGGAGAGCCCAGATGACAAAATCGGCTGCAGTCTGTTTTGGTCTGCCTTTTATGGCTACGTAGGTGTGCCTCTGTCTGTGTCTGTTGGGACAATGGCATTATTGAGGTGCTGGGAGCCACAGGCGCCCTGATGCCTGGCTAGCTTGGCTGGGGTTAGCAGAGGCACGTTTGACTGGATCAGGTGACCGCTCCGTCCCTTTCAAGTGTGGCTCCTCTGCAGCAAAGCACGTAACATGAATCTGGAGGCAATAAAAGATGGCTGAATACTTGGCTGCCTTCTCCCCATCCAAATTCACCGCTCAGACACCGGGTCCACACAAAACCATACAAGCTGTAGGGTGTTGCGAGTTAAATACAAGACAGACCAAAGTGTGACTTCACTGCAGCGCAGTCAGGACGCCAGCACCTGCCAGTGGTTCAGAAATGTAAACTTGCACTCAGATGATTTCATCAGGTAATATAGATTAAGACACAGGAACATGTTCATTAATTACCATCTGAAAGGCACAATCAAACTTGTTTTTTTAGGCTTTCCCAGGACAATTAGGCGTTTTAGACAAAAGCTTTTAATAAATGGTACGTTAGCAACCATGGTCAGAATATACTGACATGAAGTCTGTGTTCAGCTCCTGCTCTTCCACAGAGACTGCCGACGTGCACTCTGGTTTATTAATTAAGCTGTTCTGATTAGTGTTTGACAGTTCATGCCTGAAAACTACATGATCATGTATCACATTAACTGTGGAGAAATTCCCTGACAATTGTTGACTGGATTCATAACTTTAGTGAAGCAAAGATTACAGTCATTTTGTAACATTTGGAGTAAGAAGAAACTCTTGCTGTGAAACAGTTTTTCCACAAACTCTGAGTCGATAAAAAAGTTTAGTACAAAGAGGTCTGATTATACACTTTTTTTTTAAATAGATTTTAATCTTAGTTATTTTTTTCTGTCTACCTGCAACTTATGCTAAACACAGAACTAAATCTCCCAGTGAGCACTTTGATCTGGAGGGTTTGTGGATAATTTCTAACAGATAAAAAATGTTTTAAGACTTGAGCCATCAATAAATATCCTCTTTAAAAAAATCAAGGTTGACGAAAACAGCAGTGACATCTTTTAAATAAAAAATTATATTGCAAAGTGAGTCGTGCAGAGTTAGTCGAAGACCACGAGGAGGGAAACGTGTCAGGAGACAGCCGGAGAAGAGGAAAGTCAAGAATGTAGGACTGAGGTTTGCAACTCTTAAGTGTGGGGACAATGACAGGCAAAGGTAGAGAGCTGGCTGACATGATGCAGAGAAGGAAGGTAGATGTTTTGTGTCCAAGAGACCAAGTGGAAGGGCAGCAAGGCTGACAGCATTGGAGCAGGGTTCAAACTGTTTCACCATGGTGTGGATAGAAAGAGAAATGGAGTAGGGGTGGTCCTGAGGGAGGAGTTGGCAACAAATATAGTAGAGGTAGAGTGTCAGATAGGGTGATGTGTAAAAAAAAAAAAGTAGAACGTAGAAGTAGAAGGTTTGATGCTAAATATTGTCAGTAGTTATGCTTCACAGGTTGGATGTGATGTGGAGGAGAAAAATACATTTTGGAAGGATGTGGATGAAGTGATAGAGAGTATTCAGTATTTCAGCTCTGAGCCCCTCCTTGTCGTGGGTTGGTGGGCAGAATACTTTGAAGACCTCCGCAATCCCACCGGCATGTCTTCCACTGAGGAAGCGGAGCCTGGAGACTCTGGGTTGGGCCCTCCAATCTCTGGTGCTGAGGTCACTGAGGTGGTTAAAAAACTCCTTGGTGGCAGGGCCCCAGGGGTGGATGAGATTCGCCCGGAGTTCCTTAAGGCTCTGGATGTTGTAGGGTTGTGTCGGCTTACGCGACTCTGCAATATTGCGTGGACATTGGGGGAAGTTCCCCTGGATTGGCAGACCGGGGTGGTGGTCCCCCTATTCAAAAAGGGGGACCGTAGAGTGTGTTCCAACTACAGGGGGATCACGCTCTTAAGCCTCCCTGGTAAGGTCTATTTGGGGGTTCTGGAGAGGAGGGGCCGTCGGATAGTCGAACCTCGGATTCAGGAGGAGCAGTGCGGTTTTCGTCCTGGTTGTAGAACACTGGACCAGCTCTACACTCTCAGCAGGGTCCTGGAGGGTGCGTGGGAGTTTGCCCAACCGGTCTACATGTGCTTTGTGGACTTGGAGAAGGCGTTCGACTGCGTCCCTCGAGGAACCCTGTGGGGGGTACTCTGGGAGTATGGGGTACCGGGCCCTTTGATACGGGCTGTTAGGTCCCTGTATGACTGGTATCAGAGCCTGGTCCGCATTGCCGGCAGTAAGTCGGGCTTGTTCCCGGTGAGAGTTGGACTCCGCCAAGGTTGCCCTTTGTCACCGATTCTGTTCAGAACTTTTATGGACAGAATTTCTAGGCGCAGCCAAGGTGTTGAGAGGATCCGTTTTGGTGGCCTTAGGATTGTGTCTCTGCTTTTTGCAGATGATGTAGTCCTATTGGCTTCATCAGATCGTGATCTACAGCTTTCACTGGAGCGGTTCGCAGCCAAGTGCAAAACAGCCGGTATGAAGATCAGTTCCTCCAAATCCGAGGCCATGGTCTTGAGCTGGAAAAGGGTAGAGTGCCCTTTCCGGGTCAGGGAGGAGGTCCTGCCCCAAGTGGAGGAGTTCAAGTATCTTGGGGTCTTGTTCACGAATGAGGGAAAATGGAATGTGAGATCGATAGGCGGATAGGTGCGGCGTCTGCAGTGAAGCGGACGCTGTACATGTCTGTCGAGGTAAAGAGAGAGCTGAGTCAAAAGGCGAAGCTCTCAATTTACCGATCGATCTACGTTCCTACCCTCATCTATGGTCATGAGCTTTGGGTTGTGACCGAAAGAACGAGATCTCGGATACAAGCGGCCGAAATGAGTTTTCTCCGCAGGTTGTCTGGGCTCTCCCTTAGAGATAGGGTGAGAAGCTCGATCATCCGGGAGGGACTCAGAGTAGAGCTGCTGCTTCTCCATGTCGAGAGGAGCCAGTTGAGGTGGCTCGGGCATCTGGTTAGGATGCCTCCTGGACGCCTCCCTGGTGAGGTGTTCTGGACACATCCCACTGGGAGGAGACCCAGAGGAAGACCCAGGACACGCTGGAGGGACTATCTTTCTCGGCTGGCCTGGGAACGCCTCGGGATTCCCCTGGAGGAGCTGGCCCAAGTGGATGGGGAGAGGGAAGTCTGGGCCTCCCTACTTAAGCTGCTACCCCCGCGACCCGACCCCGGATAAGCCGAAGAAAATGGATGGATAGATGGCCCCTTCTTGTTTGAGCTGGTGATGGACCGACTAACAGACGAGGTCAGGCAGGAATCCCCGTGGACTATGATGTTTGCAGATGACATTGTGATCTGTGGTGAGAACACGGAACAGGTGGAAGAGAACTTGGAGAGGTGGAGGTATGCACTTGAAACTGGAAGTGACAGAAATGAACATGCTGAGGTTCTCCTTAGGAGTGACAAGTATGGATAAGATTAGGAATGAGATCATCAGAGGTACAGTACAGGTTGAACACCTGGGAGATAAAGTTAGAGAGGCCAGACTGGGATGGTTTGTACATGTCCAGAGGAGGGACAGTGGGTATACTGGTAGAAGGATGTTAGAAATGCAGCTGTCAGGAAAAAGACAAAGAGGAGATATATGGATGCAGTTACAGAGAGCACATGGAAGTAGATGGAGTGAGGACAGAGGATGCAGAAGACAGAGATGGAGGAGGATGACTTGAAGGTGACCCCTGAAGAGGAAAAAGCTGAAAGAAGAAGTTTATATTGCAAAGTGAGCTTTATATTATTTGATATTTAAATAAAGTTTAAGTTGCAAACGATTTGACTGGCTTCTCCATGCTTTGGTAGAAGAAAAAAACTGAAAGGTTTTATAAATATACTCTCCATCTTACCTCCTCTGTCTGTTGTCCAGCAAAGGCCAGCAGGTGGTTTGTTGAGCTCGTCTCCAGTAAGGAGCACTGACAGAATCCAACGCTGCCCGTCCACACAGAGTCCAGCAGCTCACCGCCACCTTCTCTCAGATCCCACAGACACACCTGCATGTCTCGACCCTGACTGCTCCATTTACACACAAAACATCCAAAATCATGTTGCAAGTTACAAATAAATATTATTTTAAATTAATCAATGAAGATCTTAAAAGCACAAGCTTTATGTTAATGAAAAAAATATTTTTTCTTGTCAAACATCTCATCTACAAATAATATCTCACTGTTCTGTGTTGACTGATCTTGGTGGTGTTATTCTGGAGTCATACAGGTCTGGATGTCCAGTAGCGTCACACTTTTAAAACGTATTCCAGTTTTTTGTTTTGGCCCTAAAATCCTTACTAGTGACTAGCTAAATATATTCTTACTCTGCAAGGTATTAAACTGGTTGCTTATGCTGCTGTAAAAAATAATTCTCTGTGGCATGTTTAGTTTTTAAGCTCTAATATTCTCATAATAAACAATGTTTGAAACAGCACACTTTCACTGACTGAATAGCAGTAAAATTTGTAACACACTATCCCAAAGTAATGCTGACAAGATGTCCCCCATCGCTGAGTGTTTTTTCTGGACTGGAATCAAACAGGAAAGGTAAGTAAACCTTAATGTTTTTGGTGCAAGACGTTCAAGTGGTAGGAGTTACACTGTGGAGAAGAGGAGGGGTGGTATTTGTTTGCATGTCCAAGAATGATGCAGAGTGATGGATCCTGGTGAATAGAGGGAGCAATTTTTTCACCACTAGAGGCAATGGCAAAGCCAGGGGGTGGCCAGTGGTGGCCTTGGTCACCACAAATTAAACTTCGGCCACCCCAGTCCTAAAAACTAGAAAGCATAGTTTCTTCAAATGATAGGTGTGGTCAGTTTACATATATACAGTCTATGGCAGCCATCTTATATTTTGACGTGGCAAGCCAGTTTTCGAAAAAAACCTTTCTTACACCTAGATGCAGCTACACACCAAAACAGAAGTTGGCACCTCACTATTTTACAAGTTCTCATGCTCACAACATGGACAGATGGAGGGCATTTCCACATATGTCACATCCAGGCTGGACGATTTCAACTTTGTTTTACTGTATTGCTTTATAAACTTTCTTTAAACTTTTGATTTGATCCAACAATGTTACATACAGTGCCGTGGCAGGCCTTACTGACAAATATCATTTATATTACTGTCCAGAAATCAGCTTTCTCTAAAATCCAGCACAGAATTTAAAATCATCCTCATCGTGTGTAAAGTTGATGAAAAAAATGGAGCAGCAGCACAACTTATTATTCTTTGCAAAAGTGGGATTGTGCTTGTTTTAGAGGATTTTTAAACTGTTGCATCGTTAGTTTGTTTTTAAGGTAAAAGCTCTAAACACTTCCTGTACAACTGAACCCACCGCTCAGGACACAAGTTAGCATGTTGTACAACAACAATGTAATTTGTTTACTGTAACTTTAATGGAGAAACAAACAAAGAAAGAAAAATATTAAAGGAGCACATAAGTATAAGAAATTCTAACTACCATATTGAACACATCAGACCAGTGGGTGGTATCGTTTGTCCACTTTGATAAACACGTTTACATTTAAGAATTATTTTTATTTCAACTTTGCTTGTCATGATATAACTGTTTGACTAACAGACCATGATTTGGGCACCATAAAGCATAAAAGTTTTATTGTAATCATATTTAACACTATTTTATTAGCAAGTACCGGAGAACTGATTGACCGTCATTCAAAGTGGAAAGATTGTTTTCACCCAAAAAGGGGCGGGACATAATGGTGCCTTCCATTTTACTCATAACTTGAAATTTCCAAGTTCCATGTTGGAAAATTTAATTAAAACACAAAGTTGAACAATGGATTCAGAAAGTGAAAAAGTCCTGACCAGCCTCAACCAGTAAGTCCAAATCCAATAAGTATACGATGTTACACTTGAAAGGATGTGAAAGCTGAAACAATACATTTTCACTTGTGTCAGTTTGTATCGCAGTAATCTAGCCACAGACATAAAACTGTACAACCACTATTAGTGAATGTTTTGCTAAAGTGTTTAAATTATTAAAAAGCAGATAAACCCACTGTTATTGACTTGTATTGTTGCTTACAGCTGTTAGCTGCTGAGCATAACAATTAGCAAATCCTTCTGAGTTTCTAACTTGCAAATGGCCTGTGGTAAAGTTGAATATGTTGTCATTCACAAGTCTGAGTTCCAACTTTCAAGGCAAATTAAATGAGTACCCTGATGTGTTGCTCCAATCTATTGATCCATTAATGTTTGCTACAAAGCCATAAGAAGTCCTAGCTGTCAGATCACACACTTGAGGCCCTTGCATACTCCATCGGAAGCAAAATCGGCTCTTATTGATGTAGCTGTGTGACGAAAATCAGGTTATTTTGTTCTGAGAGCAGCTTTGCCCGCCCCTTCTCAACACAAAGACCGGGTCAAACTTTTTCTCACAGGCGTGTGCGCCAAGTATTGTCACTGATCAGAAGTTTGAGGGTGTGTACGTCAATGTGGAAATGTACTCGGACGTTCAGCTGTACAACTCTTCGTATTCCAATTCAGTCAAATGGCCTAAAACTCCTGGATGGAGATCATGCAGACATCGTGTATCTATGTCTGCATGATCTCTTTGTG
>NC_056505.1:35125790-35126671 GCF_014905685.2 Nematolebias whitei
GTGATATCTATCATGAAGAGGGCGGCACACTTAACTGATTTTGCAGGTAAAAATTGTTTTGGGCGGGTGGGGGTAATCTTGGCGGATTTGGAGTCAGATTGGCAGTTTTTGAGTTAACTTATTAAACACATTTCAAACAATCAATGCTCCTCTGACCTTTCTCCATCACTGATTGGCTATTGTCATCTGACAGGGCATTCACAACAGAGAACTGGTGAGACAGTTAGTGGACACCTCATTGTGTGGGTTGGCCCGTTATGGCGGTACATCGAAGCAGCCGCCATATTGGATGTGGCAGAACTGCCGGTTAACTGATAAAAGGAAATAGACTGAACTTTATAAAGCACTGTTCTACAATGTCCAGATGTTTATATCTGAAGATGACCTGTCCAGATGACCTGACTGAAAAATGTTGGATTGTATACCTGGATTATTGAGCATGGACTTTGTTGTTCTACAAAGTGTTTTATGTTGATGCCTGTCGTTCACACACTAATGCCCCTTTTCCATTAGTACCGGTACGGGCCGGTACAGCACGGCTCTACTCTACTCGGTACGGTACAGGTTGTGTTTCCATTATGCTTTCAGTACCGGTTCCAGTGGGCGGGGTTCAAATTGACATCACCACCTCTCACCAGCTGGTGGCGCAGAAACTGTTTTCAGTACAGGTTGAGAATTTATGTTATTTTGAAGTTGTGTGTATGTACATGTGTATAAATATATATATATATATATATATACACATATATATATACACATATATATATATATATATTTATACACACACACACACAAATATATATGTACACACACACAAATATATATGTACACACATATGTGTATATATATATATATATATGTGTGTGTGTATATATATATAT
>NC_056505.1:35129571-35142573 GCF_014905685.2 Nematolebias whitei
CCATTTCATTTATAAGAGATTGTATTTTTAATACTTTGTGTTTACAGGAAAGTTATTTTTTATTTCTAAATTTGTTCAGTTGTGCTTATTTGTTCAAAAAATATTAACAACTAAAAGTACACATTTTCTTCATTTATTTGCAGAAGCTGTAGTTTTAAAGTTAATTAAAGTGGTAGTAAAAAGGGAATTATGCCATCAATATAACTGGCTGTAAATTATTCATGCCGGCCTATCACATTATTTTTGGGGGTGGGGGGTTGCAGTTATCATCCATTTATCGTTATCGAGGTGAACTGCTCAATATATTGTGATATTGATTTTAGACCATATTGCCCAGCGCTACACACAAGTTTGGCTCATACGAGGTGTGTATACAGTGCCTTGTGAAAGTATTCGGCCCCCTTGAACTTTTCAACCTTTTGCCACATTTCAGGCTTCAAACATAAAGATATAAAATTTTCATCTTTTGTGAAGAATCAACAACAAGTGGGACACAATCGTGAAGTGGAATGAAATTTATTGGATGTGTCAAACTTTTTTAACAAATAAAAAACTGAAAAGTGGGGGGTGCAATATTATTCGGCCCCCTTGCGTTAATACTTTGTAGCTCCGCCTTTTGCTGCAGTTCCAGCTGCAAGTCTCTTGGGGTTTGTCTCTATCAGTTTTACACATGGAGAGACTGAAATTCTGCTCATTCTTTCTTGCAAAACAGCTCGAGCTCAGTGAGGTTGGATGGAGAGCGTTTGTGAACAGCAGTCTTCAGCTCTTTCCACAGATTCTCGATTGGATTCAGGTCTGGACTTTGACTTGGCCATTCCAACACCTGGATACGTTTATTTGTGAACCATTCCATTGTAGATGTGTCTTTATGTTTTGGATCATTGTCTTGTTGGAAGATAAATCTCCGTCCCAGTCTCAGGTCTCTTGCAGACTCTAACAGGTTTTCTTCCAGAATGGTCCTGTATTTGGCTCCATCCATCTTCTCATCAATTCTGACCATCTTCCCTGTCCCTGCTGATGAAAAGCAGGCCCAAACCATGATGCTGCCACCACCATGTTTGACAGTGGGGATGGTGTGTTCAGGGTGATGAGCTGTGTTGCTTTTATGCCAAACATATCATTTTGCATTGTGGCCAAACAGTTGGATTTTGGTTTCATGTGACCAGAGCACCTTCTTCCACATGTTTGGTGTGTCTTCCAGGTGCTTGTGACAAACTTTAAACAACACTTTTTATGGATATCTTTGAGAAATGGCTTTCTTCTTGCCACTCTTCCATAAAGGCCAGATTTGTGCAGTGTATGACTGATTGTTGTCCTATGGACAGACTCTCCCACCTCAGCTGTAGATCTCTGCAGTTCATCCAGAGTGATCATGGGCCTCTTGGCTGCATCTCTGATCAGTCTTCTCCTTGTTCCAGATGAAAGTTTAGAGGGACGGTCGGGTCTTGGTAGATTTGCAGTGGTCTGATACTCCTTCCATTTCAATATGATTGCTTGCACAATGCTCCTTGGGATGTTTAAAGCTTGGGAAATCTTTTTGTATCCAAATCCAGCTTTAAACTTCTCCACAACAGTATCTCGGACCTGCCTGGTGTGTTCCTTGGTCTTCATGATGCTCTCGGCGTTTTGAACAGAACCCTGAGACTATCACAGAGCAGGTGCATTTATACGGAGACTTGATTACACACAGGTGGATTCTATTTATCATCATCAGTCATTTGGACAACATTGGATCATTCATAGATCCTCACTGAACTTCTGGAGTGAGTTTGCTGCTCTGAAAGTAAAGGGGCCCAATACTATTGCACACCCCACTCTTCAGTTTTTTATTTGTTAAAAAAGTTTGACACATCCAATAAATTTCATTCCACTTCACGATTGTGTCCCACTTGTTGTTGATTCTTCACAAAAAATTACAATTTTATATCTTTATGTTTGAAGCCTGAAATGTGGCAAAAGGTTGAAAAGTTCAAGGGGCCGAATACTTTCACAAGGCACTGTATATTCTATCAAAGAGCGAGTGTGTAGCTCTTTGTGCAGCAGTCTGTTGTAACCACAGCAACTTTTCTGCTACTGTTATGTTCTGGGTCCCAGCTGCACCTGTGGTGTCCTGTGTTCCATCATCAGCACTGAGTGTATGTTCCCAAAAAACACAGACAATGCACATGAAAATGTCAGTGAAGTAACGTCTGAAGTCAGAGTATGAGAAAATTGTCACTGACAGAAGTTAAAAATCACACAGGGAGGAAAAGCTGCCTGTGACTGCAGATGCATTTAATGCACCAGGACCATAAAACATCCTATGAGAGACGCTCACCTGAGGAGAGAACCTGCCGACTGCAGCGTGCTGACCCAGATCACTGAACTACCAGAATGAGCCTCTACAACCTCCACTGTCCTCCTGCTGTTCAGGTTCCAGATGTGGATGGCACCCTTTTCAGACCTGCAAA
This sequence comes from Nematolebias whitei, assembly GCF_014905685.2. NCBI lineage: Eukaryota > Metazoa > Chordata > Actinopteri > Cyprinodontiformes > Rivulidae > Nematolebias > Nematolebias whitei. The sequence goes on from NC_056505.1 coordinate 35,132,022, forward strand.
ACCGTTGAAGGTCTTCACTCTTTATGCATTCCTCAACTCTGTTCTGTGTGACAGCTGCACAGTAAAGAATCAAACAGGATAATATCTATTTGTCCAAATTGAAAAATACCAAAATATTACTGAAATCATTTGTCCAACGTTTGAAAAAACTGTTTTTGAGAGTTTCCAGTCTCTTTGTGTTAAACTGAGCCTGACCAGCAGTCTTCACAACACACACGACAAAAAAAGAAATGATTTTGTTTAGGAATGAACTAAAGTACTGATGAACTTACCCTGAGAACAGCAGAGGTGTGTCCTCTCCATTGCATCTGAAGTGGAGGGTGTTGAGGGCGCTCCCAGCCCCCCTCAGAGTGTAAATGGGTGTTGGAGCAGGGCGGGACATAGATATTAAATCAACGTGCAGATGTGAGGATGCTGGCAACCATCACCGCCAGATAAGCTGCAGGAGAAACTTATTTTGATTACATTATAAATGTAACACAAAGAAGTGAATTTCTGCCAAATACTATTCATGAGGCTGAGCATCTGGAGGGCTGAATATTTCACTTTATGAAGGTTAAGTGCACTCTGTCAGAGAGATATGAAACTGGTCTAACATCATAATATCAGGTCTAATTATAAAAAAAACTGCTCTTGTTTTTGCACAAACACTGAGCAGCGGCAGTCGAAGAAAAGCTCCTTTTGCCTTCTAGCTTTTCTGTTCCACACAGGAGACAGACGTGTTCTGCACCGTCTGCATTTCCTCTTCTGCTAGTAGCTACAAAAACCCTGTGGCTTTCTCTCACTCCGTCTTCCTCCTTTTACTCAGTGATAACACCTCTCTTACTCAATACGTCATAAATCACAAGCCTCGACAGCTTAATTACAGTAAACAGACAGAGATTCGGGCTTGTCACTCCTCTTGCGATCAACAGCCGTTGTCCCAGAGGCGAAGGTAAAAGCTCCAGCTTTTATGTCGTTTGTAGGCTGGGAAGCTGAGGAAACCAAACCGACCGCAGGTATGCCGCGAGGAAATGATACTTCTTCATGAAACTGACTTGCATCTTCACATGCAAGTAGTTGTTATTGACTGTGGCTGCTCTTAGCAAGTATTCTGATTTTCCTCATAGGAAAACTTATACAGAGGGTTTGAAGAGCGTCTGTTTGCAAACCCCTGGTCTAAACTGAGATTATTCTGACCACTGCCTGCTGCATGTAAAATACTGACTGCTCATTCCTGCTCTAAACAACCACTTTTGGAAAATACAATTGGGACAAAACTCATAGAACAGAAGCAAAAATCCTAAATGTTTGAAACCTGACAACTCAATTAAAATGATGTGCAGGCCTGATGCATAAATATGTCTAAATTTGTTTTTAATCTATGCAGAACTAATCAAGCACATGCTTGTGCTTACATATCTAGGAGGCACATACTGTATCTAGAGTTTTGGAAACCATCGTTGCAGCCATACTTGAGATTAAAATCTTTCCAAAAAGCTGCACACAAGACTTCACCCTCACACTCACTGCACATTGCTGCCATTCTCCTCCTGCTCGACTTTTACTTATCATAACCCCCTGCTCCCTGCAATCAGCAGACTCTGAAACTGGAGCCCGAGGCATTCAGAAGCAGCTCCTTTCAGGAGGTTAGTGGTTAAATTGTCCATGTGAATCTGTGAAGCGGAGAGACACAGACCTCTGACCGGCCTGCCTAATTAACGCGCACAGCACATCGGCCTCACGAGACATTTGGCAGGGACTGCAAATCAAGGAGCTGCAAATGTTTGTATCTGCACTCATCTTAGCAAAGGCTGGCCATGCAGAAATACTAGCTGCACCAAATATACAACTTGTATAGATATTCACAGGTAGCTGTCTAAAAATAAATGAACTTGATTTGTGTGGGGGAACAACATGTTCCGAGTGTTTTGTGAGGGTCTAATAACAGTTGAGCTGCTCCTCCTGCAAAAAGGGTGAGTAAGTCTGCATTCCTGAGCCACCGTGCTGCGGTTGTGTGTGACAGGAGCAGGCTCATCCTGATAACAGGTGGATTAAGAATCTCTTATTGTCATGTTTGCAGCAAAGCCTGCGTGAAGCTATGAGTCACAGGCACAGCAGCGTCAAACTGGTTGTTCTCATTGTCTAAAGACCAGGAACTGCAGAAACCTTCTACAGATAGTCACAGCTAACTGTCAATCAAAAACCAACAAAAAGCTGAGCCATGATGGAGCCCACAGTTTGCTCAAGGACTCTAAAACCCAAACCAAAAGATGGATATAATAGTCACTTTCCCCAGCCACGACTTCCTCAGCGGAGCGTTGCCACTCTTTTCCAGGCGTCAGCATTTTCACTGAAACTGCCCCCAAACAATGGCTCTGTTGTTGTGGCTGCGAGTGAGTCGCCCACAAACCCAAACACAAACACGCAGGCGGCTCAGGAAAAGAGTCGCAGATACAGTAAACAAACAAAACGGCGGCGAGGTGTCACTCAAACCTGCTCACAACAGCCCCGAAAGTTTTCCTTGTCAACAGATGGAGGCAGCTGGACACTAAAATGTCTCACATAAAACCAAAGATCTGGTAGATGCAACTTTTCCAGTGGATCCCACACAGCAAGAAACTGGGCCACTCCAAAATGTATGGGATTAGTTTTAATACAAGCGCATCAGGAGCCTAATGAAGAGAGTGAGCCGCAGATAACGAAGGCCAAAAAAGGGCAGTAAATCTCTGTCACTCACCCTTCTTACCTGACAAGTTCACATAAAAAGTGCTCTCATTTACAGAACGGAGTAATGAACGGGTCTAATTAAAGCTGCGTGTCACGGCCCAGACGTAATAAATCAGGCTGACTGGTTAATATACCTGAGCGGGACACAGGAGGCAGTGGGAAGAAGCAAACGAGGAAGACTGAGGCTCCTGCTGGCCCTGAAACAGATAAGACAGCTCTGAGTAATCCGACTCTAAGTCTGTGGATAAAGGCAGTTTGTCTCTTCTTGGGCTGTCTGTCCACACCTACTGCGTAATTAGGCCTAATTATGAGAGAAAAGTCCGCTTCCCCTTCATGTTATTAAATAAGAGCCAGCCTCGTCCGCCAAGGATCTCTCATCACCAGCAAGGGGCTGGCGACCTTCACATCAAACACAGCCGTATCTGTGCCCCCCGACCATGCCCTCTCCACTGCAGCGCCCGATCCCCTCATCTTTATCACCGCCACTACTAGAAAGGGGAGGGGGTGAAGCGTCTATTTGTTATGATATGGTGGATGGTGCATCAAAGTTTTTTTGTGTTCGTTTGGAAAGAGCTGGGGGAGGGATTATCTGTCCGCATTCCTCCCTTTTCGACCTGATATCAGGTGATCAATGGCACCCGAACCTGAACTGCCCCCTTGTCAAATTCTGCCATTCATAAAAAGGGGCGGGGGAGGGAGGGATATGCTGATCACAGGGGTGTATTATGAAAGCTCAATAATAACTCTGCTTCACGGGGTGATTATAAAACTTCCAAAGTAGATAACACACAAGCTTCATCCTAGATATGCTTCCAATAAAACATCAGCATTTACAATCAAGCACACATTTTCTGGCACATCTAAGTCAAAACTCTTTTCAAATCACATTTCAATCTTTGGCTGTCACATCCTACCTCAGCTTTTAGTCATTTTGTTGTTTATCAAAAGCAACAGTCTTCTCTGCTGCCTCGGTTCTTTTCACTGTCTGGCCATGATGGCGTTTCCACCTCACTGGCTGCTCGGTGGATGGTGAACTATAACTTAGTCAGCCCTTCTTCCTCCCCCATCTAATACAAAGTCCTCTTGAGGAGGAAACCAAAGTGCCAAATAAAGAGCAAAGCCCATTATAAAAGTTCAGTTAGAAAAACATCATGGGAAGTGGCAAGGAAGACACACGCCCTTTATTGTGTCTTGACGGGGGTATCTGGGCTGGACAAACAGCTCAGTGGCAGATAGAGGCTGAAGTCAGACACAAGTGCACCAACACCCACTGTCAGTCACAGGCCCAATGAGCGGGAAGAGGTAGCATTGTTCGCATGAATGGCGTGAATGCTAAGCAGGGTCCATAGCAGATAAGGACTCAATGCCTTGTGGGTGTCACTGAAGCAGGCACTGATGGAGCACTGTGACAGGAGGTCCTGATTTAGGAGGTTCTGACTGTGGTCAACAGGTATCAGGAGCCTTATCTGTTTACATTATCACCCATTTCCTCCATGAGGTCATTTACCTGGCCACTACAGCACAAAGAGACACAAGAGGGCTGACAGCTCGAGTGTCATCATACATCAGCACACGTTTTGGGCGTGATGGCCTTTGGATATGTGAGGATCTTGCTGTCAATACAGCAAATACTTCAAGACAAGTAAATGTTTATTGTGCGGTAATCTCAATAAGACATGATGCAACATGGGATAAGGTACACAGGAAAACAGTTTGTCAAACACCCCTGTCCCCCACTAGTCCAGCTGTCAGAAATGTTTGTGGAGTTATGAGTGACTGCGTGCTGACTAAGCAAAGAACAATGGAAGTTTGTGTGTTTAAACTATTTGTACAAAGTGAACAGATTACTGAGAGTTCAGCTAGTAATCTACAGTCACATGGAAGAAATTACGCAGCATGGTTCATCTGCTTCAGCCATCCATCTGTAAGATATTAGGAGTATGGTGCTGATGTTGATCCAAACATAATTATAGTTAAAAACATTCAGAATCCATTTAGAAATTGCAATCATTTTAGCTTGTTACTTTTATATAAAAAGTTTTTTATATATATATTAATTTTAAATCGATTCTTTATTTGGCTACATTATGTCTTTCTGCAATTTATGCAACTCGGTGCAAAATCTGAATTGCTCATTTTGATAAAAAGAAAACAAAAAAGAATTCAAGCTAATTAAATGTATTGTAATTATGTTAAGTTAATTAGCAAATGCATTATTATTCGTTTTAAATAGTTTATAGGGAAAATTAATCCAGAACATCTCAACATTTCATACGTCAATGCTTAACTTTTTCCATGTACGCAAATCAGATAGATTCTTCATTAGTTCCTAACCTAACATTAAAAAAGCCTTTAACTGATATAAAACTTACAAAATAGGATTTTTTTCTTTATAATTTATCCTAACTCTATAATTTGGACACATCCTGCTCAAACATCTTTCTTTCCTAATAACAGCAGCAGAGCAGTCACAAGATAAAAGTTTAAATAACTGTCCAGATGACCTGACTGAAACATGTTGGATTGTATACCTGGATTATTGAGCCTGGACTTTGTTGTTTAAATAAATGGTTATTTAAACAACATTGTTCAAAAACTGAAAAGTCGGTTTGCTGTTTGATACGAGATGAGAGTAATATCTAACAAACAAAAACCGGTAAGATCTGATCAGGGTCTGTGGTCCAGGAGGGACGTGGTGCGTTTAGGGACGGGGCATGAAATTCACCAAAATGAGTAACCGAGATTTAAGGACGAACAAGCAGCCGGTTGTAAAAAAGCCCCAGTTTTGAATGGAGTCTGGTGCACTAATCTGTTCAGAGCTGAATGAGAGCTCACCTGAAAGGCGTTCACTGACATTTTGCAGTCAAACAAAAACATAACCTGACGTAGCATCAAACACATTTCTACAATACTTAGATTTAGAAATCTCCTGAGGTTACAAAGACCTGGCTAACAGTAAAACAAGCTAATAATTACAGCAGCTACATCTGAAAGACGACTCTCGTTACACAACAGGCATTTTCACCAAATGTGTCACTGTTACTGACAGAAAAAGAAGACGGGGCTTTATTAAATGTTCATAAAATACCATGTCAGGAGAAACAGCGGCGCTTTCAAAGTTGTCAGGGGAAACTTCGTGAGAAGGACCTCTCTGTTTACAGGCGATGAGCTGTCCACGAATGTGCCTGAACAAAAATATAATTTCTATCGGCGCTTGTTACTTTTCAGTAATAATAATTTAACATATCAACCACAAGTTAAAATATAGATTGTTAAATTAAATTATAATTAGACTTATATGTCAGAGAACAAATATTATTCAGTGAAAATCAGAGAAAATACCTTTTCCAGAAAGAAAAAAAGAAAGAAAGATAACATAAAAAATGAGTATAAACTTTCATATCCATACAATACTACACAAACGAGGTAGTCTTTTTTTTCTTCCTCTCACTGGACTAATTGAGAAACAGAGACAGAGAAAACACTGGGCTATAATCCACAGAGCACACAGAGTCCTTTCATGGAGGGCTGGAAGAGACCTTTATTTGTTCATTCCTATCATGGAGAAAGCAACTTTTAAGCTCGGCTTGGTCTGAGCTGGAAGATTAGATGAAACCAGAGTATTTTAAACCTATTCTGTGGACGTGGATTAGAGTCAGCCAATTCTCCCTAACTCAAAAAGAAGAAAGTAACAATACAGTACAGGTGGCTGACTGGGAGAGTGAACAGAGCATGAAGAAAGTTTGAAAACTAAACAATCTTAGTCTAAGAAACCCTAAAGGCTGGAAATGGAGAAGAGCAGTCACTGGGACCATCACTGATAAACTTCTTATTATTCTTGAATTATGACACTAATGACACTTCACTAATGCTGATGCTCATAAACATGAGCACCTAATGACTAACATGATGGGGGTCAGTCTCAGTTGAGATCTGCAGTGAATTTAAACCAATTAGTGTTAATGGAAGTGGCAGGACAGTAACCCCTCAGCAGGAGGTTTGAGAAAATGTCTCCTGCCCTGCATGGACTGATACCACCATCACCTATATCGCCCATCAATTATTCCTGGCATCTCACTTTACTTATGAGTGGAACAGGTGCAGGGTGCCCCCGGGAGCAGGTGCCTTGGTCTCCTCATGTGGCTGTCGAGGGAGCAGACGAAGGTGACAGGGTTGGGGTGCGAGGCGTATACAGTGTCGTCCATCCCTGGAATCCCACTCCTGTTCAAACTGGGGCAGGCAGGTCACTTTACAGCTCATCACCAAATTAGAAAGGCTGCAAGTCAGAATAAGCAGCAGACAGGGTGAAATAGATGGGAGTGCCATGAGCTGGCATTTGTTCACTGGGATAGCATCTGAGGTTGTAGAGGAGTGTGAAGGGGACATTTCTAAAACTGACACTAAAATACAAGAACGTTACCAGTAAACCATGGTTACATCTTATGGACAGACAGAGCTGTGTCATGGCACCTACAACAGAAAACTGAGCTCCCCCAAACATCAATTTAATTTAGCTGAATAACGAGTAACCCTGTTCAACCGTTTATCCAGTTGTTGTTGTTTTTTACATCCATTTAGAAAGTTGCACAATGGATATGAGACAAAAACTAAATTCCTTCTTTTGCTTCAGTGCTGAGCTCTCTGCTCCATCATCAGCACCCTCTGCTATCAAAGATGGGCAATTATATAATTGCCTGTGACTGTGTGGGAGTTCATTTGTCAGAGTATCCCATGAGCCATTTGACAGGTTTTAATGAAACTCTGCTCCTACAACTGATTAACGTTTGGAGTCAACTCAGTCAAAGATGGCCTCCACAGCAAACTGACCTTAGAGAGCACACACACTGCTGTAACTCAGTTAATTTTACAGATACTGTGAAAACACATTTTATACACCTCCAGATGTAGGAAGAGGGCCACCTGCATCATGAAGGACCTCACTCACCCAGCACACACATTTTTTACCCTGCTCCACTCAGGCAGGAGGTTGAGGAGCATTAAGTGTAGAACCACTAGACTGAGGAACAGCTTCTACCCTGAATCTGTTAGACTGAATCCCTAACCAGAATAATCACTGTAATGCCACTTTGATTGTTGATATGTGCTGCTGACTATCCATGCTGCTGATTTATTTCATGCTGCTGATTTATTTCATGCTGCTGTGTTCATTCATACTCATCTGCTCACACACTCATGTTCATGCTGCTGTTGTTCGGCATATTGTTTTTGTACTACTAGTGCTTAGTGTATTCTTAGTTTAGCGTATTTTTGAGTTCATATCTTAGGTCTTAATACTGTTTTTCTTTACAATTTATACTTTTGTTGGATGTAAGTCTGGGACCCTGTGTACACAATTTCGTTCCACCACATTTACCACATGTGGTGTGAATGACAATAAAGAACCTTGACTTGACAAAACTAGAAGCTGAAAGTCATCCCCTCTGACTGTTAGCTTTAAGTGCTAACAGGTTGTTTCAAACTTTGATGCAAAGATGACGATCATTCCTGCACAGAGAGCTACTTCTGTTCAGCACCAACAGTTGAAAGTGTTACGATATTCACAGCTGCTCAACAGCTTGGAGCCTCCATTTTGGATCTGTTCCATCCATCCAGTATCTTTTACCCACTTCTTCCTTTCCAGGTCACTGGTGCCCATGTCCAGCAGTCACTGTGCAAGAGGCAGGGGACACCCTGGACAGGCCTCAGTCCATCACAGGGACACGGAGACAAACGAGACAAACAACCATTCACTCTCTCATTCACACCTAGAGACAATTTAGAGTGATCAATCAGCCTAACATGCATGTTTTTGGTCCCGGAGAAAACGAATGAATGCACTGAGAGAACATGCAAACTCTACCAAGAAAGGTGCCTAGCCGGGTTTCAATCCGGCATCCTTGTCTCATCACCATGTTGCCTTCTGGATTTGGTTCATACTGTGGCAAATGGTTTCAGTCGTTGACCCACATTCCACACAGACACTACTACTATTCTATGATCAGAATGACCTTGTGTTGAGGAAGACATCCTTTGTCTGAATGTATTTAACCCTTTACGCTCTGCTCAGCATCAATGTCACCTCATGGGCTTTAACGTTACAAACATCATTTATTCTCACTGACAGACCTTGGATTTTAAAATAAATAGTTAAAAACAAATTCAATCCTTACACAACTCTTACAATTTAATGCCGCTCATTTCTATAAAGTGTCAGTAGAATCAAATTCACAATAATCATAAATAAAAGTTTAAAAAAAAAGAGGAATGCTGGGGAGTTTAGGGAGTGGTGGCGCAGAGGTAAGAGAAGATGGGCCTGTGATCGGAAAGTCGCAGGTTCAACTCTCCGGACTGACAACATCAAAATGTGGGTGGAAAAGGTCAAACACCCACACCTGCCTCCACCCTCATTTGCCCCACTCTGGGCCCTTGAGCAACCCCCACCATCTGCTCCCAACAGGTCTCTTGAAAATGAGTTCTCGAGACTCAATGAGACTACCTGTATAAATAAAGGGTAAATAAAATAAATAAATAAATCTGTTTAAACAGGTTTTTCCAGAATTTGAAGGAATTTAATTTTACTTTGAGATTTCTGGATGTTTTAGATGCACAATGGGCACATATATATTTTGCATCATGCAACTGTAGCAAAGTGAACTCTTATTCTGAAGGCTTTTGCTGCCAAAATTAATATGAAGCAGCATTTTTGTTTTCATTGTGTTTGACAATACCCTCCAAAGACAGGACGGTACACGTAAAGTGAATGAAATGACTAATATCTAACTTTTACAACTGGACTTTTAACACGCAGTTTGGTCTTTTTCATCAAGAAGACTTTGATCAGTATTTAAAAAGAGTAATGTGTGATCTGAATAAGATGATCACTGCTGTTTTTTGGTGAAAGATACAGAGTACGGGAGTATGTGTTGGACGTGCCGGTATGATAAAAGGAGACGGCGAGGCCTCGGAGCTCATGTTTTTCTTGGGCATCTCTGTGAGTGTGAACGAAGAGGTCTCAGAGAGGGCGAGGAGTGACTGTCCTGCCTATCAGTCTGAGGAGTAAAACAAAATGCAACTTTAATGCCACTATCAGCAGCACGAAACCATCCTCCCCTGGAATAGTAAAGCAGGGAGGCACCCTCTGTCTAAGTTAATATTCTTATCAAGTCTGTTAGAAACTCCCTTTTGATGATGAAGCAGTTTCTCACAATCGTCTGCAGAAAACAGCCGGAAAAACAAAAAGAGACAGAAACAAATCTGATCCACTAGTTTAACTTTGTTTGATGTGAAAGAACAAATACAACTGAGGGAAATCCTAAAATATATAAACACTTACAGTTAAGAGAATGTATTTAAAAGTAAGTTTTAATAGCTTTCAAATAAAATAAAATAAAAATCTACCCATTATCTTTAACCTGCTTTAGTCTTTCCGGGTCACTAGGGTCACTGGTGCGACCCTGGACAGGTCGTAAGTCCATCACACACTGGGATTTGTATTAAAAATTTCTACAAGTCTAAAATGTCTTAAAATATGCCTTAAAAACATGTTCATTAAAAATTATCATTGTTTGGGGAAAAAGTAGGATTAAAATATCATTGAATCTGTTAAAACTATCCACTGCTGTGATATTGCTTATTTAAACTTCACTTTGCTGTAACTCCAGAGTTTGTTGAACTCTTTAGAAAATAACAAAAAAGTGACATATATGTTTAAGATTGACAGGATTTATTCATGTGAAGAAGATAAACTCACTTTCCACATTAAACAATAGAAAGCCAACTGTAATGCATGACGGTGCATATATTATGATGGAAATATTATATTTTTATTGATATATTATGATGG